>NC_085842.1:86637091-86965900 GCF_035594765.1 Anolis carolinensis | reverse complement strand
TTCTCAGCAGCATGGGGTAAGCAGTAGAAATTGTGTGGCAGATTCTTGTACCCCAGTTTCTGGAAACTACACTCATCCTATAAATATGCACACATTGCAAAAGCGGCATGTGGCCAGATGTTGCACTTCACCTCTGTGACCGGAGGCAGCAGGTATATTGTTTGAACGGTTAGAGTCTTTAATGCCATGCCATTGTTCCATTACTGGGGAGTCTTTGTTAACATTCTGCCCTCTTTTGTATGGCAGGATGTGGGGTGGGTACTGAGCCAGGCCCGGAGATGTCTCTTAATGACTCAGAACAATGACCCTCTGAGTATAAACTGGTTGGGCCAGTTCGTAGCTAGGCTGTTGTGTGAGGGTTCAAAGGCCCCATTACATGTTAAAAGGAAATACAACCTGGCCACAAAACATATCTCAGTGCCTTCCAGCTAAAACAGTGATTTCTAAAACACAAGACAGTTTAACTACTGGCTTCCTTTGTATTTAGCTGGTTACGTGAGGGTTTGGAGAGAAGAATCAGGCTCTCAGATGTTCTCATTTTTTGTCCTTGAACAAATGTATGGGTCAGTCTTAGGCCCCTTCTACACTGCCACATAAAATCCAGATTATCTGTTTTGCACTGGATTATATGGCAGCGTAGACTCATATAATCCAGTTCAAAGCAGATAATGTGGACTACCTGCATTGATAATCTGAATTATATGGCAGGGTAGAAGGGGCCTTACACACTGAGAATTATTGGATTTAGAAGCCTTGAAGACCCTCTGCTTATCTATAGAAGGCTCACAGTGATAGCCACATACAAAAGCCAGCATTACATTACAGAGTTAGAGCACTTTGATACTAATTCAACTGCCATGGCTGCATCTCGTGCAATCCTGGGGTTTGAACTTTCTGTCTGAGAGTTCTTCTTCTTCATTCACGCAGTTGTTTCCGACTCTTAGTGACTTCATGGACCAGTCCACGCCATAGCTCCCTGTCAGCCGTCACCACCCCCAGTTCCTTCAAGGTCAAGCCAGTCACGTCAAGGATACCATCCATCCATCTCGCCCTTGGTTGGCCTCTCTTCCTTTTTCCTTCCATTTTCCCTAGCATCATGATCTTTTCCAAGCTTTCCTGTGTTCCCATGATGTGGCCAAATTACTTCATCATTGCCTCTAATATCCTTCCCTCCAGTGAGCAGCCAGACTGGTTGAATCTTCTTGTGGTCCAAGGCACTCTCAGGAGAGTTCTAAATATGTTTATTTACACTGAATCTTAGGTCCCTTCTACACTGCTATATAATCCAGATTATCAAAGTAGATAATTCACATTCACATTATCTGCTTTGAACTGGATTATATGAGTCCACACTGCCATATAATCCAGTTCAAAGCAGATAATCTGGATTTTATATAGCAGCGTAGAAGGGGTCTTACACAGCTTCAGATGAGAGCAATGGCAAACCCCCTCTGAACAAAGCTTGGCAAAAAAAACTGTGTGTGATATAGTTGCCTTAGGGTGGCCACAAATCAGAAATGACTTGAAGGCATGCAAACAATAAATAATTATGCGATCCAGATACACTAACTATCTGGTTATCAAAACTGCAAGCCACTCCAGTATTGCCAACACAGGAAGAAGGGTATCTTTGTGGTGCAAACCTGCAACCTGCTCTGAGGCTTTTGGAAGTCCCATAAGATATCCTGACCCTAGTAAGTCCCAGGGAATGCCAAAATGTGATATCAAATAGTCCAGCCAGTCCAATGGGTCTCAAGACAAAATAAGGATGTCCTAAGTGAACCACTACCACCATCTTTCTGAACCACAAAAATAATAGAGTTCTCCTTAAATGTGGCAGACAGTAGCTAAAAGCAAGACTGTGATTCAGATGTATTGCCTTGGAATTTACTCAGCCAAGTATCATACTGTAAGTTGGATTTGCATTCCCTGGAGAACATCACAAGCAGTTCACACTATACAATGTCTGAGAGCTCTGGAGCTTCACCAAACTACAAATCCCAGGATTCCACTGGATGCAACTATGGCAGTTAATACAGAATTACAGTAAACCCTTCACATTTATGGGTTTAACTTTTGCAGATTTGATTATTCACAGTTTTTCCAGTTTCAAAGGGTTCTGTGTTCCTAACCCCCACAAAGAAGGAGGACCTACTTTATATTTCTATAATGTAGGAGCAAGGGCCCTAAGAAAAAATAATGTTTCCATGTAATAAATTTATCCAACATGTCCTCCTGCTTGTGTCTCTTCTACCAGGTTTCTTGATCACCGTGTTCCTTTGACTTTTAAAAAACAAAGTGACTTTTTCCAACTGTCCTTCTCAAAAGAAGGGACTTTGCCTATCATTCCCCCTCCATTGCCTGATGTTCTTCTCCCACTCGTTCTTTTGTTATATTGGCAATTCTTTATGCTACCAATTCAATGTAGTGCAGGAGGTGCCCATGAGGAGTACATTGTGACAAAGACATCCTGATAATAGCATCCTCCCCACAACAATATCCTTAAGAGCCTGAATGCCTGTTTAGGAGCTTGAGTGTGAGTCATTTGCTCAAGTACTGAGACATGGACTCCTGAAGATTTTCAATCTAAAAACAGAAATGAATCTGAATTCCAGAAATATTTGGTGGCAGCAACTCGAGACAATGAAGGACAAAGGTGATTTCCACTACCTACACTTCTCTACAGTGAGGCATTCTTTCAATTCTCAGATTTCAGTGTCAGTCTCAAGACTTAATAACTATTGCTGTAACAACTTAAGAAAATGTACTTCTGAGTTGACCTGTGAACTGCAGAAATTGAATGCACCACCCTAGTTGGTTGAGAGGTTTGAGACATCATTCGCCTGTTCCCTCAGCATTGTCATCTCTGTTATATGTTGCACTATTGTGTATTGTAAACATCAGCAGCCCTATACACAGACGTAGATACTGGGACAGACAGGGGAGCCCATATCCCACTTCACCTGCAATGGGGCATAGAGACACTATTTGGAATTGCCCAGCTATTCTTTGTCCCTCCTATCAACCTTGGAGAAGGATTTCACTCAAAGAACAAAGGTAAGGCAAAGGTTTTCCCCTGACGTTAAGTCCAGTCATGTCTGACTCTGGGGGTTGGTGCTCATCTCAATTTCTAAGCCGAAGAGCCGGCGTTGTCCGTAGACACCTCCAAGATCATGTGGCTGGCATGACTGCATGGAGCACCGTTACCTTCCCGCCGGAGCGGTACCTGTTGATCTACTCACATTGGCATGTTTTTGAACTGCTAGGTTGGCAGGAGCTGGGGCTAACAGCGGGCGCTCATTCCGCTCCTGGGATTTGAACCTGGGACCTTTTGGTCTGCAAGTTCAGCAGCTCAGCGCTTTAACACACTGCGCCACCACCAGGGGCCCCAAAGAACAAAATATCTTAGATATTATTCTTCGGATATGGACTGGAACAGATAGAACAATATACAACACTATATTTTTATTAACAAACTGATTGACCGTGGAATATATGGAAACACTATCAGATGGATCCAGTCATCAGCAATAATAATAATAATAATAATAATAACTTTATTTTTATACCCCGCCTCTATCTCCCCGAAGGGGACTCAGGGCGGCTTACATGGGGCCAAGCCCGAATAAAAACAGTAGCAGTATAAAACACAGCAATAGACAACAACTTGCACAATAAAAAAATAAAAAAATAAAATAAAACATTAGCCAATAAAAAACAAGAACTAATAAAAACATGGATTAAAACTGAGAGATTGTAAAAGTAGACTGGGTAAGGTGCACCATATAAATATTGTAGACACGAGGTGACTGATAAAGTGCTGCAAATTCTGGAAGTGCAAATTGGGATGGGAATAGACCCTGTGTCTTCACACTGGAGAGAAGTTTTGAGTGAGGTGCCTCTCTCTGGGTTTGTCCAGGGCCAATACTCTTCAGCAGGGGTCTTCAAACTTTTAAAGCAGAGGGCTAGTCCACAATCCTTCAGACTGTTGAGGGGCCGGATTATCATTTGGAAAAAAAAACCCGAACAAATTCCTATGCACATTGCACATGTCTTATTTGTAGTACAAAACAACAACAATAACAATGAAAGAACAATACAATATTTAAAAATGAAAACAATTGTAACCAACATAAACCTATCAGACTTTCAATAGGAAGTGTGGGCTTTCTTCTGGCCAATGAGATAGTCAGGTTAATTAGGATTGTCGTTGTTGTCTGTCTTCAAGTCATTTCAGATTCTGGGCAAGCCTAAGTCTAAAATTATTTATTTATTCATTTACTACATTTATATCTCACCCCAAAGGGAACTCAGAGCAGCTGTATGTACATACAATATATTGTATTATTAGCATAGCACAATATTAGCATTATATATTACTATATTGAACTATACCACTATACTGTAATATTATATGTAATATATAACATATAATTAATATTGTTATATGATATTATAATAATTATTATATTGTATAAAATGATAATATTATTATCAATATCATAATTATATACAATATATTATTAAAACTGATATAAAAATTAATATTATACATCAGGGCGGGGGCCAGGTAAATGACCTTGGAGGGCCGCATCTGGCCCCCGGGCCTTAGTTTGGGGACCCCTGCTCTTCAGTATATTTATCCATGACTTACATTAGGGGTCCCCAAACTAAGGTGTGCAGGATGGATGCAGCCCTCCAAGGTCATTTACCTGACCCTCGCCCTAAAACAACTTTAATAAATAATAATAATAATAATAATAATAATAATGTTTATTTATATCCTGCCTCCATCTCCCCCAAAGGAGACTCGGGGCAGCTTACAGCAAAAATCAGATACAAAACAATAGCAAAATACGAAACATCGAAATACAGAGCAAAAACCAGTAATGATACATACACAATAACCGAAAGAAAACAAACAAACAAACGCAGTATTAAGACATCGAATTAAAACCAATGAGGTTGCAAAAGTGGATAAGCAAAGTGCACATTATGAGCTGCAAATTCAGAAATAGATAAAGTGCACCAGATTCAATTAAGATCACATTGGGTTGGGAGGAGACCTGAATTAATATCAAGTAATCAGGAGTAGTGTGACCAATACAAAAGGTCGAGGAGTATAATTGTAATTATGGTGATAATTGTGATGGGGATGGGTGATCTTAACCAAAAGCCTGGGTGAAAAGCTATTTTCAGGCTCTTCCAAAACGCCATCAAGGTGGGGGCTATGAATGCTGCAATTAGTCACCTTGATTAGCATTTAATGGCCTTACAGCTTCAAAGCCTGGCTGCTTCCTCCCTGGGGGAATTTTTTGTTGGGAGGTGTTAGCTGGCTCCAATTGTTTCCTTTCTGGAATTTCCAATTTCTCTGTTTTCAGAGTGTTGTTCTTTATTTACTGTCCTGATTTTAGAGATTATATTGTTCTGTATGATTATACCACATTAATTATTATATATTATATTTATAATCTTATATTATCTGCTTAGAACTGGATTATATGAGGCCCCTTTAACACAGATGTATAAAATCCACATTGAACTGGAGTATATGACAGTGTGGACTCAAGAGAATCTAGTTCAAAGCAGATACTGTGGATTATTTGCCTTGGCATTCTGGGTTATATAGCTGTGTGGAAGGGCCTTGAGTCTACACTGCCATATAATCCAGTTCAAATAAGATAATCTGTATTTTATAGGCAGTGTGGATGAGGCCTAAGTGCACTCTCCCTGTGCCCTGGGCGCCATTTTGGCTGAAGGGGTTGCTAGGACACGAAGGGGGTGGGGCCTAAAGGCAGCAGGTCCTACCTTTCTGACTGGCAGTTAAGGGGAAAAAGGCTCTTCCTCATTCTTTGTAATTTGGACTATTTTTCTAGGGTTTTTTTTATTGAAAGCCATAGATTGGCTGACTATGTCTTTTGTGACCAAATTTGGTGTGATTTGGTTCAGTGGTTTTGTCGTTTACTCCATGGGAAAAATGCACATTACATTTTTATATATATAGATTGCAGTGATATCTAAAATTAAAAATAAGACATTTCTGCTGAAACACAACACCAAAATGTTATAGTCATTTTAGAATAGAATAATAGAATAATAGAGTTGGAAGAGACCTCATGGGCCATCCAGTCCAACCCCCTGCCAAGAAGCAGGAAATCACATTTAAAGCACCCCCCGACAGATGGCCATCCAGCCTCGGCGTAAAAGGCTCCAAAGAAGAAGCCTCCACCACAGTCTGGGAGAGAGAGTTCCACTGCTGAACAGCTCTCACAGTTCTTCTTGATGTTCAGGTGGAGTTATTTGGTGTTGCCTCTGTGGCCCATACCCCCTGCTGCCCTCTAATGATGCCACTGTCTGAATCTCCACAAGATTACTCTCTAAAATGGCAAAATACTAGTATTTCTCAAGAAGGTACACCAGGCTTCCCTCCTCATTCCAAAAAGCTCTTTTTGAAGAAACAGGAAGTGACTGGATATCTTGTAACTCTTGTTCCATGAGTGATTATAAATGTGTTAAACTGGTAACACTGGTCGAATAATACTCATATTCAAAACAAGCAGAGTAACTCTAATTAGCTGCAATTTTGTAAATAATTGGGAGTTAGATATAATTAGGTAGAACTAGAATATTTTGATGTTATACATTTTAATTATCTGTCCACAGTCCAAGGTTCGTCGTCGTCGTCGTCTCACTCGTTCAGTCGTTTTCGACTCTTCGTGACCTCATGGACCAGTCCACGCCAGAGCTCCCTGTCGGCCGTTGCTGCCCCTAGTTCCTTCAAGGTCAAGCCAGTCACTTCAAGGATACCGTCCATCCATCTCGCCCTTGGTCGGCCTCTCTTCCTTTTTCCTTCCATTTTCCCCAGCATCATGATCTTCTCCAAGCTTTCCTGTCTTCTCATGATGTGGCCAAAATACTTCAACTTTGCCTCTAATATCCTTCCCTCCAGTGAGCAGCCGGGCATTATTTCCTGGAGGATGGACTGGTTGGATCTTCTTGCGGTCCAAGGCACTCTCAGGATTTTCCTCCAGCACCAGAGTTCAAAAGCGTCTATCTTCCTTCACTCAGCCTTCCTTATGGTCCAGCTCTCGCATCCATAGGTAACTATGGGGAATACCATTGCTTTCACTATGCGGACCTTCGTTGCCAGTGTGATGTCTCTGCTTTTCAGTATTTTATCGAGGTTGGCCATTGCTCTCCTCCCAAGAAGTAGACGTCTTCTGATTTCCTGGCTGCAGTCTGCATCTGCAGTGATCTTCGCGCCTAGAAATATAAAGTCTGTCACTGCTTCCACGTTTTCTCCCTTTATTTGCCAGTTGTCAATTGGTCTGGTTGCCATGATCTTGATTTTCCAATGGGAATATCAACACACACCCTACTAAATGTAAACCAGAGTTAATTTTAAACTTGGTTCCCACATGTTGAGAGCAATACAGTACTAATATCATAGCAGATGGTGATTACATTTTTAGCAGGAAGTGAAATTACTACATTTAGTGGTCCAAATCCAAATCCAAATTTATTTAATGCTTAGACCATAGGTCTTTCGCATGCAAGACAAACAAACAAATACACAAAAGCCAGATCATCAAATACAATATAAAACATGCCATTAAAACCCTATATAAATTATTAAAACATTTAAATGCTGCAAATATCAATGTCAGGATATGCACTTCAAATACTACATATGTCATGGATTAGCACCAACATAATTAAAAACAAGATAAAACCAAGTAAGTACTGCATTATTAAAACCCAAGCAGTAAACACCTTGGATATAAAAAAACCCACTATTAGTTGAAAGCATCCCCAGCACAGTTGACCGCGACATCGGAGATCAGTTTTGCCCGGATTTTCTGAGCAGCCAGGGCAAAAAGGGCCACCTTTTGAGTAACTGCAGGGTTAATGTCGGACAGAAGGTAGAAAATCCTTTCTGACACCATATTCATTAGGAGGGGATAAAGAATAGGTCCCAGAATTTTAGTTCTTGGCTCAAAATACAAAGGGCAGGAAAACAAATAGTGAGGCAAATCCTCAATTTCTGGGGCCCCACACACACATAAACGAAGAGCCAGAGGGATGCCTGTATGTCTACCATCAATCACAGCTGTGGGCATACTTTGGAAACGAAGGGCTGTGAAGACTTGCCTAAGTTTTGGAAATGTGAGCCTAGTCAGGTAGATAGCCCTCTCATGGTCAAGTTTGTACAGTCTGTACCAGTGAGAAAATTTTGAGTTATTAATAGCCTGCCTATCCAGGTGACCACTGTGATTGAAAATATATTCCTTGAGCTTCTCTCTTGAGTTCAAGATGGAGGGTGTATTGGTCAGAGTGGGGTGAAATTCAAGCAGCGTCTGGTATCTTGTATTCCAGACTTTGCATTTTGCTATCTGTTCAAAACATTCCCTGGGGAGGACCCTAACTGATGAATCTTTTACACTTCTCCAATAATTAAATAGGGTGAAGTGAATACGTGATCTAATGGAAGGGAGACCAACCTCTGCCCGGACTAAGGCTGCTGGGGCGCCTGGTGGGAGCCTCAGTAGTTTCTTAAGAAATGTATTTTGAAGGGTCTCTAGTTTCACTGTCTGAGTCTCATCCCATCCCCAAACAGCAGCACCATACAAAATCTGGGCTATGACTTTACTCTGGAATATTTTGAGTGCTGGAACAACAAGATGACCCCCTGCAGTGTTGTAAAATCTGAGGATTGCTCCAATAGTTTTCAAAGCCACTGTTTTAGTATGTTCTATATGGGATTTCCAAGATAGTTTTTCTGTGAAATGGATTCCAAGGTATTTAAATTCCTGGCATTGTTCAATTTGGTGACCCCTGATGGTCCATCTGTGTTGGGAGTGTCTTCTTCCAAACACCATTACTTTTGTTTTATTATAGTTGATGTTCAGCTTTTCTTCAGAACAGTAAGTGCCAAGCTTAGAAAGCAATCTCCTCAGCCCAATTTGGGTAAGTGAGATTAGAACCATGTCATCAGCATACAATAGAATGGAAATTTTCTTGGATCCTACTGTGGGTGGAAAAAATTCTGGCCCTGAGAGTGCTGGTATTATGTCATTCAGATAAAGATTAAAGAGTGCTGGTGCCAGTAGACATCCTTGTTTTACTCCTTTATTTGTATGGATGGGGTCAGTTAATGAGCCAGAGATACCAACTCTTATTCTAGCCGTGGTGTTAGTATAAAGTGCCTTGATTTAAAACAGTAGGCGCTTATCCATGCTGATGTTAGCCAGTTTATGCCACAACAGGTTTCTATCGATAGAATCAAAAGCTGCTGCTAAGTCAACAAAGGCAACAAATAGATGTTTGGTAGGTCCGGCAATGGCTTGTTGGGCTAAAAAATACAAGGTCAAACACTGGTCGATTGTACTTTGTCCTTTTCTGAAACCAGCCTGTTCAGGGTAGATGATTTGGTTATCATATTCAGTCTTCTAATTTGTTTAACAGAAGTCTACTATATAACTTCGAGTCAATATCTAAGAGGCTAATAGGGCGATAGTTGTTGGGATCTTGTTTATCACCTTTCTTGTGAATGGGGACAACTATGCTCTGTTTCCAGCCCACTGGGATTATGCCTGTGTTATTGATTTGTGAGAACACTTTGGCTAATATTGGAGCCCACCACTCTGAAAAGTTCTTAAATATTTCTGGGGGCATCATATTTTCCCCTGGGGCCTTGCTCAGAGGCCAGGGCTGTAATCAATTTCTTTACCTCGGAGGTTGACACAGGAGACCAGTGAGGCAAGCCGATGGTAATGGGAACACTAGTAGAATTCCCTGGGGAAGTAGCTCCGTAAATCTTACTAAAATGATCAAACCATTGCTGTGTTGAAATATGCCCAAGCACTACCGGCCTGACCGTATGCATTCCAGATGAGATGATATCCCAAAACTGCTTTTCATTCTTTTCCGACACAGCTAAGGATAATTGGTTCCACTGAGCTCTAACATGTGTGTCTTTTTTCTGCTTTAAAAGTGCCTTATAGGATGCCCTCATTTGAGCTAGACTTATAGTAACAGCAGCATCATTTTTTCTAAGTGTATGTTTTGAATACTCCATTAGAGCTTGCCTGGCACTTCTACATTCAGAATCAAACCATCTGTTAATTCCCACCTTACTGGGGTTTAGTTGTTTGTTACAGACCAGTTTGGGTCTGAGATTTTGAATGATGGATTGATAGGCATGTAAAATGTCTGTGTTAGAGTCTAGGATGTATTGTCACTGAAGTCTATAGGGATTGCTCTCCAATATGTGTAGAATGGAGTTGCCTAAGTTGACTGACCACCTTATTCTTCGTTCTCCAACATGGATTCCATTTAAATTTTGGGAATTTTGGGAGGATTGTGCTGGAGGTGATGTTTCAAAGTTAAATATGAGAGACAAAGGAAAATGATCACTCTCAACCCTATTATTAATTGCAAATCTTTGAATATCAGGTAGCAGGTCGGCAGAAACTGCTATATAATCGATAGTACTAGCTCCCCTATTGGTGACGTAGGTATAGGCATCTTGTGTTATATCATGCTGGGTTCCATTGAGGCAATGCAATTGATGCAAGGATAGCACCTCTAAGAAACTCAGACCTGCCTTGTTTCTAATTGTGTCTTGAGAAACCCTGTCAGCAGATGTGACCTGGCCATCTTGCCCAAAGTTAGTGCCTTCCACTTGTTTCATACCCACCCCAATTCTAGCATTAAAATCTCCACACAAAAGGAGCTTTGTGGAAGGATATTGGCATTCCAAACAGGTGAGGGTTTCAGATAGCCTGGACCAAACATTATTGGGATCACCATTTTTTGCTAATCTAGGTGGAAAATAGACATTTATACAGATTACACAACCAACCAAGTGGTCAGAGTGTTGAACTATTATTACCGCTCAGCTATGGAAACTTACTGGGTGACCTTGGGCAAGTCTTACTTTCTTGACCTCAGAGGAAGGCATGGCAAATTACCTCTGAATAAATTTTGTCAATTATTTGAAGGCACACAACAACAAATGTATGAATTAGTTGTGTGTTTTTTCTACTATATTGCTGATTATTGGCAGTGTAGCAGCATATTCTGTGACAAGGATAGGATGTAGCTCTGTGTGGGGTCAAAGGGGGCAATGCCTTCCTTTAGAACAGTGGTTTTCAACCCTTTTTTGACCAGGGCCCACTTGACCAGGAACCACTTTGACCGGGGTCCACTTTGACCAGGGACCACTTTGGGCAGAGACCACATGACCGGGGACCACTTTGACAGGGGGCCACTTTGACAAGGGACCACTCTCCAACATTAGTACCAAAAGGGTTACAAATCAGTTTTTGGTCAACTTTAGATTCTATTTGGTTATTTGGGATGCTGCTTCAGAAAATTGCATTGGATAAACCACGTCAGCTCTAGATTCTGATATGCTATCCAGTAGTAGCCATCTGCTTGCCCACAGAAAACCAAATGTAATAATCTAGAGCTGCTGTGGTCTATCCAATGCAATGGTCAACTCTGTGGAGAGCAGAAATAAAATAAATAAATAAATAACGAGGAAGGAGGTTCAAGGACCAGATTTTCGTTCTTGCAACCCACTGCTGGGCCATGGTCCACAGGCTAAAAACCACTGCCTTAGAAGTTGCTAGGCATCCCTGCTATGATCAGTGGCTAACAGAACAGACCAATGATGTCTGCCAATAGAGGATGTTTTCAGTCTCTGTAATTGCCTATTTCAGCCAATTTTACAGGTTTTAAAAATAAAAAATGGTTAAAGGAAGAACTTTTCCACCCTATTACTGCTGACTAAGTGTTGACATAGACAAAAACTTAAAATTGCAGTGAAATCCTCATTCCTGTTGCTACATGAATCTGCATTTGCTCTTCAATGTCAAGTTCAGTTTGCACAGAGTTAATATCCCTGGGCAGCTGCATGTATAATTAGTTAATCCAACCATAACATTGACTTAAAATAAAATTACTGTAGTTTTAAAAATACGATTCTTTGATGGGTGGTGGTATTCTTTGTTCTTCAGCTCTCCTTTCTCTATACTTCCTTTCTTTTTTAAATTGACATTTCATTTAAGGAAATAGATTCTCACCTGCTCTGGCCTCAGGGGCGAAGAACCCTCCAAAGCTGCACAAAAGTTTGCAACCTTCTGGGGGGTCCTAGTAACCTAGTTTTTCTAAGTGTGTGTGTGTGTACATTTTTTTGCATGAGAACAAGAAACTCTCCAAGTTGGGCTGAGGATGCCTATTAGGCAAATATGTAGAGTTTATGGCATCTCTGTTTAGATAACCCCTCCCTCGGTGACTCAGGACAAAAGCACCCAAGCTCCTTTCCTTCCAAAGTGCAGCTGCACTGGACGATGGAGCAGTTACTGCTGAACACATGAGAGATCCCACTCTACGCAGCCCCGCTATCCCTGATCCACAGCACAGGCCCTTCCTTTTGTGCCTGCTTTCCCCCTGTTGCTGGCAGCCCTACATTTTGTTGCTGCCCTCAAGCTTGGCATGAATCTCACGCACGCACATGGGACGAAAACGGAGCTGTAAGATGAGCTAAGTCCAATTCCAGAGACTGGGATTTTGGTGCCACTGAGTCAGACAAGAGGCGTGCAGGAGATCTAGGGAAGGGAGAGACTGCTAAAAATACCCCAGAGGAGCCACACACAAGGAGAAGAGCAATGAGAACACAGCAAAACAAGGGCAGAGAAAGACACTCCCTGTGATATGCCGCCATTGGGGCCCTTGCTGTCGAGCCACTCCGTTCAACTTCAAGCACTTTCAATACACACTGATTTGTTGTAACTAAAAAAAAATATGCCTGCTGTTCTGTCCACCAAAAGCCTGTACTTACAATACCCTGCCTGAGAATTATAGTTATGGAGTAGGTGCAGAGCCTATCTTGTCCATAGGACAATGCCACCAAACACATCTATTTATAGCTTCAGGGCATCTGTGTGTTCTAGTCCTTGTTTTAGATTCAAATACTTAGAATTATCAAATCCTCATACACCCGGCATGGCCAATGTGGGACCTTCAGATTTGTTGGATTACAAATCTCACCATCTTTATACCTCTGGGCATTCTGGCTAAGGCTTCTGGAAATTAAAGTCCAAATAATCTGGAAAATTAAAGGATCACTGCTCCAGGGCAACATTATTTGATTCACATTGAAGACCAATGGAAGCCATATTGCTGAACTGCTTCACAAAACCCGTTTTGGAAAGTGTCACCAAGAAGCTCTGTGATAGAAGCCATTCTTCCAGAAGTGCAGATATGGAGTGGTTGTCTGTATCAGCTGGATGAAAACAATGAGGGATTGTCATAAACTTGTATTTCCAGAGAACAAGGGCAAGATCTTCTGCCACCATGGTTGCTGTTGACAGCATAGCAGGAAAATGTAGGACTTCCAGCAGAAAACTAATGCATAGTTCTGTTATGTGAGGAAAGCGAGGCAATTTACAAATTCCAACAGCAATTACCTCACAACCTCTGAGGATGCCTGCCATAGATGTGGGTGAAACGTCAGGAGAGAATACTTCTGGAACATGGCCATACAGCCCGGAAAACATATAACAACTCTCCAACAGCAAGATTTCTAAGATCACTGAAATGGAAAACTTTACAATAAAACACTGTGAAATGGCTTAATCAGGTAGCAGATTGTGGGTGTCAGGACAGGGCAGCAAACTGTTAGTAATTTTTAAAAAAATGGGCAGGGGGTATGTCAAGGATTGGGAGAGATGCCAGCGACATTCTCTGCTTAGTTTTGGCAGAAAAACACCTGGCTTTGGCATCTGAGATGGTGGTGAGGAGTGTCATTTTCTGCTCTGCTTTATGGGCAAGGAATTATCTGGGGTCATTGCTCATAAGCTGGTCAGTTGGAGAGTTTAGTATGAGAACTTATCTGGAGCATTTTGCTACACCACTCTTGATCCCTTCATGCCTGATCCTGAGTCCTGCTCTTTCCTTTTGGATTGCATACTTGGCTCTATCTTGTTGACTAGTTCTTGATCCCACCGCAGGTCTTTGGAGGCAAAGAAAGGAGAGGGCTCCAATGTGGAAGAGGCCATTTCAGCAACTGTAGCTTGCCATGCTGCCCTGTTAAAGATGCTGGAGCCCCACCCTTCTTTTGTCCTGCTCCTACTATGGATGATCTAATACCCTAATTCCAGAAGATTTGCTCCTACTCAAAGTTGACGAGTCTAGCCTGTCACCCCTCAACAAAATAAATACCACTTCATTTTTTAAAGTTCTTTTGAGAGATGCTTTCAATCTACTGATTTTTCCTCTGCTGAGCTTGATTCAGCCTGGGAAATGAGATGAGTGTTTACTCAGCTGTTGGCAAAGGAAAAGGCATTGTTTTTTGGGGGGAAGAATGTAACAGTGTAGGAACAGGTGGTGGAGATACGGTGTCCCTACTCAGTGTGTTACTGCTATAAAGGCCAGTGGAATCTCTTCCAAACCAACAATGAGGGAAGACAACCCTTTTCCTAGCAAGGCTCATGCCATTAACATCAACATGACCGGAGGGATTTTTTTTCTACTTAGGGAATTTTTCTGGGTTCTTATTCAACTTTTAAAGGCATAGGAGTCCTGATTTTTTTGGGGGGGGGGGGGGGAGGGAGGGGGGTCAAACACAAACTGTTCCAGAGAAAGAGTCTGGAAGGTCAGCTCATTCCTTTTATTTTTCCCCTGCACAATGACTGCTATGATAGCACCATCCTTTCCTGTCTTGGTGTGAGCAATGCTTTCATGGACAGCTGTAGCCAGCCAACCAGCTCCCCTGCCCTAAACTAATAGCTATCCAGGCAGTCGCTCCAGAAGGGGAAAATATAAAGCTCATGGCTTATTTTATTCTCATTACTACCTACCAGACCTGTTGGCATTAGCACTCCAGAGTTTAAGGCCTGGAGAATCCCAATGTCAGCACTGAGAAAGGGCAGAATGAAGCACCCTACATTCCTTCGGCCGTGGGCCTGTGGCTGCAAAAGCCAGGCCTGTGCTTGCATGCACCCTTGGACAATGGCAGCATTGAGGAGGGGACATTTCAAGAATGTGCTTGTGAGCCTCATGCACCCACAGAGATAAACATACCCTGCAATGCATTGACGTCCCTAGTACACTGTTTCCTGGGCTCCATGGCCTCCTGCCCACTCGCTTGCTCCAGAGACCCCTGCCAGCAACCAGTCTCCATCGGCTCTCCCCCTCATCCCTGTTGTTAAAGGAGCTTTCGTGCTTCAGGTTTCCTTGACTACTTTATTTACCCATTTTCTGGGTCCATTCTCCTAGAGGCAAGACTGTCTCATGCATTTGTGGCCACATGGAATGGTTAAGGCTTTTATTCCTCTACTAATACTAATGGTGGAGGCTGGGAAGGATGGGCAATGAGGTAACATTGTGGTGCCCTTCCAGTAACTTAGAATTTAGCAGTGCTATGTCTTGGACCAGAAATGGCATCTGTGCTCTGAGACAATTCTGCTGGTAAAACTCCATGACTGGGCCACCATAATTCAGAAACTACTTGAAAGCATGCAACAACAAAAAATATTTATTGCTCATAACCTGCCTTTCCTCACAGCATCCATATTTTTAGATGTACTAGGGCACTTTTCCCCCCATTTCTCACCACCTTTGAGCACCACCCAAATCATGTATGCCCTGCTTTGTCAAAAAAAAAAATCCTCCTTCTCTTTTTATCAGTTTTCATGTACTGCTGTTCCTTAGTTTTCTTCTTTAGTTTCCATCTGCTATTTGTGTTCCATTCTATCTATGTACTCTTCTGTCTACGTGCACCTTCTCATCTCTGTTTCCTATTTTATGGGCCACTGTGGCTTCAGACTTTTATTCCATTAACTTCTTTTTGTCCAGGGTTCCTCACCCACTACACAAAACTGTAATAACCTTTTCCATCTTTCACTGCCATAGTTCCATCCTATGGGATTCTGGCATTTGCAGCTTGTGGAGGGTCTTTTAGAATTCCCTGCCAGAAAGCTCCTCTAATGCCCCAGCAAACTCCAACTCCCAAAACCCCACAAATGCAGCTACGACAATTAAGGTTAAATGGTAGTGGTATAATTCTGCTACGTGAAAGGGCGTCTCAGAATAACGTCCTCTACTTGTTCCCCTCCTGTGTCAATGGGCTCACATGACAGGTTATTCCTAATGTAGCTGTTCTAGAACCAGCCATCCAGTCAGCACTGGCTGGCTAGTTCTGGAATAGCTGCCACAGATGGTTTTATGGGAATTTGAAATGGATGCTCCATACCTCTGCCATGCAGAGTAACTGGATCACTCAGGTAAAACAAAAATATGGCATAGAGCAAAAGATAAGTCCAGACTTTGGGCCTTGCTAGGGCAACATGAACGTGGTGGCTGGTTGAGGATGCATCATATTGCTGCCATTCTGCCTGTTCATCCTACTTGTAATAGTGGGCTTATCCTGCTATTGGCCAGAGTGAGGCAGCTCTTTCAGATTATTACATTAAGTTGAGGTTATTTTAGTTTTATTGTTAAGAAAGGGGAGATATGCTCATGAGATTTTTTTTGCCCCATTTTCCAAAAGAAGTTGTCTGGCTTTGCGCCCTATCCATTTTGGACTGGTTATCCAATTTCCTCCCTTTCCAGATTGGTGATGTTTTATTACAAGTATATTCCAAATGGTATGTTCTGGAAGCTGATTCAGAAAGTCTAGCATGAAAGCAATTTACCCAAAGGGTAAACATTTAGCAGCCAGAATCTCAGCAATGTGTTTGAAGATAAACAGACTTCAAAGGAATGCACAGCACGCTCTCATTCCCTTGGCATTTTTACCACACCTTCCTCCTGAAAGCTGCACCAAAGAGCCGTATGTTACACAGCTCCAGCTTTTTCAACATGTCCCTGAAAGAGCATAGCCAAGCCTGTGTCAATTTGCACTGTATATCTGGACATAACGGCAGCACAGCTGTTTCTTTGATAATGGCTACTCTAACCTTCAGTCAGCTTAGCTGGTATACTAAGGCTATCTACTGATTTTACGTATGGCAAATTGCACTAGCAAAACCCTAAGAAACATAGAGCTAACATGCTTGGTAGCTGGGCTCCACTGTTCCCATTCTGTAGCAGTAAAGGTTTGGGGTTATTTTTCTTTTGGGGGTCGGGGTGGGGGGGGGGAATGTATGAACCTTCAAAAGGTTTTCCTGCTGAATTACTGTTTGGGACAGAGTTGTTAAAAGTCAAGTGCCAGAAAAGTCTTGATAACTTTAAGATTAATATTCATTAGGAAAGCCAGATATGCAGATAATAAAGTTACATATGCTAGGCATATGTGTAACGTCTGCAGACTATGAATACTACAGTATTATTTGCAGAGACAATGAGTATATATGTTCAAAAGGTAGGAACAGAAAGGGATTATTGGCAAGAGAAACTGACTTAGCTAGAGAGTGTCTTGAAATTGTTCAAAGAAGATGCAGTGTGTTGTAATTATTCACACATGATCACAATTTTTTTCCTGATTTACTGTTAGAATTTTTTTTAGGATAACCCATGATCCAAACTTTTAACAGCAAACTTTTGTCAGTGGGGCATTTAATTTTCTTAGCAGGCAGTGACTAATATGATGTACTAACTACTGTAGCTGCTGTTAAAGGTATATTTGCCAGTCTCCCCATCCCACCCAGTTTGAAGATAATTCTAGAGAACGTGTGTTAGAGAGGATGGTATACTTGTAATTTCTATTTTCCTTAGAGATGGCCAGTCCTTTAAAAGTGTAGTCCTCCATGACAATTTTAGTCTTTTTTCATTTGGGTTCCAAATTGTCTGGTTGAAAAGTCCAAAACAGAATTGCACTGTTTTCTTGTTCTGCAGGTCTTTAACTGATAACTCTTTAGAGGGTGTTATGAATATTTGGAAATATACCCACTCCCCATGCATCAAAGAATGTGTGAACCGTGTAATCACTTTTGTGGACCACCACTCCCAGAATTCCCCAGTTTCTGTGGCCATACGGGCTAGGGGATTCTGGGAGTCATTTTAAAAAATGATTTTACTATTTTCCAGATATATTACAAGACATGGCTTTCTGCCAATGAAGAGACCACCTCACAAGTGGTACATAATAAATATAGCACCCTCTTTTCTGTTTAATAATTGTAAAGCTTTGTCAACAGCGTTTGCAGCCTGAAAAGCCAGGCTTTGGAACTCTGTCTCAAGCCAGTATCTCCCCTCACTTGCCCCCTCCCGCTCCAGCCATCCGGGAAGCTTTCAACAGCCTTTCTAAAATGGAGCTGCCTGAAATGAACTCCATAAAGTACTAATATATTATCAGTGCTTGTACATATTGGCTGTGTAGATCTGTGCAGTGCCCTTGGCTCATCTCTTCAAAATAGTATCAAGTTGTCTTGAAAGAAAGAGCAAGAGAGAAATCTTTTTCAGGGACAAGGGATTTAAAAAGTTTTATCTTATTAACAAGCTCTATGATAAAACATGGAATTCGAAGTTACAGAAAGAGAAGCAAAATAGCAGAAAACGAGTACAGAGGAAGCGGATGAGGGTGGGGGAAAGGGAAGAGAGAAAAGAGAGAGAGCACAGTCTGCTTATGTGACATTAAATGGAGCCCATAACACTTCTATTTCAACTGCTAGGCCCAGTGATTGAAGGAAGAGAAATGCCACCTTATGCTGATACTGATAATGCAATTATGAACCATAATTGTTGTTTTTGAAGGAAGTATGTGCCAGGTGTGGCATGCTTGTTAGTGGTTCAGCTGAGTGTTTTGGAGCCTCTGAAGAACATCCAACAGCAAACCTCCTTGAACTAATCTTGGGTTGTTGTAGATCATTGTTAACTTGAAGGCACATAACAAGAAGATAGAGAGGTGGTAATCCAAGACACAATGCATTATCTCCCAATATGAACAAATGGCATTAAATCACTTGCTCCTCAGTTGCCCCCTGGCTAGATTTGAGCAGGTTGTGCAGGACAGGCAAACTCCCTTTGGCTTATTGTCTCATCACCTTCTTACCAGACAGGCATCCAGTTTCCTTGACTCACTCCAGGTGGAGACTGTGAAGGGTGTGACAAAGGGAAATCAAACGCCTATACAGTAATCATGGTCCTTTCCTCTAAGGATGTTCCTTCTTTGTCTTTCCTCCCCAAAACAGCTTTGCTTACCTTGGGAAAAAAGGTATCAATCGAAAGCTGAATGGGAGGACAAGTTAACAGATCATGGCATCTGTCTTAACTGCACTTTTCCACTTACAAAGAAGCATAGCTGTTTTACTGGAGTAATGGTTGGAAAGGAGCCCAAGGACCATCTAGTCCAAATGTCTGTCCGTACAGGAATCCACAAATAAAAGTCTGAGCTAGCATGAGAGGAATGAGAGAGAGTGTGCGTAGTGTTTTAGATGCAATAAATAAATCTGCTGTATTAATGTCTAACTTCTATAAAGATTTATGTTTTTTTTACACTTTGGGCCTCCAGAAACACTATCTATCTGAGAGCTTGGATTCAGACAAGGTGTCTGTGGTGGTGGTACACTCTGAGGTTAGAAGATGCATAAATCCTCATAGGCATTTAGAGGGTCCCGGATTTTGGTATTTCTGAAGTGGGGATGAAAGTCCTCACTCTTGGTAACTGCAATGGGCATCATTAAATCCTTCACAATTAGAAACATAAAGTTGGAAGAGACCCCAAGGACCATCCAGTCCAACCTTATTCTGCCTTGTAGGGACACGCCAACAAAGCATTCCTGGCAAATGGTCATTCAGCCTGTATAAAAGCCTCCAGAGAAGCAGATTCCTTCACATTCTGAAGCAGCATATTCCCGTTGAACAATTATTGCCTTCAGGAAGTTCTTCCTAATGTTTATGTGGAATCTCTTTTCCTGAAATTTGAATCCATTAAAAAACAAAAAACAAACCCAAGTTTGCCCCCTCCTCAATGTGATAAAACAGTAAAATATTTAAACATGGCTAGTTGGTGGGCTAAATAGTAGAAATCCTTACAGTAAGATCTTGGTGCCCATTCTTTGCAAGCCAATTGTGCTCCTGGCTCTGCAGCTACAGCTGGAAGCCCACACTGTGATTCTGGCCACCAGGGATGCTTTTCAGAAACACCACCTGCTGACACGGTTATGATCTTCCCTATTAGATGAAAGCTTGGCATCTGTCACCTCTGCAGTATTTTCCCCAAACAAGGCTAATATGACATATTTCATCTGGTGCTGCTCTCAAAAGTGGTCAACTGGTGGAAATTGTAGAGGATACGATCAGTGTAGTATTTCAGCCCATAAGTGTCTCACTTACTTCCATTCAAAATGTCCATCAATAGGTTCTTTCAAACACCCAGTTGTAATTATACTATTTATTAAAATATGTACAGCTTGACCTATATCAAAAGAGCTCAGGACACCAAACAATAAAATAAATTTAAATACTTTAAAGAAAGAATAATTTAAACAGACTGAAGTCATTTCTAAAAATCTCACAAATGAAAAGAATCCTGTTTAAAACCAGCTACATTTTAAAACAACACAAGTGTGAAGATTTTAATGAAATCAATTAGGACCCAAAGACTTTGCTAAAAAGCCATGTTTTTACTTGGCACCAGAATGCCAGTGTTGGCACCGACTGGGCCTCTAATGAGATTCTTCTAATTCCACAACTGGGTCTGAAACAGATTAGAAGGCTGCTTCCCACACCATCACAGATCGGCAAGATCCTCCTCCCCCCCCCCCCCCCCCCCGTCTTTCGTGTTTTCAGTTTAGACATTTAAAGTGAGGCACTGGCCTAGCCTACTGCAAACTTTCTCCCACCAGGATGAATTATGAGATATGTGTAAGGCATACTTCTTTGAGATGTTCTCTGATCTTTGGATGGTTCACAGATGAAAACTGGGATGTGTGGCCAAACAACATCAAGATGGCAAAAATTATTAATGGAAGAGAACACACAGGCCAGACAGCAACTGTTTGCTTTAGCCTAAGCCTACTTACTGGAAAATACAAGATTCCCCTTATCAAGTTAATAGAATACAACCATCTTTGTGCTTTGAACTCAGTTTGAAGCAACTGCAGTAAGCTGATAGTGAAAGGGGGGGGGGGGGAAGGGAAAAAGAAATTGGGACACTTTGATAGCAACTGAGGAAGTGGGAGGACAGAGGATTTTCAATACATTGTGATGTTTTGGTGCTAAATTCGTAAACACAGTAATTACTACATAGCATCACCGCGTATTGAACTACTTTTTCTGTCAAATTTGTTGTATAACATGATGTTTTGGTGCTTAATTTGTAAAATCATAACGTAATTTGACGTTTAATAGACTTTTCCTTAATCCCTTCTTATTATCCAACATATTTGCTTGTCCAGCATTCTGCCGGGGTGTTTATGTTGGATAAGTAAGATTCTACTGTATATTTATAATCTTATATTATCTGCTTAGAACTGGATTATAAGAGGCTCCTCCTACACAGCTGTATAAAATGCACACTGAAGTGGATTATATGGCAGTGTGGACTCAAGATATACCAGTTCAAAGCAGATAATGTAAGATTATAAATGGGTAATATAGCTGTGTGGAAGGGCCTTGAGTCTACACTGCCATATAATCCAGTTCAAATCAGATAATCTGTATTTTATAGGCAATGTGGAAGACGCCTGATTGAAGCGGCCCTGGGCACCATTAAATTGCTGAGTGGGTTGCTAGGAGACAAAGTGGGGGGAGCTTAGCCTTCTAACTGGCAGCAATGGGGGGAAAAAACAATTATTCCTCTCCCTCTAATTAGGACTTTATTTTTCTTGTTTTGATGTCTAAACACAGTGGGGATTACCATGTTTTTTGTGGCCAAGTTTTGTGGGTTTTGGGTGTTTCGCTGTTTACTTTAAAGCAGAAATGGTCAGAACACACACACACACACACACACACACACACACACACACACACACACACACATATATATATATATATATTCTTAGGCGATCGCTCATTGTCCGAGGATGATTGTCTTCCAGGTGTAGTGTTCTGGTAGTGGGTATGTAGGTGACTGTGGAGCCATATTGTCGACCCATCAACAACTGATGCTCTGAGGCCAGAGCGAAGAAGGGGAGCCAGGAAGACAGTTCCGCCTTGTCTCCTGTGACATCAGTTGGAGGCCCTTCTCCATAGTAATATGCTATGCTAATATATATACAGTAGAGTCTCACTTATCCAACACTCACTTATCCAATGTTCTGGATTATCCAACGCATTTTTGTAGTCAATGTTTTCAATACATCGTGATATTCTGGTGCTAAATTCGTAAATATAGTAATTACTACATAGCATTACTGTATATTGAACTACTTTTTCTGTCAAATTTGTTGTATAACATGATGGTTTGGTGCTTAATTTGTAAAATCATAACCTAATTTGATGTTTAATAGGCTTTTCCTTAATCCCTCCTTATTATCCAACATATTCGCTTATCCAACATTCTGCCGGCCCGTTTATGTTGGATAAGTGAGACTCTACTGTATATACAATATAATATACAATAATATATATGAATATAATATATTGTATATACATATAATATTGATAATAATGTTGTAATGTAATACAATATAATACTAATAATACAATATAATATTAATTATATAATATACTAGCTGTGCCCGGCCACACGATGCTGTGGAAAATTGTGGTGGTGTTGGAAATAAAGTACTGAAGAATTGGCAGTAGTTAGTATATGTTCTACAATATTTCTGGCTGTTAGTTGTTTTGTCTGTTGGAGGCAAGTCTGAAGGTCGGAGTTTTGCAAAATGTTTTGGATGTAATGGGCTTTCAGCTTCAAACCCTGGTTGCTTCCTCCCTGGGGGAATGTTTTGTTGGGAAGGTGTTAGTTGGCCCTGATTTTTTCATGTCTGGAATTCCCCTGTTGTTAGAGTGTTGTTCAGAGTGAACCCAGTTCAAAGCAGGAAATGGCGATGGCATTCAGTTGTGTGGAAGGGACTCTAAAATATCGAGGTAGGTAAATCACACTATCTGCTTTGAGCTGGGTTGTCTGAGTCCAGACTGCCGTATAATCCAGTTCAATGGGCATTTTATTGAACTGTTGAAGGGAGTTTAGGCATTTTCCCCCCAATATATTATTTCCTTGGTTTGAGAGCACCCCCCATTACCCTTTGCTGTGAGGACCCTCCATTCTTACTGTTTTATTATTATTATTTCTATTATTATTATTATTATTTTCTGGTCACCTCAAGGACCCCCCATTCCCCTCTCCATTGGCTCCATATTATTATTGTTATTATTATTATTATTATTTTCTGTTCACCCAAAGATCCCCCCCTTCCCCTCTGCATTGGCTCCATATTATTATTGTTGTTGTTGTTGTTGTCTCCTCACCCCAAAGACCTCCCCCATTCCCCTTCCCCTCTCCATTGGACCATTATTATTATTATTATTATTGTTGTTGTTGTTGTCTCCTCACCCAAAAGTCCCCTTCCCTGTCCATTGGCCCCCATTTCCACTCTGTCCAAGGACACCCCTATTATTTTCTCACCCCCAAAGAGACCTTCCAATTTCCCCTCATTGCCTCAGAATTGTTTGGAGGCGGTGGCGAGGCAGAATTGTTTGGAGGCCTAGTCAAGGCCTACTCGCAGCCTCGGAGTCTTCCGTCACATAGACTGGCAGGGGACCCTTCACTCTTCCACCCTTCCCCCACACACAGGGCCGCAAGGCCCGCAGTTTGCTAGGCCACCTTGGTTTCCGAGAGAGTAAACCACCGCTTTCGCCGTCCTCTCTGTGTCCTCGGGCTATGTGGATGGAGGATGGTGGCGAAGATGGCAGCGGCGCGGAAACAGGCGAGCAAACGTGGGAGCATGTTGGAGGGGGTGGGGGAGTGTGTGGCTCGCACGCTGAGTCCTGCTTCGCGCAGGCTCAGATGGGCTTTTCTTGTTTTTTGGGTTTTTCGGGCCATGGTTCCATCCTTGATGTTTGGTTTTGTTGTTGGAACCTAGCGGCAAGGATGGTGGGTTGTGTTGCCAAGTTTCGTGGTTCTGGGTCGTGTAGTTTCGTTGCCTACTTCTAGGTAAAAAGTCCAGAACGTTTTTATATAGATAACATATAATATTACTAATATTACTGCATAGTGGTATAGTACAATATAATAATATGTAATGCTAATATTGTGCTATGCTAATAATATAATTTATTGTATATACTTATTATTTGTAAGCAGCTCTGAGTCCCCTTCAGGGTGAGAAGGGCGGGATATAAATGTAGTAAATAAATAAATGATAAATTTGTGCTTTGGCTGCAACAGAAAGCACCTCTGCGGCACATACCCTGTTTTAGTGACAAAGTACAGACTACAGCAGGCCAGGGTAAACTTGGGCCCTCCAGGGATTTTGGACTTCAACTCCCGCCATTCTTAACCATTCCTAATCCCTTGAATTTAAGCGGCTGAGGAGGAAAAGGAAAGGGCCTGAGGCTGTTAGGAATGGCGGGAGTTGAAGTCCAACACCCCTGGAGGGCTCAAGTTTGCCCAGGCCTGGACTACAGTATATAAAAGAATCTACCTTTCGCCCAATAGGAGGCGCGGGGACGGGCGCGGCCTCCAGCCCTCGACTCTGGACCGAAAAGGAGAGGCAGAACTACCCCCAAAAGGGAGTGACCTGGGGGTATTTATGTATTTATATATGCTAGGGGCGTGGCTTCGCCGGGCGAGGGGGCGTGCCCAACGGTTCGAGTAGGGGGAGCCGGCGCGCGCGCGCGCACGCACGAGGGAGAAGGAGAAGGGCGAGAGGCGGAGCCCCGCGGGTTGGGTCGGCCTGCCTCGAGCCAAAGCGGGCAGACTCTGCCGAGCTGCGCTGTGCTGCGGCTCGGCTTGGGGGGGAAGAGGAGAAAGAAGGTGGTGCTGTGATTGGCTGCTGCTGCTGCGGTGGCCGCGGCGCTCGTGCCGGCGGTTGCTAGGCTCCTTGTGCGCCGCCCCTCCCCCAGGTACGTGTCGTGCGCGCGGTCGCCGCCGTTGCGCCTGCTCCCTGGCGCGGTTGCTCGCTCGGTCCGTCGGTCGTTCGGTCAGTGTGCCGGTGGCGAGCCCCGGGAGGAGGGAGCGGCCTCCGCTCTCGGGCCCCGACGTCGCAGTGGGAGGGATGAGAGGAAGCGAGGGAGTCCGAGAGAGAGCGGCTGAGGGAGGAGAGAGCGCCGCAGTAGGTGAGCCCTGAGGCCCGTCGGCGTCGCCAGCGTCAGGCCCTCCTGGCAGGCCGGGCGTGGAGATGCGGGCCCGGCAGGTGCAATGGGCGGCCCAAGCGCGCGCAAGGGGGAGGGGGGGGGCTCCGTGCCTCTAGAGGTGTGCGGGTTGGGGGAGAAGGAGGGCTCCCTCCGCCTGGCCCCGGAAGGATGGGCGGCCTCTGGAGGCAACTGGGCGACTGGCAGAGTGCAGAGAAGCCTCGGAGGCCCCCAAGGAGGCGCCTGTTTCACCGTGGCCTTTCGGGGGAGTTGTAGGCCCCCTCTTCCCACGCCACTCTGCAGCTGCCTGCCATGTTGTTGAGAAATGGGAGTCCTGCCTTGGTGAGGGCTCAGGAGGGAAAGGCGCTTCAAGGCCAGGCCGGGTGTCCCAGGAATCTATTAGGACCCTTCCACACAGCCCTGTATCCCAGAATATCAAGGCTGTGTGGAAAGGGCCTTAAGAGATTCACCATTAAAAAGTGCCTGCTCCGAACAAAATGTTTGTTTCCCCCACTCTCCCTCAAAGCCTTTGCTATCAGGGAGATCAATGTGTCCTGGCTTCTGCCCCGTCCTCCATTCCCACCCCCACTTACATATTTGTGTGTTTTTAAAGAAGAGGATGCTAATGAATTCGCCTTTTTGGAAAATATGGCAGTGTGGACTTAGGGCCCTTCCACACAGTCCTATATCTCAGAATATCAAGGCAGGAAATCCCACAATATCTGCCTTGAACTCGGTTATCAGAGTGCACACTGACATATACTCCAGTTCATATATTCAAGCAGATATTGTGGGATTGATATTCTGGGATATTGATACTCTGGGATATTGATACGCCTTGATACTCTGGGATATTGGGGCTGTGTGGAAGGGCCCTTGGATAACCCAGTTCAAAGCAGATATTGTGAGATTTTCTGCCTTGATATTCTGGGTTATAGGACTGTGTGGAAGGGCCCTTAGAAGGCTTCTGGTTTTGGGGCCGGAGCTCATCAGGACCAAATAGGGTCCCAATCCACATCTCCCAGGCGCAAAAGAAAGGAGCAAGCAGGCAGGGTGGCTAGAGGCTACTCCAGTAAGAGCAGCCATGGTGATCTCCAGCATGTAAGATGAAATTGGCCCATAAATATTCTTTGTCTTCATTACAGTATCTCTATAAGATAATCATGAACTGTTTTTTGTGGTCAGTTTATGGCTTGTACTTTTACAATGATAATAATAATAAACAACAAACAACTTTATTTTTATCCCGCCCTATCTCCCTGAGGGGACTTAGGGTGGTTTACAACAGAAAATTGGCAAACATTCAATGTCGGCATAACATAACAAACAGATCAAATCATAAACAATAGAATAAACAACACCAGGTGTACTTATAGAACAACTCTAAAATAACAAAATTCAAAATTTAAATATATAAATCAAACATATAGAGCATGTTTATTAATAGATCTAATAATAGTAAACAGTTAAAACATTAAACGTAAAAAGGCAGTTTGCGACAAGCCATCAGGGCTGAGGTAGTGTCTGAGTCAGAGTGTTTAAGGTGCTGGCCAAATTAGAATTATTATATTGCACAATTCCACAAGTTAAAAAGAACCTATACAGGTCTAGTTACCACCATCCCCCATTCCCTCCCCATAGTGTCCACCCCCATTCTTTATGCCCTCCCAGAGATTCCCAGATTCCCTCAGTTAAGGAGTTACAACTGGAACTACAACTGGAACTGTGGTGAACTTTTTAATTGCTAGATAAGATATGTTTCTGTAAACACATGTTGATGTATTGGGGTTGTTATAGCCTTCTTAGAACAGTAATGATTTCCATTGAATGGATGGATTAATATCTGAATAGATTAATAATAGGTTATCCTTAGGGTCATCATAAAGTTGCAAATGACTTGTTAGCACACAACAAGATTCAGCATATGTTAGATTAAATACCAGTTTGTTTAAAATAGATTAAATAACGGTTTGTTTAAAGTTCAGTTTATTCACCAGGGATGTTCTATAATATCTATAGACTTGTAAAGCTATTCCTTGAAACAATTATTCTTGTAGGTAATGCCATCATGATACCAATAACTGTTGGCTGTTTCACCTCATGCAGAACGAGTGCGCATTCCAGAAGCTTAATCTAGTGCAGGCATCCAGTACAATTTATTTTAAAAAATCCCTATATATATTTAGAAGCAACGTGTAAGGGCACGTTCTAACAGCAGCATTCTTGAAGGGGTGCTGTAGTGCTTAATTGAAAGTGCAGTAACAGCACTGGAAAAGGCAGATATCATATTCGTACACAGCACTGATTTTGTAATAATTTGCAATAATCCCCTCTGGTCTTGGAAGCTAAGCAGGGCCAGTCCAGGTTAAAGTTTGGCTGGGAAGTGAATGCCCGGTGCTGAAGATGATATTTCAGAGGAAGGCAGTGGCAAAACCACCTCTGATAATTCCTTGCCTATGAAAATCTTAGGTGACCATAAGTCAAAAGGTGGCTTGAAGGCACATACACAATAACACATATGGATGATTAGTTAACCAGTATGAACTTGAAGTGGCTGATGGTTGCTTGCTGCTGGAATTGGATATACTGAATTAATACTTCGAACTTCTTACTAGAGCATATCAAGAGGTTTGAAGTTCAGAAATCACATCCAACATAAGCAGAACAACATCTGAATATACATTAATCATATATTTTTCTCAGTAAATAATATAGAAAGCACTGCCATAATTGCTTTTTGGGTAAGCTAACAGAACAACATTTATTTAGGAGCCTTGAATAAATGTTTTAAGGCCAGAAATATGTGGTCTTCATACTGCAAATTATAACATTTTTCCCTACTCATAAAACTATTGGTAATCTTATATCAATTGCATTATACTATGAAGAAGCTGTAGGAACAAAAGAGATAGATGAGGCTAGCTTTTTCCCAGTGGAGCATTTGCTTTTTTGAGAACTTGGAATGGCTTTGTCTCCAATATGCTTTGTGTTTTGTCATGTGGTGCATTGGAGCTTTAAAACTAGGTCTTGGCCCTTTGTGTGTGAGAGAGAAAGCACAGCATGACTTTCTCCTGTTGCTGGGGGTTTTGCCATTTATAGTTCGCAGTCTGAAAGTTGTGTTGTAAACAACTTCCGCATCAGTTGAAGTCACTTGCTGATTTTGAGATGGAACTATGACATAGATGTTTCATTGTGTCTGTGAATTTTTATATGGTTGTTTCTGTATATTGTAAGAGTTTAAATGTTGGGACTCTGACTCTGGAGACCAGGATTTGAATCTCTACTCAGCCTTGGAAACCCACTGGGTGACTTGGAGCAAGTTGCATTCTCTCAGCCTCAGAGAAAGATGAAGGCAACCCCCATCCCTGAACAAATCTTGCCAAGAAAGCCCCCTGATACTGTTGCCATAGATGGGAAACAACTTGAAGGCACAACACAACAACAGTACTTGGAGTGAGAGAGGAATGTCGTATTTCTTTATTATTGATTTGTAAAGCACTTCTCTATCTCCTTGCCCTAAAGATCCCGTGCTGATAACTGTTTAAGATTTTCAGTGGTGATACAGAGTTTTAACTGTTCTGAAGAAAAATAGGAGCATCCTTATGCACCAAGGCATTAGTGCAATATGTAGTACAGTCAAGTCATTGGAGATTGCTATCTTCTCATGAAAGAGCCATTTCCAAAGTGGTACAAACTACATAGGACCCTCATCTTTATTTGAATATAA
Organism: Anolis carolinensis; assembly: GCF_035594765.1. Taxonomy (NCBI): domain Eukaryota; kingdom Metazoa; phylum Chordata; class Lepidosauria; order Squamata; family Anolidae; genus Anolis; species Anolis carolinensis. The sequence continues at coordinate 86,936,985 of NC_085842.1, read as the reverse complement.
GGTTTATAGGCTGACTTCTGGGACAGTGTTGAGCAGTTGTCAGAGGCTTGGGGAAGCAGAAGTCTGTACCCTATTTCTTCTGCACCCTCAAAGAAACACAGTGGTCCCCTTTAGCTCCTGGTTTTCATTTCCTCCTTATTTAGGTCCATAGACTCCTCACCTCAATACCTCAATAGAAAATACTGAAAATGAGTCATGTGTGCCCCCCAGGCTTTAGGTTGTTCTGTTGTCCAAACTGCTTGTTGCCCAAAAAACAAAACATGAGAGGGCATTGTCAAAATGGCCTTAGGCCTGCCTTCTGTTCTCAGACTACAACCTGTATTCCAGGATAGACCTTCCTAATGTGATAGACATTTGATGAAAACAAAAGATTGAAATTGACAGTTTGAAAGTCATAGCACCCAATTCACAGTGCGCCAGTGCAATTTCAACTCAATTACAGGTCCATATAAATAGACCAACCTTCAAGGCTCAGGTAAAAGCCTGTAATGATGGGGGCCTGGTGAATATCAGTTGGAGCAGACTTGTACAAGTGCAGGGCTGCTACCAAGTAGGTTTTGTCCTTCATCTCACCAGCTTTATTGCTCTTACTAGTAGGCATTTGATTAAAACCTGTAATGCTTGTCCTAGAGTGTGGTCGGTGTAATATGAGTAATTTATAGAATGGCCCCATATTTTAAAGGAGAAGTGTTCATTGTACATGCTGTTTAGTGGCTCATGTAAAGAAGAGAAAGTGTATTTTAAGGAGAAAGGGATTTCTGGTGATATGTGCTGTTTGTGGTAGTTCATAAATTCCCAGTTTGTACCATATATTGGTTCTCATTTCCATGCTACAAGTGTAACATGATAAATTATTTACATTAAATGCCGACTCATCCACAGTGAGAACGTTTTCTGTTGCATTTCTAGAGCTTTTTCTGTGGTATCATCTTCCAGTCAACATTCACTAGTGATGTGCAATTCTGTACTGTCCCTACATATATTACTTGTTGCATGCCCCCAGGTAGCATTGTTTGAACTCATTGAGAAAAGGAATGTGTTTCTTTGAACTTGTAGCTCTCATATACACTGGCCAGGAGGGCCTGCAAGCCTCATGTGATTTTGCTGTCTCCCATGTGCTTTTTCTATGCCACCAAACTTGATATAATGGTTGCAATGACAGCATTCTTTCAATTTTTTAAAAGTTAACCAATACACACAGGCAACTCAAACATTATTTTAGAGGAGAATTTTACTCCTGGATGTTTCTAGGAAGTGTGGTGCTCGTTGAAAACAAGACACATGATCTGCACATGGTTTTTTTGAATTAGTAAACTAGCCCTTTGCTTCTGTTTAATTTAAGGAGTTTGCATTGATGGCAGTACTAGAATATGACTGTAGCCTCTGGGAGGAATTGCCCTCCAGACCTGACAAAGTTGACATTTCTTTTCTAAGAAATACAATATATATTATTAAAAGGGAAATAGATACAGTTTTTCAGAAAACTGGGAAGAATTATACATCTTTTACAGAGATGGGCAAGCCCTAAAAGTCCAGAGGTTAATATTCAATTATCTGAACCAGCTATGGGTCACACCAACTCTCATCTGTCCAGAGGTTCAGTTCCAGTTTTGTAATATTTTGAGGGTGTTTGGCTGAAGCAAGTCAATTGGGGCTGCCTCATGCTTTAAAGAACTGTTACTCCTAAAATGCTTTTAGATGTTCTGGTTCTCTACCTCTATCTGAACATCCCCTCTCACAGAACAGAGCCAAACCAGCCCCTGGTCAGAGAGCTGTTACATAGTGGTCCTCGAGGAGAAAATTCTGACCATTCAACAGCCCGCTGTGAAGAATTTACACGGCACTTTGCAGATAAAGTTGCTCAAATCTGATCCAACTTTCATGTTGTTATTGATACAATTCCAGTTAATGTAACTCTGGCTCTTGCTTGCTCACTGTTGTTGGATACCATTCAATTTGTGAAGCCTGAGGATATGGACAGGATCCTTGGAGAGGTAAGAGCTACCACATGTATTCTAGATCCTTGCCCTTTATAGCTTATCCAACAGGCCAGGGGAGGACTAACAGAGTGGGTAAAGATGGTGGACAATGCCTCTTTGGAACAAGGCAGAATGCCAACTTGCCTAAAGAAGGAGTTTGGGAGACCTATATTAAAAAAGCCATCCCTGAACCCCTCCATAGTGGACAATTATTGGCCAGTGTTTAACCTTCCCTTTTTGAGCAAGGTTTTGGACGGTGAGATTGCCTCCCAAATGCAGGGATTTCTGGATGAAATAGATTAGATCCATTTCAATCTGATTTCAGGCCTGGCGATGGAACAGAGACAGCTTTGGTTGCCTTGGTGGGTGACCTATGAAAAGAGCTAGACAAGGGGAGTGTGTTCCTGTTAATTCTCCTGGATCTCTCAGTGGCTTTCAATAACATTGACCATGATATCTTCCTGGGCCATTTTTCTGAGATGGGACTGGCAGGCACTGTTTTACAATGGCTCCGTTCCTTCCTGGGCGGACAGACCCAGAAGGTGGTGCTGGAGAACTACTGTTTGAAACCTGGCCATTCTCTGGGGTTCCTCAGGGTTCTGTTTTGTCCCTTATGCTGTTTAACATATACATGAAGTCGCTGGGAGAGGTCACCTGGAGTTGTGGAGTGCGGTGCCATCTATATGCAGATGACACCCAACTCTACTACTTCAGATCTAAAGCCAAGGAAAGTGTCCTGACCCTAAACCTGTAATCAGTAATGGACTGAATGAGGGCAAACAAACAAAGTTAATCCAGACAAGACAGAGGTGCTCTCGGTCAGTCAGAAGACAGATCAGGGAATAGGGATCCAGCTTGTGCTGGATGGGATTACATCCTCCTGAAGACACAAGTCCGCTGTTTGGGGGTCCTTCTGAACTCAGTGCTGAACCTGGAGGCCTAAGTATCTGCAGTGGCCAGGAGAACCTTGCCACAATTAAAACTTATGTGCCAGCTGCACCCATTCCTTGAGAAGCCAGATGTGGCCACGGTGGTACATGCCTTAGTTACATCCCATCTGGATTAATAATATAATAATAACTTTATTCTTATATCCCACCCCATTTCCCTGAAGGGACTCAGAGCAGCTTACATGGGAACCAAAATTAAAATATATCACCATAAAATACATTTACATTACAAGGCATAATCCCATAAAACATGTAAAACATCATAAACACTACAACAACTGATACCAGTAGCCGAGCCCAGTAGATATGGTCAGAGCTAAAAGGGTGGACCAAGGCTTGTGCAATATACTCCAGGGACGCGGCTGGTGATAAAGTGTAAATGCTAGATATTAAGTAGGGCTAAAAAGGCTAAGTCAAAATGTTAAACCGATTAGTGAAAAGCACATTGGAACAACCACGTTTTGAGATCTTTCTGAAGGCGGCCAGGGTGGGTGCTAATCTGGTCTCTCTGGGGAGGGGGGGTTCCAAAGCCGGCGAGCCACCACCGAGAAGGCCCTCTCCCTCATCCCCACTAGGTGATGGAGGTGGGAGTAAGAGAAGGGCCTCCCCAGCAGATCTTAAGGCTTGCGCAGGTTCATAGAGAAAGATGTGATCGTAGAGATGGGCTGGACCCAACCGTTTAGGGCTTGGTAGGTTATAACCAGCACCTTGAATTAGGACCGGAAACTTATCGGCAGTCAGTGGAGCTGTTTTAATAGGGGGATTGTTCGCTCCCTATAATTCTCTGCAGTTAACAACCTGGCTGCCAAATGTTGTACCAATTGTAGTTTCTGGGCCGTCTTCAAGCGCATCCCCATGGAGAGCGCATTACAGTAGTCCAATCTGGAGGTAACTAAGGCATGGACCACCATGACCAAGTCAGACTTCTCAAGGTACGGTCGCAGCTGGCGCACAAGTTTTAATTGTGCAAAAGTCCTCCTGGCCACCATCGACACCTGAGCATCAAGCGTCAGTGCTGAGTCCAGGAGGTCTCCAAAACTGCGGACCTGCGTCCTCAGGGGGAATGTAACCCCATTGAGCAGAGGTTGCCACCCTATGCCCCGATCGGCCTCACGACTGACCAGGAGATCCTCTGTCTTGTCTGGATCAAGTTTCAGCTTGTTAGCCCTCATCCAGTACATCACAGTGGTCAGGCACTAGTCCAGGATTCAAGGGGCTTCCTTGGAATTAGATGAAAAGGAGTAGTAGAGTTGAGTGTCATCTGGATAGAGATGGTACCGAATTCCAAAACTCTGAATGACTTCACCCAGTGGTTTCATGTAGGTGTTGAATAGCATAGGAGATAGAATGGAATTTTGCTGGACCCCACAGGTCAAAGGCCAGGGGTCTGAGCAGGTATCTCCCAGCTTCATCAACTGGGTGTGACCCTCCAGGATAGAGCGGATCCACTGCAATGCAGTGCCCCTAATACCCAATACCCATTCCAGAGAGCCACCCCAGAAGGATACCATGGTTGATAGTATCGGAAGCTGCTGAGATGTCCAGGAGAACTAACAAGGACACACTCTCCCTGTTAAGTTCTCTCCACTGGCAAGTTTGATAAGCCAAGAAGGGCAAGGATCCAGTGCACACGTAGTTGCTCTCACTGTCCAAGGATCCCATCCACATCATCAGGCTAAACAAGCTGAAGCAAATCATTAAAAACCAGACAAGCAGATGCCTCGGTTACCTCACTTGGTACTGCTCTAAAGCTGGTGTCTATGTCGTAATGTATCTGAGCGACTTTATCTGCAAAATGATGTGTGACCTCGCCACATCGAGTTGTCAGACGGTCGGGGGTTCCTCCCCCCCCCAAAGATGGAGGAGCTCCCTTGTTGTAGCCCAGCCTGCACCTGAGCTGTCAGGTGAGCCTTGGGTTGGGCCTGTTCAGCCTGTGATTGTTCCTGCACCTGACCTGGCAGAAAACTCTGGGTTGGGGCCTAGTATTTCCATGCATCCAGATGAACCTGCTGTTCCCGGATAGCCAGAGCTAGAGGAGGTTGCTGCCCCTGAGTATTTGGGAACAGGCACACAATGGTTACAAGCAGGCAGCTTGAACTGCATTCCTTGGTAGAGTCAGGGTTGAACCTTTCCTTGCCAGATGTGAAACTTCCCTTGCCAGATGGGAATTTTAGTTGTGATAAGACTAATGAGCTTGACAGAAAGAAAGTGGTATGTCAACAGAGACGAGAAAGGGAGGTTTCCAGACACAACAAGAGGCTGTTATTGAGAAAGGGTTTTGAACAAACTTCCCATGGAAAGAGGCCTTGAGCTCAGCCTTAAGAGGAGCTGCTCCTGAGAGAGATTTTCAGAGATGGTAACTTTGCTCATCGAGAGAGTGATTCCTGTTTCATGCTTCCATGGCAAATTCATGTAGCCTTGCATCTTGAGTTTTGTTCCAGTTCTTGTTTTGCTCCTGGGGATTTTGGATTGTCAAGTTTTTGTTCCTGATAGCCTTGCAGTTTGGGTTTCCTGCTCCAGTCAAAGACCCTGTCTTTTGTTCCAGTCATTGAATCTATTCCTTGTACTAATCTTGGTGCCTCGATTCCTTTGTTCCAGTTTTGATCCTGTTCCTTGGACTAATTTTAATACCTTGTTTGGACTTTAATCTTGTGTGAGACTTTTAAGGACCCTTGTTTCAAGAATCATCAAGTATTTTGTATCTTGTGGACTTAAGCCTTGTTTCAGTGACTTCTCCTTGATTTGCTTATAGTCTGGGCCTCCAGTGTGGTTTTGGGGTGTCTCTGCATCCTAGGGGGTGCAACATCCCCGACCACCTGAAACAACTCAGCTGGTCCATTAGTTACAGACAGAATTACTGTAATTACTGTAAGGCACTCTATGTGGGACTGAAGAAGAAGGTTTTTAAAATCTTGTCTGGAGCAGCCGTGGGTTTTTAAAATATTTTTATGGATTTAACTGAATTATTTTTAATACTAATAATATTTAATACTGTTTTAATATTTGTATATTTTAAAATTGTATTGTAATGCTATTAATATTAGCCGCTTTGAATCTCCTTATGGAGAGAAAAAAACGGAATATAAATAAAGAGAAACATAACAATCCTGCAAATTTCTGACTTCAGGTAGTCTGGGAGAGGCAAAGAAGGCATGGGCAAGCCATAGGACTACCCCTTTGATCTAAATTGGCAACGTCCAAATGTGTATTGCAAATTACTCTTCTGAATTAGCATGTGCGCATTTACAAAACATTGTGTGGATATGCTAAGAACATAGACTTAAAATGTAATTATTCTAGAGCAGTTTAACCTTAGATGCTTGAACGGTACAAATTGCTTACCTAATTTTTGCTGGGAGTTACCATTTTGGACCTGCCTCACCCACACTGTAGATCAGGGGTCCCCAAACTAAGGCCCGGGGGCCGGATGCGGCCCTCCAAGGTCATTTACCTGGCCCCCGCCCTCAGTTTTATAATATAATATTTTTATATCAGTTTTAATAATATAATATATTGTATATACATATAATATTGATAATAATATTATGTTATACAATATAATACTAATAGTAATACCATATAATAATATTATATGTTATATATTACATATTATATAATAGTATAGTGGTATAGTTCAATATAGTAATATATAATGCTAATATTGTGTTATGCTAATAATATAATATATTTATTGTATGTACATACAGCTGCTCTGAGTCCCCTTCGGGATGAGAAGGGTAGGATATAAATGTAGTAAATAAATGCAGTAAATAAATAATTAATTTTAGACTTGGGCTCGGCCAAAGTCTGAAATGACTTGAAGGCACACAACAACAACAATCCTAATTAACTTGACTATCTCATTGGCCAGTAGCAGGCCCACACTTTCCATTGAAATCCTGATAGGTTGATGTTGGTTAAAATTGTTTTCATTTTTAAATATTGTGTTGTTTTTTCGTTGTTGTTGTTGTTGCACTACAAATAAGACATGTGCAGTATGCATACGAATTTGTTTTGGTTTTTTTCAAATGATAATTCGGCCCCTCAACAGTCTGAAGGATTGTGGACCAGCCCTCTGCTTCAAACGTTTGGGGACCCCTGATCTAGATGGTCTTTGAGGGTCCCTTTCCTTACCTATGGTCTTATGAAACGATCTAGATGGTCTTTGGAGGTCTCTTTGCTTACCTATGGTCTTAGAAGATTGTCTAGATCAGGGGTCCCTAAACTAAGGCCCATGGGCCGGATGTGGCCCTCCAAGGTAACTGACCTGGCCTCTGTCCTAAACTTTAGACTTCAGGTTGACCTAAGTCTGAAATGACCTGAAGGCACACAACAACAACAATCTTAATTTTGGACTATTTCATCCTAGTCCGGCCCCCTAACAGTCTGAGGGACTGTGAATTGGCCCTCCACTTAAAAAGTTTGAGGACCCCTGCTGTAGATATTTTGCATCTATTTTTTCTTACACTTGATTCCTCCTGTTCTTCGTCTAAAGCGTTGTGGCCTCATTCACTACCTGTTTCTAAGGTGTCTCAACTCTGAAACTATTTTCGGGGGAAAGTCACTTGCCAAACTTGAAAACATCTAAGAGTAGCTCTTCTGCAGTTTCCTTAAAGTTCCCTAGTCCCCAAAATAAAAACAGAAGTGGATTTGTGATCATATCTTTTATGGATTATTTTGGATATATTTTACACATGATATACAGCATATACAATCTATGAGGCAGCCTACAGTGGATTATGCAAACAACATTACCCTCCAAACGTCATGAAGTTGTCCACCTTGGTATAAAATGTGGTGGAAGCGCTGGCATCTACGTGAATGAGGAATTCCTTCTTGACTCTAAATAATCTAGCCTTAATATTAAATAGAGGTCCTAGTTTGTACAACCCCTTTTCATTGTGAACTTGATTGATAATCCACAGAGCTCAGTAGTTTGAATGCATAAGGGCCCATTCTTCTTTTTTCATGTCGTTTTATTAGTAAAACATATAAAACCCGAAAGATAGTTGCATCTATCAAGTAGGAAATAAGGTACCACTTATAAAAGTGGGGAGGCAAGTTTAACTAATTTATGACTTGGAATGAGGAAGTGCCATCAGAGTGGATGATGAAGCAGTTGCTCCCCCCTGTGGCCAGAATCGAACATCCCCTCAGGAGAAGGTTAAATTGCCTCTGCGTCTGTCTGTCTTGGTCTCTGTTTGATGTGTTTATGGGCATTGAATGTTTGCCTTATGTGTGTATAATGTGATCTGCCCCGAGTCCCCTTCGGGGTGAGAAGGGCGGAATATAAATACCGTAAATAAATAAATAAATAAACAAACAAATAAATAAAGTAAACAGGGAGGTTCTGCTGTATTTCAAATACCATTGCTTGTTTTCTGTAGTGTCCCACTATAATTATTGGATTAACAAATTGATTTGAAGACTTGAATCTATGTCAACTACTGTCAATAAAATAAACCAAATTGTGAGATTTTCTAAAGTAATATGTGAAGGCAAAGCTACATTAATTGAAAAACTGCTGCTTTTAACTCTATGGTTAGCTTCCATCAAAATCTCACTAGTGAACCTGGAATCTCTAGGTCCTTCAGCATGAATCTGTGACCAACGTCTGGCAGAGGATTCCTAGAGGAAGCATTTTAATCAAATCTGTAGATAAATAATTAAAATATTTTTATAATCCTATCTTATTTGTATAACTACATATACAAATCAAGTAACCATCAGCAAAATCTAATAAACTAAAGTTGCATACTGCAGCCAAACAAATATGCTGTACAGTCCAATGAAACAAAAGTAAAGAGTTAGCTGTCCTGTAGTTGTGGGAAATTCTACTGTTTCAGAATTGACCTACACAGAGGTTTTGCAGTGCCATGAAGACAGGATAACCAATAACGTCTGCTGACTATATCTCAGCAAATGAAGTTGTATGGAAAGCCAATATTGTGGAAGTGTTTGAAAGTTAAATTCAGCACGTTGAATTGGGCCATGAAGCAAATTGATATCTAATACCACCTCTGCAGTATAGATTGTGATTCCACCTTCCACACTAGTCAAAAATGGTACATCAGTCTTCTGCATCACTAAGCAGAGATTGAAACAATTTATCACCTTACCAAATGTGGTACAGTAGAGTCTCACTTATCCAACATAAACGGGCCGGCAGAATGTTGGATAAGCGAATATGTTGGATAATAAGGAGGGATCAAGGAAAAGCCTATTAAACATCAAATTAGGTTATGATTTTACAAATTAAGCACCAAAACATCATGTTACACGACAAATTTGACAGAAAAAGTAGTTCAATATGCAGTAATGCTATGTGGTAATTACTGCATTTACGAATTTAGCACCAAAATATCACGATATATTGAAAACATTGACTACAAAAATGCGTTGGATAATCCAGAACGTTGGATAAGCGGATGTTGGATAAGTGAGACTCTACTGTATCTGCATCTAGGCCAGCAGAGAAAAGAAAGAACCAGAGGAAGGCTTTCCATCTGGCTTCTGCTGGCCTTTATTCCCGTGTAGGTGCTACTGTCCCTCACAGAACGGTGTCAATGGCTACTGCAATGCCAGGACTTATTCCTTATTCAGACCAACAACTCCATCATATCTTGGACTTTCACTTTCCTGGCAGGTAAGGAGATATAAAGCAAAGTCAGCCACTGATGGTGGAGCACCAGTAGTATTTCTTTGTACTGCAGTTGTCTGTAAATCCAAGATAGAGAACATTGGCATAAATGTTTTGCTGGAAAGCTTTCTACAGGGAGGTGGTTGGCCTACTGCATGAACTAGATTAGTGTTTGGTTTGATCCAGAGTGGCTCTTATATTTATTGAGTAATTGAAGCTTGGGTAGTCTTCATGAACTGTCTCATAAAAGGGGTAATGCTTTATTCAATCCCAGAGGTTCTTGAAATATGTATCAAATATGCACATCCTTTGTTTTAATGATGTGTACCCCACCTCAAGCTGTAGGGAGAGTTGGGTAATAAATTTAATGTTATCATCATCATCATCAAGTCTCTTACCTGAAAAGGCTTTCTACTGACCTTCTCTTGTGGTCTACCTTCGTGATCGCCTTTCCCCCTATGAACCTGCATGATCTCTTTGATCTTCCAGGGAGGCTCTCCTCTCACTTCCACCTCTATCACAGGCACGGCTTGTTGGAACAAGGGAGAGGGCCTTCTCTGTGGTGGTCCCTCGGCTTTGGAATTCCTTCCCTAGGGAGATTAGACAAGCCTCAACCCTGCTACCTTTAGAAAACAGCTAAAACATGGCTTTTCCAGTGTGCATTCGAATAATCAACCCCATAACAGACCCCTCTTATAGAAATATTGCATTTCAGCACTTTATAACTTGACTCTGTACCCCTCCCCAAATTCCCCTAGATAACTCTTTGGCACTTTGCCCAGGCACTTTATCAAAAGGTCTTTGCACTTTCTGACTTGACCACCCCCTCTTTCTATTCATTAGTGGTGATGTATTTTGTTTTATCATTTTATCATTTTATTTTGTTATTATTGTGTTATATTGTACTACTATGTTTTATTCTGTTTTATCTTATTTGACTTGTTCTGTTGATAGTGTTCATTTATGTTTTTAACACTGTTTATGTTTTGTTTTGGGCCTGGCCCCACGTTAGCCGCCCTGAGTCCCTTCGGGGAGATGGTGATGGGATAGAAAAATAAAGTTGTTATTGGGTTGTTGTAGGTTTTCCAGGCTGTATGGCCATGTTCTAGAAGTATTCTCTCCTGGCGTTTCGCCCACATCTATGGCAGGCATCCTCAGAGGTTGTGAGGTATAAAGTTGTTGTTGTTGTTGTTGTTATTATTATTATTATCGACTGGTGCAATCTCCAGATTTGGAGCATTCTCTTTGCTACTTTTTCCACACTCACTCTGCATCCAGCTACCACCCACTCTCCCTCTATCAGAAGATGAAGGTAAATTTGCTGTTGTTTTATCTTAGTCTTCTATATTCCCTGTAGTGCCAATGTGCTTCCTTCCTCAGAAGATAAAGTCTTTAGAACTATAGTACTTGAGCATCCTCTAGTCAGAATGTTGTACATGCTGGTCTTCGTTGGAAGCATGGCCTGGGGAAGCGGATGGACTCAGGTTAGAGTAGTGAGGAGCGGGGATGAAATTCTAAGGGGCATCAAACCTTTTTTTCTGAGTGGGTTAGAAACTTGGACTCTAGGTTATGTAAAAATTTAACATTAGATTGGCCGTTTTAGAGGAAGAGGGAGATGGTAAAGAAGAAGTGCCTCAGTTCTTGCCTTCGCTGCTCTTCCTTTTTCTTTGCCTTTGAGCTCCTCTCTGTACCCTTGTTTATGAGGGAGAAAGTTAGCTTCACCGTGAAGTTGTTGCAGGGTCTTCATGGTGAATCTAAGTTCTCTCTCACAAGTGAGGGAAATGAATGGTGCAGAGTTGGCAGCTTTTTCATCCAAAGGAGGAGACAACAGAGGCAACCCAGAAGCAAAGAAAAAGGAAGGACAGCAGAGACAAGAACTGAGGCACGTCTTCTTTTCCTCAGAAAAGGACTGCAACGCCATCAACACTGAGGAGAGGTGAAGAAATCGAGACGATTCCACTTTACTGCTTGAGGAAAGGTGCCCTCTCACAAACTGAGGCACTAAAAACCTATCTGTGGGCTGAAAAGGTTTAGCCTGTTTTAATATCAGCCCCTTACTGCTGCCAAGTTGTGCAGGCCTGCACTAGAGACTTAATCACAGAGTGGATTGTAGCAATGTGGACAGGATGGAGAATGAATTCCAGTCTGGGAGAAAGGTGGGCTTCAATCAATCAATCAAACAAACAAAGAAGGTAAAAACTGTGCTGTCTAGTGGCAGTGCTTTTTCCTTTCATTTTCTTCTTCTTAATTTTCTCAGCATTGAAAGATTCACCTTGCAAAGAGGCAGTCTTTTGTATTGTTCTGGTCCTAACAGAAAACTGCTTAAAAACTAAAAAACCATTTCAAGAGTGCTGCCCTTAAGCTTTTCAGTAACTTAGGAAGTGTTCCTTCAGGCTTGCTGTAGTAGCCTAACCCTGCTCTACTGTGTTATCTTGGTGCAGCTTTAGTCTATTCTTCCTCATTCCCATAGCTATGGCATCTAAACACTGGTGTGGTAAAGCCCTAGAGATCTACACCTGAGTGCTTAGTTACATATCAAATCAGTGTGTCTGTGTTTCTATCTATATCTATCGAGACAGATTTAGCTATCATTGGCTTATTGATGATACTCAACACCAAGGCTATGGATGACTTGGTGATGACTTTGTTTTAAACCTCATTGAACTCTGTGGAACACCAGATATTTTTATGGTGTAGGAAAATGTGTGAACCACAGTATTTTTCTCAATTAATGATGAAATTTATCTACCTGGGCAACTAGTCTTCATGGGTTTGTTGAAGGAATCTAAATTGCATAGTGGGAAACAGGATGTTGAAATTGACCAGATCCTGCAGTATACTTAGATTTTATTATTGTAGTATCTTACAAAAAGTAGCATCTCTATTGTTAAAATTTGTTTGTGATTCTGAGTTGTTGTTTTTTTTGAAGAATTGAAAGGAAACTCAATTATCTTCTATTTCAGCCATCTGATGCTGTGGGCATTCATTGTTGTAGTTATAAGTGCCTGCAGAAAAGTTTTTAAAAGCCAACTATCTTGAATCAGGTTTAATTTTGGCACCAAAGTGTTATCAGATTGGGAGGAGCAGTGAACCCTTTTGGAAGAAGGAATGGAGTGCTAGTTTCCTCACAACAACAACAAAACTTTATATACCGCTCTATCTCCGATAAGGACTCAGAGCAGTTTACACATCATAAAAACAATACAAATACATAATACAAAATACAACCAAATATAACAGCAATTAACAAACATGTTTAAAATTCCACCAGCAGGAATGAGAAAACAGTAAAACACTTAACCATTCATAATATGTGGTTCAGTGAAATGAAAAGTTTTCTTTTATCACTTAGAAATTTGTGTGAGATTTCCAGCATCTTTCCATTATGGTTTAGTAATAGAGTGTCAAAACAAAAGCATGTGAAATAAGTAATTTTAATTGTAAGTGGAGCTGATAGGATTCTTCTAATTGAACATTTAAGATTTATTTATTTATTTATTTACAGTATTTATATTCCGCCCTTCTCACCCCGAAGGGGACTCAGGGCGGATCACATTATAACACACATAGGGCAAACATTCAATGCCCATAAACACATCAAACAGACTGAGAGACACACGCAGAGGCAAGTTAACGTTCTTCTGAGGGGATGTTCGATTCTGGCCACAGGGGGAGCAGCTGCTTCATCATCCACACTGACGGCACTTCCTCATTTCAGGTCGTAAATTAGTTAATCTTGCCTCCCCACTTTATAAGTGGTACCTTATCTCCTACTTGATAGATGCAACTATCTTTCGGGTTGCTAGGTCAGCAACGAGCAGGGGCTATTTTTTATTTTTTAATTGACGGGTGCTCACCCCGCCACGGGCTGGCCTCGAACTCATGACCTCATGGTCAGAGTGATTTAAGGCAGCTGCTCAACAGCTGCGCCACAGCCCGGCCCCGCAGATCTCTTTGAACACCAGGGCCTTACTTAAAATAAAATAATCTGTTTTTCAAAATGTCTCCTCTGAAAGAAAAATCTATTTCACATTTTGTGGGGATGTTTATTCCCCCCCCCCATTGCTTTCAGAATGGTTATTTTTTTTCTAGTGTTCTTTAATGTGATACCATTGAGTATGATTACTGTTTCAGTAATTACACTACATTTACATCTATACTGTATTGCAAAGTGTATGGGCAGCACTCATTATTTTGTGGGGTGAAAGGATGGTGCAAAGAAAGAAAAGATAGAAAATGTATTTAAGCCTACCAAATCGCGGCAATTCAAAATGACATTTGTTATTCATAATTTGGGAAGGGAAATTTGCAAGCATTTTTTTCAGGCATACTAACTTTGCGAAGGGACTTGGGAAGAGATGCCTAGATAATGCTTCTCCAGAAACTATTGCCACCTTGGATAGTGGTTCATAGAAGATTTAGTCGATTGATAGCTGTGTGCAACGTTGGGAACCATTTGACATACAGTCAGGATTCCCACAATAACTCATTATGTATGGAGAGAGCCCATGATTAAAAAGTACATTAGGTGTGTGCAAATGTATCCTTTCCTATATTCTGTGCCTTGATTGTTTTAGAAAACTGTTAAAAACCTGTATGAGATTGTAACCTAACATTTCGATCTTCAGTTGTAATGTTACATTGTTGGGATCTGTTCTTTCGTATTTAATTGGTCTACTTAAACCTAGTTCTGTTTTGCTGAAAATTTTCCTTCCCTCCAGTTTGTGGTGCACATTGTGAATGTGTTCATAGTAGGCCAGATATGCTGAATTGCTAACTCTTAATATTGGTTGTTCCACTTTAGTAGCCTAAGTATAGGTTAGCATGCCAGTTTGGAATACTTTGCTAGGAATTTGAAATAACTGGAATGCTGCTATATTTTTGGAGAAGAACAGAAAAGATTGACTCTGTAAGTATTAATGGAAATTCTTCAATCTGGCTATTACTGGAAAAGAGAGAGAATTTTATTTTACAAATATGAAATACATTTAATATGTAGGCTCCAACCTTTAGAAATTCGAAGGCTTCACATTGCCTAGCATGTGATTGACCCCACTGGTAGTTAGCATCACATATATAGCACATAGGGTAATTCTAGTTTTTACATATCTTTTGTTCTTATTTTCTTTAAAAGGGTAAGGTAAAAAGGTAAAGGTTTTCCCCTGACGTTAAGTCCAGTCGTGACTGACTCTGGGGGTTGGTGCTCATCTCCATTTCTAAGCCGAAGAGCCAGCGTTGTCCATAGACACCTCCAAGGTCATGTGGCCGGCATGACTGCATGGAGCACCGTTACCTTCCTGCCAGAGCGGTACCTATTTATCTACTTACATTGGCATGTTTTCGAACTGCTAGGTTGGCAGGAGCTGGGGCTAACAGCGGGCGCTCATTCCGCTCCTGGGATTTGAACCTGGGACCTTTCGGTCTGCAAGTTCAGCAGCTCAGCGCTTTAACACACTGTGCCACTACCAGACTTAATATTGTGGTCCTGGCTTTTTAAAGACTCAATTTTCTGGGAGCTTTTATCAGAAGTCAATGCTATCTTAGATGAAACATTTCACCCATGCATATCCCCTCACCACCTTCTGCTTCAGATGTGACTATTGCTATTTCTGAGTTTAGTGTTTTTGCCAGTGGCATTATTTATTCTATGAAACCTTCTCCAAAGGGTTACCTGCTGCTGTTATTGTTTGACAGGTAGAAGCTCATATTTTTGGACTCAGAACCCGAGACTGTTTTGGTTTCTGCTACAGTTTTAGTTTGTTTTTAGATAATTGCATTTGATAACTGTAACTATTTTATTTGTTTTGATATGTGATAGCCAAAAACCTATTCCCTTTTAGAATAGCATATATGCCAGTGTACTTACAGTGGGTTCCACAGTTGCGGAGCTGATTACACAGCAGGCATAAAGGCCTTGAGCTCACCTGTTGTACAGCTTGAAATAGTTCCTTAGTCAGCAAGTCTAAACAAGAGAGAAAGTTGTTTGTTTGATTGTGGAATCATAGAATCATAGAATAGTAGAGTTGGAATAATCAGTTGGTCTAGAAACCAAACTTTTGCAAATTGAGAAAGTGCAACTGTTTTTGTATATTTTAAAAAAATATTATGATATAACTCTAACCCTTATTAAGATTTTGTTATAGGAATACTGAATATAGAATATCAGAAGAACTTGTAAAATGGAATTGTTATAGTTCAGGCAGGGAAACATTTTAGAACCACATATGAACAACAGTTCTTTCCAAATGCAGTCCATGTTCTACATTTGCCATTTTCATTTTTGCCAATTTGATTATTTATAGATTTGAGTGATATATTCTCACTAGGAATCTCTTAAGGCCTCCAGCGTGACTCTGTGGTCAATTTCTATCAGAAGTTGTATAGTAAGGCTTAGTGATTCCTAAAGAGAACACTTCACTAGCATTTGTAGATCCTCCAGCATAATTCAATGGTCAACATCTGGTGGACCTAGAGATTCCGAGAGAAGTTGTCTCCTAGGGAAAAATAGCATTTTTTGGGTTGCTGCGAGTTTTTTCAGTTGTTCTATGTGTTTTGTTTTACACTGTTGTTGTCTTGTAAGCCACCCCAAATTCCTCTAGGGAGATGGGCCGGGATATAAATAAAGATTATTATTATTATTATTATTATTATTATTATTATTATTTCCTCCTTTCTGTTGAAATTGTCCACATGCTTGTGGATTTCAGTTGCTTCTCTGTGTAGTTTGACATAATGGTTGTCAGAGTGATCCAGAATTTCTGTGTTCTCAAATAATATTATCTGTCTAGGTTGGTTTATCATGTGCTCTGCTATAGCTGACTTCTCTGGTTGAATTAGTCTGCAGTGCCTTTGATTCGTGTCTGGGCACTGCGTTTGGTGGTCCCTGTGTAGACTTGTTCACAGCTGCAAGGTATATGGTAGACTCCTGTAGTGGTTAGAGGATCTCTCTTAACCTTTGCTGAGCAAAGCATTTTTTGAATTTCCTTAGTGGGACAGTAGATTGTTTGTAGGTTTTGTTTCTTCATCAGCTTCCCTATGCGGTCAGTGATTTCTTTGATGTATGGTAAGAACATTTTTCCTGAATCTTTGTTTTTACTCTCGTGGCATGTTCTTGCAGCTTTTCTCATTAGTCTGTAGAGTCCACTTTAGGTGGGTCAGTTCACCTTGGAGGAGGATTAGCCTTTTTTATCTGCAGCTTTTTACTTTTGCCTGGGGGGGGTGTCTTCTGCTCCTTGCTCCAGTAAATGTTAAGGTCCTACTGTACATACAGCAGATTATCTACATGCAGAAGGACATATCTAGCACCATAGCTTCTGCATTTGGATTATTAATTTTATTCATGAAAATTTCTAAGAAGTTTGTAGACCTGAAATTCTCTCAAGGAAATATTGTCTTATTTATCTACGTCCTTCTGTTAGTTTGAAGGCTATACTGACAATTACAACATTATATCCATAGTGGGTTGCATACGTCCGTTAGAACAATAACATTGGTGATGGGATCCTTTTTGGTATGTTGATGTTTGGGTCTTCATTGTAAGATTTAAACCATTGAAGTCGCAATATAATCTGCACAGGATTTACTGTTCTATCTAGGTTGTATGAGTGGCCCTGGGCTGTTTCCAAACTTCATATGATAAACATTCCTACTGCAATATACAGCTGATGGTGAAATAGCTTGCTCTACTTGTTTTTAAGTTACTATATCAGTATGGTAAGAGACTTGGGAATGTGTGTGTGTGTGGGGAGGGGGGGGGGAGAAGCTGATATAAAAGGCCCCCCCCCCTCAACATAAAGCATTGACACAGCCTTTAAGATTGGACACAATATTTTGTTGTCTTCATATTGGTAATTGCTTCCTAATATTGAGATGACACATTTGATTTTATTTTGGCTACTCGTTGCTTTTTTACTGATTCACATATAGAGTGTGGTTTAAGATTTTGCACTGCCAAAAATGCTGCTTGCTACTCCTAACCATGAACTTCAGTTTGTTCTCTGATTCCATTGTGGTACAGTGTTCCCTTGCTACTTCGCAGTTCACTTTTTTGTGCCTTCGCTGTTTCGCAGGTTTTCAATTAATAATAATGTACACATTTATTGCAGTATTTTCGCTGTTTCATTGGTTTTGGCGGTGTGCAATGGGTTTTGGAGGGGTGGGAAGGGAGAAATAAAGGGAGAGGGGGGAGGTTAGGGAAGGGTTGGAATAAAACAAGGGTTATTTAGCTTTTTTACTTATTCTCTGCTTGTGTACTGTATATTGGAACTGCTAAAATAAATTACAGATTGCATTGTAGTAAGTGGTCTGTGGTTTGCTCTCCTCCACACATAGAATAAATATAGTGTCCCTACTTCGCGGATTTTCACTTATTGCGGGAGGTCTTGGAATGCAACCCCCACGATAAGTGAGGGAATACTGTATTTGACCTGATGTTCTGTTCAAAAAGATACCTCAAGTAAACATCTTGAAATTCAGTAGTCAAAAATTGGTTTAGTCGTTTTCTCACCTCTAGATCTCTGCTATGGACAACTGCCTTTTTTCTCTGCCTTTTGTCTAAATTCTTTATTTGATATCTGCTAAGGTATCAGTAGTTTTCTTGGAAGAGATTTTGTTTTTCTTCTCCATTGGGAAGCATATCTGATTCCTAATCATTGTGCTTGCATTGGCGCGAAACATGATATATTGCTGTGGGCATGGCTTGGACGTATGTCGGATGTCTCACATTTTCTGCTGCCTTCACTGCTGGCCCTGTGTGCTTGAACCAGGAAAGTTAGTCTTCCATGATATTTAATACTTTCTTTTAATAGACTGAAATGTTCAGCTACTAAGGTATATTCCTAATAGCACTTTTAAAAAACTTTAAAAAAGATAATATAGGGAATGAGGGGTGGAGTGCTTGGTTCCATCTTCATTCACAGCTTAATGAAAATTATCTGAACCAAGCAGGAGAAGAATTCTAGCTTAAATATCTCTTTAATCTGTTTTGATGTGAAGGAGTATTTATATGTTCTTCTTCTACATACATTATGAAATGGTATATTTCCTGTATGATAGAAGCAAGGAGCAGAAATGAGTACTGTGTCTAAGCTACAGATACCTCTACTTTCAAAACTTTTATTAAGGCAACCCAGTTTATTCAAGTGAGTTTCTTTCTAGCAAGGGATATGGAACATCCTGACTTGAATTATCTGAGTTATCTGTATTTCTCACATAGGTTCATCACAATTAATACATGATCACAATTAGTAAAAAATAAAATTATATTATGAGCTGTGGAAATCACTTTCCTCCTACAAAGAAGAAACCCAGTTTTTTTTAAAAAAAATAGTATTATATTTAAGGAACAAAGGGATTATTTACAGTTGCATGACTGTAGTTGTTCAACACGTCTATCAGATCTACAAATGAAATTTTAATTAATATTATTAGAATTCAGATTAATATAAACAATTTAAATGATATTCCCATTTACACTATATAATACGTGATAAATAAACAAAACATTGTTAGCCTAAAATTCATTAGTTATTCAATCTCCTCAAAACACCTTGCCATTATCTCAGTGGCTGATATTTTGCATCTGTTTCACTTTGGCACATGATTGATGAAATTTTGAAGAGGAATGCCATTCTTTCAAAAATGCTGCATCAAATGATTTGAAGTTTCACTTTTTTTGTTAGCTCACTATTCTCAGCCAAGCTCCTAGATCTTACACCTGTCTTGCAACAAAACCTTTAGTCCAAAATGCCTGACTATCATCCAAACTTCCAAAATAAGCATGAAACTCAATATTTGTAAAACTCATGACTACTAATTTGTGTTTGTGTTGATAAATAGATGGTTCATGAATCTCAGCATGGAAAATCACTTAACTAATAAATCCAAGAGTTTGAAGGACTTGATAGATAATAGCCACTTACCTCTTTGTATGGAAAAAGACTCATGTATGATCAAAAGGAAGTATGGTACTTGAAGGAATTTGAAACCAGACATAAACTGGTTTCTCAGATTTGTTATCTCCCTATTACCTTGTATTTTCAATTTTGTTCTAAGTAAAAGACATAAGCTTGATTAGTTACAGTAAGTGTTTTTGAGTTTTACTTGGAAGATCTAGGTTCAGATATTTGCTTAGCTGTGAAACTTACCAACTTACCAAGTAGACAAGTCTCAAGGCAAACTGTGACTCAAGATTGTTCTAACAATGAAATGGAATGTACCAACCCATAGTGTCCATGGCAAATCTATCCATGAAATGTTAAAAGAAAAATGGATGAGATGATTTTAGTAATCAGCAGTAATTGGGTTTACCAAACTTTTAACTTCCTTGGAAAGATAGTTCCTCTGAAACATTGCTCAAGCAGCTTTTAAAATAATGGTTCTTAGGTATCATCAGTTAGTGGCTTAGGCCTTTGGGGCTGAGCTAAGACATATTAAGAGTTTTGAATGCATATTAGCAACTTTACATTGTAATACCTCTTATATAGTTAGCGTATGTAGAGGGGCCCCAGTGGTCAATACAAAGACTCCTTTTTGGGGGGCACCATGCCGTAACTGAAGTGATGAAAACTTGGGGAGAGGTTGAAGATCTGATCAAAGTATTCACAATCAGGCTAATGTCTTGTTGCTTTGAAGCAATGTGAAGGCTGAACTGATTTGCAAAGTACATTCATAGACAAACAATTGTTCCATTTACAGTCCCCTCTCCCTTCCTCCTTCCACCCACTCACTGGAAAGGAATTAGCCTTATTACCGTGACTCTAAAAGTTACTCTGCTTGCTAGACTGAAGCTTTTTAAAGGAACTCCAAGGCTTGACAAAGATTATATTTTGTCAGGCACTTCTAGAGCTCAAGTAATACTGAATCTGATTAGATTTAAATAAAACTTTCCAATGTTGTTTGTCTTTAATTCCTTGCATTTTCCAGTTTTGGAGAAGAAAATTAGAAGCATGTTAAGTTTGTCACCTTTGGAAAAAGTAGCATCGTTTTTGCTAGGATGATTTGGACTGCAGTTTCTGCAAACATCTGCATACTTTAAACTTTTGTTTGTACTTCATTATATGTGTTAAAAAACTTTTATCACTAGGTATTATCAGGAAGTGCATAGCAAAATATATCCCCAAGATACAAAATTATCTGTGTAGATCAATTGTTCACTAGCCCATGATTTTGTTCATAGTTTTCTAGCCCTTTGTTCAATTAGATCTGTGATAACTTACTTCTGTCATAAGTTCAAAGTAAACACTTGAGAACTTTTTTCTTTTTCTTTATCTGTTTATTTCATATCAAAAGCATTGCATAAATTAGTATAAAACTGATAGAAATAGAAGGAGCACAAGTGGCTAAATATCTTTTGACTAAAAACGGGCAACAGCGATCGCATTGTCTGCAGCCTTTCTTTATCTGTGCAAACATGTGGTTGTCATCCTTCAAATTTTGGGATCTTTTTGCTAAATTTGTGCAAAATTGAAAGAGATAGGCCAACTTGGGGACATAGTTACTGAAAATTGAATTTTTATGAGACTTGATGCTACAGATATGCCACAGGTGGCTAGCTGCTTGTGTGATCTGGGTGGGAGGGGGGGTGAACTAGCCTTTTCTGAAAGCCTCCAAGACAAGTAATTCACATTTTAAAGACCACATTTCATTGAATGTATGGTTCGCCCTGCTTTTGAAGCTTCAATTTTAGTAAAAAGGATTTTCTTTTTAAAAAAATTCAGAATTTTTCCTGTAGGCAGAATATCTTTTTTCTGGGTTGTTGTATGTCTTTCGGGCTATGTGGCCATGTTCAAGAAGTATTCTCTCCTGACGTTTTGCCCACATCTATGGTAGGCATCCTCAGGGTCACATGACCCTGTGATCCCGGCCATGAAAGCCTTTGACAACACATATCTTTTTTCTTTCAATGTAGCTTTTTAGTGAAATTTTTCCTGTGGGGTGAGAGGGAGTGTAAAGAACCCCAGAAGTCATCTAGTCAGCGTGAGTCTATTTTACTATGAGCCCATTGGGGAGACAGCAGAAACAGGAAGTAGCGCTTTGCTCAGCCGTACCAGTAAACAGCCACCTGCCTCAGGCTGAGAACAAAATGGTAGTTGGGGGGGGAGGGGGGCTGACAGAACCATTGGGGCTAGGGTTCCCTCCTCCTTTTCTCTCGGAGGTAAGGACATTTTTTTAAAACCCAAAAATCATGGAATTGAAGGCACCATTGAATTGAGGGAATATTTCATGTGTAAAGCCCCTTAAACTAGGAAAAAGTACACCTTAGATTTGATGAAATATGGTGGTTCCTCGGGCTTCTTAACATTCAGATATAAGTGTTGTTCAAACGCAAAAGTGGACATCCAGTTACCTCGAACTCATTAGCATTTTTGGGCATTTGTGAGACCCTCACAAGGTCACAGGCCAAAAAATAGATTACCGGACTTGCCAGGCTTAAGAAGCATTGTGGTAGGTTTCGTTTTTTCCCCCATACAGTGATATAGATGTAGGTGAAGCTAGGTATATTATAAGAATATCTTTTATCTTTTCTATTTTGCTTTCTTTGTGTTGTCATTAAGTCTCTCAAAGGCCCTTCTAACTTTCCAAAATTTTACAAGCATCTTTCTTCTGTCTTAAAGAACCTTTCTTCTTCTGGTGTCCTGGCAGCTTGTCATTTGTGTTTCAAACTAGTTGAGTACAAGTTGGCAACACTAGAAAACCATGAGCATGTGTTAAAATCCCCTAATTTTGTTTTTGGCTTGTTACTGCTTGCCCTACTCTTGACAGAAAAATGTGGTTGCTGCTATTGCATGGCAAGGTTGAACAGAATGATGCTGCTGACAGATCTCTAGGACACTTATCTATCTCTGACATTTGTCATATCAAATTTTGACCTGCATGTGTTCCAGAAGGAAAGACTGTTCAATCCTCTTAGTTATTTGTGAGGTAAAATATTACCACTGCTCTGGAAAGGGTTGTATTCCTCTGTAGAAATATATCCTGTAGATCTTTAAAGCACCTCAGCAAAACAAAGGATTCCATTTGAGAGAACGGATACAGCACTATCGTCTCCTTACCAAAGATTTATATAGTTCATTATACTTTCATACAAAATGCTTCATGAATATTATTCTCTGTCATATAGTGTAGTGCAGGTAAGATGAGCCGGAAAACCTAACTAGTCACTCTTGATCTATAATTACACTGTTCATGCAGATGTGTGTACAAGTTCTGGCTGGCCTTAGTAGGCAAGCTGTGAAATCTAATCACATGAAACATTATTATACATATTTTAAAAGACAGTATCTGTTTCATCAAGTTTAATAAAGTTTTTTGAAAAATCATTTATTCTTCTGACTAAAATCTTTGACATTTCATTTTTTTCAGGAAATACAAAATACTCGATTTCTTATGCCAGTTACTATGCAATATTTATATTTGTTATGAGCTGAATTGTTTAGCAAAGAAATGTTACTACTTAAATCCTTTCTCCAAATAGCTAGTTTGAGTTAGGAACTTTGCCAAAGAAGGAAAGGAAAAGATCATCCAGGGCTTGATTGTTTACTTTCCACTGTCTATAAGATCTCTCAGTCAAAATAGAGACTGAGCAAAACCTTGCCCCTCTCCTTGTTTTTGGGCCTACAATAGCTGCTATTAGTGAATAATAATTGTTTGAATCTCCCAACAAACATGTTCAGATAGGATCTCATGGATTCCTGCACCTTGTGTAATGGTTAGACCTTTAGTTTGGTGGTTGTGCAGTCGTTAGATTGGGGAAATGAGGGTTCAGATCTCCCAAAATCAATTAAGCATTGGTTGACTTTGAGTTAGTAATTTGTTCTATCTTACAGAGTTGCTAGTATAAGCATGTGTAATCTGCCTCAGCTCCTTGGAAGGAATGATAGAATATGAATGTAAATAGCATTTATACTAATAATCTAAGGAGTAATAGACTACAAAGCTGTCTGAACGTATTGTTTTCTCATTTCCTTGGGGTAGAGGATAAATGGAGTAGCCCCTGTAAGGAATGCATTTGTGGATTCCTTCACAGAATGCATCAGTGTCTAGTGATTCATCTACTGTATGCACTTAGAGTTCTGATCACTGGTTAGTTGGGAAGCAGAATTGCTTGATAATATATGAAAAACGGCAAAGATGACTACAACTTGGATGGGAGAAATAGTGAGAGAAGTGTTCAGTGCATACTCTACCCATTGCATTATTCCCAGTTATGGCATATGTGCCTGTTAAATTGTGAAAGAAGAAGGTCTAGTGGAGAAGCAAGAAGTAGGGGTATTAATTTAACTTTACCATGCTTTTCCTGTGAGGAGAATGTGGTAAGAAAAGAGTGGGTGGTTTCCTTTTCTGCACACTGCTCAAAAGTTAACTGCAGAAGAAAAGAGGGGTGGTTTCTTTTCTGTGAGCTGGACATTTGCTTGAATTGCAAGGATAACAAATTAGGATCAGGTAGAAGCCTGGACTGGAACCCATCTTTAATAATATAGCCTGACTGTGCAGATATCCTTGAGCTATTGGTTTAATTGAAGGTAGAAGCCCTAACAAAGATAAACATGAAGGATTCGAAACTTTAAAGGCTGCTTTACTCTTCAATTAACTCTTCAATGCACTATGTTGTAGAGCAGGTATACCTCCATTAATGAAGTTAGCACATTCCTGGAAACCATTTGTTTAATAGAAAATTTGGTGCTAGAAGCAGAAAGAATGTGGAAAGAAGGGAAATAAGTTCCTAAGTCACAGAAAAGAACAGCAGTTGAACATGTTTCGCCAAGCAGTGTGAAATGAAACAACTAGGTCAGGTAAGACTTGCATAAGTAAACAAAAACATTTTGTAGTTTTTCTTTGAAGTTTGCTTTTCCAAAATGCACCCAGAAATTACTTTTTCTTTTACTACCTTTCACTTTTTTAAACTTTAATTTTGGTACCCAAATTTTCAGATCTACTGTATAAAACTCATGTCTAAGTCAACCTCATTTATACATTGAGGACAGGTGCTAATTGTCTGCGAATTGGTCATTTTAAAAATCTGAAACACATGTTTCAGAAGCAACTTTATCTCAGTGCTTTATTGCTTTTTAGTTAAAGCTTTTGGCAGAGAATGCCTAATCTTTTAGTGGTGGGGAGTAGGGGCTCTCTGACTCCTCCTTGACTTCCTGCTTAGGACTTTTATTCAATAATATTAAAAAGTACTTTAGTTGTTTGTTTTTTTGTCTTTATCACATAAAAGCAAAGGTGAGAAGTAAATGATATACAGTGGGGCGAAAAGTATTTAGTTAGATACCAATTGTACAAGTTCTCCCACTTAAAAAGATGAGAGAGGCCTGTAATTGACATCATAGGTTGTGATGACTCATGGGCCATGTAGTCCCGTTCCTAGCGCTGTTGTGACAGATGAAGAGGAAAACTTGGGTTTTCCACTGTTTCAGCCAGAATTGGAACTTTCCCAGCCTGATTTGGAGCCCTTGCACCTGCAAGAGGTTTGTCTTCCAGAAATCTGCCAAACAAGCCCTGAGTCAAAATCTCCCCCATTTTCTCGCCGTGATTATTATCAACAACAAAAAGGAGTTCAACAGGCTAGTCGCAGAAGCCTGAGAATCGCAGCCAGGCATTCAGCTGATTAAGACTGCTTTCATGAGAAATTTTAGGGAGTCATGCATCTGGACACAGAGATTGACTTTCGGTTCTGGTTCCCCAGAGAAGTGTTCTTTGGTGGGAAAACAAGACCCTATTTAGGTTCTTTGCCCTGAAGGAATTTTGCGGAGTCAATTCGTCAGCAACTGGAGTAGGTTGTGTGTGGACAGCGCTACTCCCGTTTCCAAGCCTTCGTTCCTGTTTCCAAGCCTTCGTTCCCGTTTCCAAGCCTCGTTCCCGTTTCCAAGCCTTCGTTCACGTTTCCAGCCTTGTTTGCTTCACGGACCTTGCCAAGTATTTACCACGGATCTTGTCCTTGTTCCTCGTTTCTTGTTGCCTTGTATCAAGCCTTGTGTTCCAAGAATCAAGTTTACTTCCTAGCATCACATCAAGTTCCTTGGATTAAGAACCTTGTCATTTCCCCTCACTTTGCTTGGCAAAGTGGGTGTTTCGGTTACTGGATTACAACTTGGACCTTAATATTTTATATTGGACATTGTTTTCCTGGACTATAATTGACCTTTCCTGAAAGGTCTTCTTCTGAACTATATTCTACACTTATTTTTATTGCCTTTACTTATTTCCTTAATAAAGATATTAGATAGATTCTGGCCTCTGTGTATGGTTATTGGTGCTCTGCAGCCTGGGTCGTGACATAGGTAGACCTCAACTATAAGAGACAACATGAGAAAACATCCAGAAAATCACATTATCTGATTTTTCACGAATTTATTTGCAAATTATGGTGGAAAATAAGTATTTGGTCACCTACAAACAAGCAAGATTTCTGTGTCTCACCCTCCTGTAACTTCTTCTTTAAGAGGCTCCTCTGTCCTCCACTCATTACCTATAGTAATGGCACCTACAGTAGAGTCTCACTTATC
The DNA here is from genome assembly GCF_035594765.1 of Anolis carolinensis. NCBI lineage: Eukaryota > Metazoa > Chordata > Lepidosauria > Squamata > Anolidae > Anolis > Anolis carolinensis. The sequence continues at coordinate 86,910,908 of NC_085842.1, read as the reverse complement.
CAAGCTAAACGGGCCAGCAGAAGCTTGGATAAGCGAATATCTTGGATAATAAGGAGGGATTAAGGAAAAGCCTATTAAACATCAAATTTGATTATGATTTTACAAATTAAGCACCAAAACATCATGTTTTACAACAAATTGGACAGAAAATGTAATCCAATGCGCAGTAATGTTATGTTGTAATTACTGTATTTACGAATTTAGCACCAAAATATCACGATATATTGAAAACATTGACTACAAAAATGGCTTGAATCATCCAGAGGCTTGGAAAAGCGAGGCTTGGATTAGTGAGACTCTACTGTATTTGAACTTGTTATCAGTATAAAAGACACCTGTCCACAACCTCAAGCAGTCACACTCCCAACTCCACTATGGTGAAGACCAAAGAGCTGTCGAAGGACACCAGAAATAAAATTGTAGCCCTGTACCAGACTGGGAATCATAGAATCATAGAATAGTAGAGTTGGAAGAGACCTCCTGGGCCATCTAGTCCAACCCCCTGCCAAGAAGCAGGAAATCGCATTCAAAGCACCCCCGACAGATGGCCATCCAGCCTCTGTTTAAAAGCCTCCAAAGAAGGAGCCTCCACCACAGTCTGGGGGAGAGAGTTCCACTGCCGAACAGCCCTCACAGTGAGGAAGTTCTTCCTGATGTTCAGGTGGAATCTCCTTTCCTGTAGTTTGAAGCCATTGTTCCGTGTCCTAGTCTGCAGGGCAGCAGAAAACAAGCTTGCTCCCTCCTCCCTATGGCTTCCCCTCACATATTTGTACATGGCTATCATGTCTCCTCTCAGCCTTCTCTTCTGCAGGCTAAACATGCCCAGTTCTTTAAGCCTCTCCTCATAGGGCTTGTTCTCCAGACCTTTGATCATTTTAGTTGCCCTCCTCTGGACACTCTCCAGCTTGTCAACATCTCCCTTCAACTGTGGTGCCCAAAATTGGACACAGTATTCCAGGTGTGGTCTGACCAAGGCAGAGTAGAGGGGGAGCATGACTTCCCTGGATCTAGACGCTATTCCCCTATTGATGCAGGCCAGAATCCCATTGGCTTTCTTAGCAGCCGCATCACATTGCTGGCTTATGTTTAACTTGTTGTCCACAAGGACTCCAAGATCTTTTTCACATGTACTGCTGTCTAGCCAGGTGTCCCCCATTCTGTATCTTTGATTTCCATTTTTTCTGCCGAAGTGAAGTATCTTGCATTTGTCCCTGTTGAACTTCATTTTGTTAGTTTCGGCCCATCTCTCTAGTCTGTCAAGATCGTTTTGAATTCTGCTCCTTTCTTCTGGAGTGTTGGCTATCCCTCCCAGTTTGGTGTCATCTGCAAACTTGATGATCGTGCCTTCTAACCCTTCGTCTAAGTCATTAATAAAGATGTTGAACAGAACCGGGCCCAGGACAGAACCCTGCGGCACTCCACTCGTGACTTCTTTCCAAGATGAAGACGACGCATTGGTGAGCACCCTTTGGGTTCGTTCGCTTAGCCAATTACAGATCCACCTAACCGTAGTTTTGTCTAGCCCACATTTTACTAGTTTGTTTACCAGAAGGTTGTGAGGGACTTTGTCGAAGGCCTTACTGAAATCCAGGTACGCTACATCTACGGCATTCCCTGTATCGACCCAACTCGTAACTCTGTCGAAAAAAGAGATCAGATTAGTCTGGCATGACTTGTTTTTGGTAAATCCGTGTTGACTATTAGCAATGACTGCATCTGTTTCTAAGTGTTTGCAGACCACTTCCTTAATGATCTTTTCCAGAATCTTGCCTGGTATCGACGTGAGGCTGACCGGACGGTAATTGTTTGGGTCGTTCTTTTTTCCCTTCTTGAAGATAGGGACCACATTCGCCCTCCTCCAATCTGCTGGGACTTCTCCCGTTCTCCAAGAACTCTCAAATATGATTGCCAGTGGTTCTGAAATAACTTCCGCTAGTTCCTTCAGTACTCTTGGATGTAGTTGATCTGGCCCTGGCGACTTGAATTCGTTTAGAGTGGCCAGGTGTTCCTGGACAACTTGTTTCCCTATTTGGGGTTGGATTTCCCCAAATCCTTCGTCCATTTCATGTTGCTGAGGTTGAAGATGGCTTTCTTTTTGTGAGAAGACCGAGGCAAAGAAGGTATTAAGCAGTTCTGCCTTTTCCCTGTCCCCTGTCGCCATCACCCTATCTTCTCCTCGCAGAGGCCCTATCGCCTCCTTTTTCTTCCTTTTTCTACCAACATAAGCAAAAAAGCCTTTTTTGTTGTTTTTAATGTCCCTGGCAAGCCTGAGCTCATTTTGCGCTTTAGCCTTGCGAACCTTTTCCCTACAGGAGTTGGCTATACGTTTGAATTCTTCTTTGGTGATTTCTCCCCTTTTCCACTTCTTGTGCATGTCACTTTTGAGTTTTAGCTCAGTTAGAAGTTCTTTGGACATCCATTCTGGCTTCTTCGCATGTGCCATATTTTTTTTCTTTGTTGGCACTAATTGCATTTGCGCCTTGAGTATTTCACTTTTAAAAAATTCCCATCCATCGTTAACTCCCTTGTCTTTTAATATTGGCATCCATGGAATGCTGCTCAGTATTTCCTTCATTTTTTGGAAGTCAGCTCTCTTAAAGTCCAGAATGCGTGTTTGACTTGTCTTAGTTTCAGCCTTCCATTGTATCACAAACTGCAGGAGCACATGGTCACTTGCCCCTAAGGATCCGACGACTTCTACTGTATTGATCAGGTCTTCCACATTTGTTAAGATTAGATCAAGAGTTGCTGATCCCCTTGTTGTCTCCTCTACCTTCTGGACCATAAAATTGTCTGCAAGGCAAGTGAGGAATTTGTTGGACTTTGTGCTCTTGGCCGAGTTTGTTTTCCAGCAGATATCAGGATAGTTGAAGTCGCCCATGACTACTATATCTTTTTTTTGTGCCTGTTTGGTCAGCTGTTGACAAAAGGCTTAATCAAGTTCTATATCCTGGTTCGGAGGTCTGTAGTAGACACCCACGACGAGATCTTTTTGAGTCCCGGTTCCCTTGATTCTTATCCAGATGCTTTCAAGCTGGTTTCCCAGATTACAGTCTTGCATTTCTTCTGCAACGTAACTGTTTTTGACATACAAAGCTACTCCCCCTCCTCTCCCCTTTGTTCTATTTCTGTGAAAGAGGTTATAGCCCTCAATGGCTACATTCCAGTGATGGGAGTCATCCCACCAGGTTTCAGTGATGCCTATGACGTCGTACGTGTGGTGCTGTGTTAAAAGTTGGAGTTCGTCTTGCTTATTTCCCATGCTCTGAGCATTAGTGTAAAGACATGTAAGCCCCTGTGACCTCCCCTTGAGCTGTTTATTTGGGATTATTGTGCTCTCGGTAGTTGGTCCTTGCTGTGTTTGTGCAGCCCTCCATTTAGCCTTTTGGCAGGTCCCTGTGGTCGTGGGTAACATAGTGTTTGCCAGGCTGTTGTTCCCCTCTCCCAGTGGATCTAGTTTAAAGTGCGCCTGATGAAGTTTGTGAGTCTGTGTGCAAAAAGATGTTTTCCTACTTGTGTGAGATGCACCCCATCACTTGCCAGTAGGCCATCCTCCTGGAAGAGTAGACCATGGTCAAGGAAGCCAAAATGCTCCTCTTGACACCATTTTCTGAGCCAGTTATTGACCTGTACTATTTTTCCAGCCCTTGTAGAGCCGTGTCCTACAACGGGGAGGAGGGATGAAAAGATCACGTGTACATTACACAGTTTTAGCTTACTTCCGAGGGCTCGAAAATCATTTGTGATCTTTTGAAAAGTATGCCTAGCGGTGTCATTGGTACCTACATGAATCAACATAAGGTGGGGAGGGTGATGGGGCTTTAGGAGCCTGCTGAGCCTCTGAGTGATATGGTGTATTTTTGCCCCTGGGAGGCAGCATGTTTCTCGAGCCATCCCATCTGGTCTGGAAATGATGGCTTCCGTTCCTCTAAGGAGGGAGTCACCTACTACCAAGACCTGTTTCCTTTGAGGATTGACAGGGTCCCTTTTGTGCAAGACAGTGTGTATGTCCCCTGAAGTGTGTTCCTGTTGGAGTGAATTGTGTAGGTGTAAAGTGTTGCCCTCCTCCTCGACATCCCCAGTGCATTCATCAATGACAATCCATTGAGATGCGTCCAAGAGCCCATCACTCTCCCAAGGGTGTTCCTGCTGTGCCTCGTCTACAATTGGGGATGGAGCATTTGCATGATTACATAAGTTTGAATGTGGCGATGCATTGTCCCCGTCAGGGCTATCCCCTGCGCATTGATCAAGAGTGGCCCACTGAGTGGTATCTATGTAACTGTGGTCCTCCACAAGATGTGTTTCCTGATTGTTTGTTAATGGTGTGAGAATTTGGAATCTGTTGTGCAAATGCAGCTGAGCAGAGGAGTTCTGTGGAGGCTGCCTGGTCCTGTGTCTCTTTCTATGGGTGACCTCCTTCCAAGCCTGAGAGTTGTCTACCTTTGAGTTGATCTCCCCATAAAGTTCCTGATCATGGTGGTGTTGGTGTGATGCAGGTTGCAGATCTACAGCAGCGTGTTGTGCAGTGTCCAAGAAGAGCTCAAGTGCCTGAATGTCCTTAAGGGTCTTAATGCGGGCCTCGAGTTGTTCGATCCTCTGCTCCATCAGAGTAATCTGTTTACACTTGGTGCAGGTGTAGTTGAGTAGTTGTTGTGCAAAGAAGGTGAACATGCCGCAACTTGTGCATGTGGTGGCAAGTATTTGCTGTTGATCCATCTCTTGGTGAGTGAAGTGACCGAGCAGGATTGTGTGTGTTATGGGCAGAATGCTATCCACCTTCCTGTGTGTATGTTTTTAATGTTGTTTTGTTTATTGTATATACTGTAAGAATGTGTTGTAGTGTAGGGGTGGGTTCGCGAGCGCCGTGAGGCGCGAGCGACGCTGGCTCAGAAAGCTTCAACAGGAAGCCAACACTTTCAATAATAATAGCCTTGCCTCAGCTTCCAAACAACAGCAGACAGCAAGCCTTAATTACAGCTAGCCCACACTCAAGAATCAGCCCAGACTCAGGTTTTTAAAGGTAAAGAGTCCAACAGACACAGTTTTTTTAAAGGCTATCTAAGAAAAGAGTAGGCAATCTAAGAAAAGAGTGCACACTCTCAGGTTTTTTAAGGAATTAGACAGGCCTTACCCAAACCAAGGAGCTAGCTGCCTTCCTGCTTCCTCTCCTCACCTCTGCGTGAACTCTCTGAATCTGCAGTAGGCAAGCAGCTTGGTGTGAAGAAATCAACTGTGGGAGCAATAATTAGAAAATGGAATTGATACAAGACCACTGATAATCTCCCTCGATCTAGGGCTCCATACAAGATCTCTCCCAATGGGGTCAAAATGATTACTAGAATGGTGAGCAAAAATCCCAGAACTACACGGGGGGACTTAGTGAATGACCTGCAGAGAGCTGGGACCAACGTAACAAAGGCTACCATCAGTAACACACTACGCCGCCAGGAACTCAGATCCTGCAGTGCCAGACGTGTCCCCCTGCTTAAGCCAGTACATGTCTGGGCCCGACTGAAGTTTGCTAGAGAGCATTTGGATGATCCAGAAGAGTATTGGGAGAATGTCATATGGTCAGATGAAGCCAACGTTGAACTGTTTGGCAGAAACACAACTCAAAGTCGTGTTTGGAGGAGAAAGAATGATGAGTTGCATCCAAAGAACACCATACCTACTGTGAAGCATGGGGGTGGCAACATCATGCTTTGGGATGTTTCTCTGCAAAGGGACCAGGGTGACTGATCCGTATACATGAAAGAATTAATGGGGCCATGTATCATGAGTGCAGGCCTCCTTCCATCAGCAAGGGCACTGAAGATGAAACATGGCTGTGTCTTTCAGCTGACAATGATCCCAAGCACACCTGTGCCAGGGTAACGAAGGAAGGAGTGACTTCATAAGAAGCATTTCAAGGTTCTGGAGTGGCCTAGCCAATCTCCAGATCTCAACCCTAAAGAAAACCTTTGGAGGGAGTTGGAAGTCCATGTTGCCCAGCGACAGCCCCAAAACATCACTGCTCTTGAGGAGATTGCATGGAGGAATGGGCCAACATACCAGCAACAGTGTGTGCCAACCTTGTGAAGACTTACAGAAAAGTTTGACCTCTGTCATTGCCAATAAAGGATATATAACAAAGTATTGAGATGAACTTTTGTTATGGACCAAATACTTATTTTCCACCATAATTTGCAAATAAATTCATGAAAAATCAGACAATGTGATTTTCTGGATGTGTTTTCTCATGTTGTCTCTCATAGTTGAGGTCTACCTATGATGTCAATTATAGGCCTCTTTCATCTTTTTAAGTGGGAGAACTTGTACAATTGATATCTGACTAAATATCCCCCCCCCCAACTGTAATTATCACATTATTATATGTGGTATATTGGAGAGGCATTCTGAAGCATGTAACTATTCATGATTTCAGTTAAGGATAACATTGAGCAGAAATTTCTGTCAATTTTACCTGAATTCCTGTGCAGAAGAAGCAAAGCATGAAAGAGTACCGGGAACACTATATAGCTGATCTTAACCTTTGAGAAGGAGTCTTAAGCAGAACCTAATCTATAGAGTAGTGTGGTGAGACCATTTATTTATTCATTGAAGTTATATTCCAGAATTCTGTCAAAAAAGACACTTAAAAGCAAAAACAGTAGTAAAATTCAAATAAAAATTTTTAAAATAATAATACGTAAACTGAGAATGCATGACAGCCTGGCTTAGATGTATAATACCAAAAAAACCCCTCACATGTTAATTGATTAAACTGTAAACAGCTGGGGATTCAAAGAAGGTTTTATTATATTCTTAGAATATTCACATCAGTAGGATCACATACATACACACACACATACACAACTTTCTCTTGCCATTTTACATACCTTTTTCATTGGCCATGACTCACAACTAGGAAGAATCAAGCAGTAATAATGAAACTTCTCTAAGCCCACATTCAACCTCAGCCTGCAAATTAAAACTATTTTCTTCCGTCTTTAAAAAAGCATAGTTTAAGAATTATTGTGCTTGATTTAAAAATCTTGTCAGGAAGGTACTTGGCTTTTATCTAGCAGCTGCTATCTCACTCCCACCATGCAGCTGCATCGTATGTCCTTGACTTCGGACTAAAAATGTTAAGTCATTGGATGAAAGGAAATAGAAATATGTTTACCTCACAACCTCAGAGGATGCCTGCCATGGATGTGGGTGAAACGTCAGGAGAGAATACTTCTAGAACATGGCCATACAGCCCAGAAAACACACAACAACCCTCAGAAATATGTTCAGTTATGTCAGCTTGCAGGAGCCCCGATGGCGAAGTGCGTTAAAGCGCTGAGCTGCTAAACTTGCAGACCGAAAGGTCCCAGGTTCAAATCCCGGAAGGGGCTTGAGTGCCTGCTGTTAGCTCCAGCTCCTGCCAACCTAGCAGTTCGAAAACATGCCGATGTGAGTAGATCAATAGGTACCGCTCCGGCGGGAAGGTAACGGTGCTCCATGCAGTCATGCCAGCCACATGACCTTGGAGGTGTCTACGGACGACGCCGGTTCTTCGGCTTAGAAATGGAGATGAGCACCAACCCCCAGAGTCAGACAAGACTGGACTTAACGTCATGGGAAACCTTTACCTTTTATGTGAGCTTGCACAGAGAACATGAAATGTCGTCGTCGTCGTCTCACTTGTTCAGTCATTTTCGACTCTTCGTGACCTCATGGACCAGTCCACGCCAAAGCTCCCTGTCGGCCATCACCGCCCCCAGGTCCTTCAAGGTCGAGCCAGTCACTTCAAGGATACCGTCCATCCATCTCGTCCTTGGTCGTCCTCTCTTCCTTTTTCCCTCCATTTTCCCCAGCATCATGATCTTCTCCAAGCTTTCCTGTCTTCTCATGATGTGACCAAAATACTTCAACTTTGCCTCTAATATCCTTCCCTCCAATGAGCAGTTGGGCATTATTTCCTGGAGGATGGACTGGTTGGATCTTCTTGCGGTCCAAGGGTCCAACATAAAGTATATCAGACATTTATCTTGGAGAGAGAGAGAGAGAGAGAGAGAGAGAGAGAGAGAGAGAGAGAGAGATATTTAAAGTACAGGTTGAGCATCCCTTATATGGAATTACAAAATCTGAAATATTATACAATCCTAAATTTTCTATCTAGGCTGCAGATGATTAATGTACAAAACTAGTTTTTCATGACAAAATTGTTTAAAATATTTTATATTACTTTCAAGCTGTTGGCATATAAAGTATACAGTTGGCCATCCTTATTCACAAAGACAGCTTTGGCCACCTTGGCAAATGGATCTGTGCAAAGAACTAAACAGTGTGTGTCTGTGTCCTTGTTGGTTCTATTGGCTCTTAGAGTGGCTTTTAATACCATCAGCCATGGTACTCTTCTGGACCACCTTGCTGTGGTGGAACTTGAAGGCACTGTTTTAAGTAGCTCCATTCATTCCTAGAGGGGTGCGCTCAGAAGGTGCTGCCTGTGGGGTTCCTCAAGTCTGTTTTGTTCCCCATATTATTTAAAATATACATGAAGCTGTTGGAACAGGTCACCCAAAGTTTTGGGGTGCGGTGCCAACTATATACAGATGACACCCAATTCTATTCTTCCTTGCCACCTAAACACAAAATCCTAAATCAGTGTCTGTCATCTGTAATGGATTGTATGAAGACAAGCATTATGTATGTACAGTATGTGCAAAAACAGATATTCCAGCATCTGAAAAAAAATCTTATGGTCCTAAGCATATTGAATAAGGGATACTCAACTTGTATGAAGGCCGCCACTATATATAAAATGTGTTGATATTCTGGAAGAAGAACCCAAACTTCTGCATCCTGATGTACTTGATAATAGTTTAGCAGTTGAAGAAATTGTTATAAAACAAAAATTTAAAAATGGAAGCTGTCAGTAATGCCATGATGAAAAGGAAAGTTTTATTTAGATTTAGAAAAAGCCTGAATGCAGAAAACCATATAGCTCACAGAAACCTTGGGGTTTCCCCTTTCATTAATGAGACCCCTTCTCCATTGCTTAATAGAAAGCCTCCCTTGAAACCTTGGGAATTTAAAAACAGCTTTCATTATCGTTTAAGGTGGAGGGTATTTGTTTAGAGCGGTGGGTCTCAATCTGTGGGTCCCCAGATGTTTTGGCCTACATCTCCCAGAAATCCGAGCCAGTTTACCCGCTGTTAGGATTTCTGGGAGTTGAAGGCCACAACATCTGGGGACCCACAGGTTGAGAACCACTGCTTCATGCTTCAAAAATCTGTTTAAATCCAAGATTTTTAGTGGAAGCTAGAAAATCTCATACAATATATCCAAATTTCTGTGTGCCTTTTAAAGTAACCTTTAAGATCCCAACCAATAGAATTATTGTTCAAAAACAAAACAAATTCATATTTCCAGATATTGGAAAGTAGTTTTGATTATTTAGTAATGTATTCATATGGCATTCTTGTTGCTTTTTCTTAAATCTTGGATTTTAAGAGATTTTGAAGCATGAATTGAGTGTAACACTGTTAATTTAAACACACCTTCAAACTTCCACTATCTATGGGGAAGAAAAGCTGTTTCCCAGGCCCATCTTTTTGTCCAATACTGTGATGGTAGCAAATGAAAAACTTTTATGTACTTGATCCTTTATATTCTTTTTCGTTACTAAAATATTAAGTGTCCTAATCATTACTAAATCTTTAAATTTAAGATTTACTAGAATTGCTATATTACATCTCATATTCATTAGAGAATGTACAAAACAAGAACTTGCCATACTTTGCTGTGAACATTAATTTAACTCCCAGACAAATCTGCATTATCAGCTTAGAGCTATAATATATGGAGGTATTTTCTGTACTTCACTTTGTCATCTGTGAAGAAGTGGAATTGTATCAGATTATTTAAAGTTAAATGTAAAGCTCTGAACCAGTTCTTTGGGCTACGTGCTGAAGCTGCCAGAGGTGTTTTTTTGGGTGGAGTGGAAAGGCAGCCTGAGCAGCAAGTGATTTTCATCTTATGACTTGAATGATATAAGACAGTTTCCCCTTCAGCTGCATTCAGGGAATTTTTGAGTTCTGCATTGAACAAGACTAATGTTTTAAGTCAAGAACACTTCAGTTCACACAGGGCTTTGGTAGGTAAGACTGGACCTAGACCACTGTGAATAGAAAGTGGTCACTAGAAGATACTCAAAGAGGGACTATCTGTTGAAGGAATTTCCTGAAATAAATAAGTTTTGAAGCTGCAACTTTTAAAGGAATATTTCTTGTCGTTGTGTGCTTTCAAATGACCCCAAGGCAAACCTTATCACGAGGTTTTCTTTGCAAGATTAGTTCAGAGAGGTGGTTTGCAATGGCCTTCTTCTGGAAGGTGTGATTAACTCTTCTGGAAGGCTTGGAAGGTGTGATTAACCCAAGATCACCCACCGGATTTCCATGACTGAATGGGAATTTTAATCCTGGTATCCAGATTTGTAGCCCAAAGATCAAACCACTATACTATTGAGGCCTTGCTCCCTTCAGTACTACACTGGATCCCATAAAAATATTACAATGACTTTTTAATTGGCATAAATATTTTCAACATTTTTATAGTTCTAGTTAAATTGTAGGGTCAGAATCCTTTCTTTCTAAATCATCTCCTTTTTACAATAAATTTAATAGGATCCTGTATTTAAAGAGGCAAGGCATAACATGGCGAAAGTGGTACTGTAGTCTAAGCTGGCATTTATCTAGCAGGGTCACGCTGCAGAGTATGAAAATCAAATATCCAATTGAATATCTGATTCTTGAATTGGTGCTGATGCAGTTATATCCTGTGTGGAATGTGGGTTGCTGACATGGTGTGATATTACGGAAATGGTAAAATTTGGCACAGGACAGAATTACTTTTCAAAAGAGATACAAATATAGGAGGAAGTCCTTGCAACTGTTTAGCAAACAATTCCCTGTGTGGTAGGGGAAGCATCTAGACTTCATTCTCTTGCGCTGACCTGGGCAGAAAGTGTTTCAGATGAGAGGAGAAGAGAGACCACAATAGGTTACCTCTTCATATTGCATTACCTTATTTAAAATAATTCTTCTCTTTGGATTGACACTACTGGAAGAAAAATATTGTTACACCAGCTCTAGGACAAACACAGCTGTTCTGCTTTGAGATGGATTGTTGCAGGGCGGACCTTAGAGCATTCGGCCAACATGTGAATGCCTTACATGGGTTCTCCAGGAGTCTAAGTTTTACTCTGCTGTTAGAGCTCCTTGTGAGCTTGTGGAACATAGAATTGCAGCCCTAATCAATGTTTCTTTAATCTGTGCCTTTATCTGAAGCTGGGCTTCAACACAGGAATGTAAGGAATGTTAGAAGGAAAGGCTGCCCTTTGTAGCAAGGCATGTCAAACAAGATGGCTCCTGGAGCTACCCTGTGAAATTTGGGAGCTTAGTGAGAAAACACACATGTGGAAGTCTGGATTATTGTTTTTAGAACTCTTCAAATATAATCGTGTGCCTATATCGAAAGAATTATGTCTTCATATGTCCCAGATCAGGTATTCTTTTGGGATATAGATCACTTGGTAAATTTTAATGGGGAAATAAAACTGTACAGAGTGTTTGAAAAACCACTCCCTAGTTTTAATGCATTTATACTTAAAACTAGGGAGTTCTTTTTTAAACACCCTGTATTTCAGAGGAAGGAACTGGCAAAAGTGCTTCTGAATATTCCTTACCTAAGAAAACTCTATGAAATGTATGGAGTTACCATAAATTGACATGGGACCTGAAGGCATATCCACAAACCCACCAAACCTTTGACCTGCTTACATTTGTGAGTTGGTCAATATTGTTTCCTTTGTACATGAGAATTTTCTGTGCTATAGTTAATTGACTTGCTGTTTGCTTTTTCTGCCTTTAGTTGTGAGCAGTGATGTAGATGTGAGCAGTTCATGGGCTGGAGGGAGAATCTCTCCTGATGCTTAGTTGTCTAAAATAAGGATATAATCTCTTAAATTAGCAGGGCAACTGACACTGCTTGGAATTTTGCCCAGAACGGATAATTTTAAGAGGCAGCATTCTGACTTGCTGTCCCTTTCTTTAGATAAATCTCTAGATAAATATTATAAGACAGCTCACCTTTTCAGATGAACATTTAGGCATGTTATATGTAGCTGTTTCTAGCACAGTTTTTAGGAAGGAAGGGAAAATCAAACTATTTTTAATGTCACAAACAGTTTGGCCATGGTTATTTTAGATTTTTGGTGTCAGTCTGGCCTCCCTCTGTTTTTCTATTCTCATCTTCTGTTACAATAATCTTATTTTGGAAAAGACAGGAAGGCAGGACTAGAAAGGTCTGGATAGGATCAGGTCACTTGCTGCATTTAGTGAAAGAGGTGGAGACAGTGCCATCTTTGCTACTTACGGTAAATACTTGTTTTATGAATCCTGCTGCTCTGTACAATAGCCAGTTTCTTTTTCTTTTTTGTAAATTTAGAAGCTTGTGGTTGACATATGGCAGCTTACACCCAACTGGCTTTGTAGACAATTTCGAAGTCCACAAAAGACTTTAAAATTATGAAACAGCATAGTCCACACATATGTAAATACCTGCTTTATCTTTTACAAGTATGATCTTATTTATTTATTTATTTATTTCCAATATTTCTACCCTGCCTTCTCCCTGAGGGGACTCAAGGCGGCTTACACAACTGGCAGGATCACTACCAGTACATCATAATACAATAAAATAAGAATAAAACAGTTAAAATAGTTAAATAACATAGTAAAAAACAATATATAAAAGATTTAACACAGTGCTACACCGAATATATATGCCAATCATCCATCAGACCTTGTGCAAGAGCCTTAATCCAATCCATGTCAACGCTGAGTTCATTCATTAAACGCTTGCGCGTAGCCAGGTCTTCAACTTCTTTCTAAATCCCAGAAGGGATGGAGCCTGCCAGATGTCACTGGGGAGGGAGTTCTATAGACGAGGAGCCACCACCGAGAAGGCCCTGTCTCTCGTTCCCACCAGCCGCGCTTGTGAGGCAGGTGGGATCGAGAGCAGGGCCTCCCCAAATGATCTTAAGGTTCTTGTGGGTTCATAGGAGGAGATGCGTTTGGACAGGTAAGTTGGACCAGAACCGTTTAGGGCTTTGCAGGTCAAAACCAGCACTTTAAATTGGGCTTGGTAGCATATTGGCAGCCAGAGGAGCTGGCTTAACAGGGGAGTTAGCAAGAGCTTTCAAGTTTAGGGCTCTGAACATCCTTCAATGAAATTGGTGGAACCTTATAGCATAATTGCCAGAGTCTAAAGTTTATATAGCTGGTGATCTCTGTAAAAACAGGACAAGGATATTCACATACAGTAGCCTCTCGCTTATCCAACCTTCGCTCATCCAACGTTCTGTATTATCCAACACAGTCTGCCCCCCATCCGGATCCACAGCTGTTTCTCTAGGCAGGCAAGCATCACAGATTTTTAAAAATCTTCAGAGGACTGAACTTTTTATGGATTTAACTTCCGACAACGTTGTAAATTCATTTTATGCAAATCTACCTTTATTTGTAGTCAATCGGTGTTTTTGTAGTCAATGTTTACAATTCATTGCAATGTTTTGGTGCTGAATTCGTAATTACTACGTAACGTTAACGTGTACTGAACTGTTTTTTCTGTTGATTGTTGTAAAACATGATGTTTTGGTGCTTAATGTGTAAAATCATAATGTAATTTGATGTTTAATAGGCTTTTCCTTAATCCCTCCTTATTATCCAACATTTTTGCTTATCTAGCCTGCCAGCCTGTTTATGTTGGATAAGCGAGACTCTATTGTAGTCTTTTTTTCAGAGCTGTTGAGCCATCTGTTCTCTCAAGCAGTCCAGTTCTTGTAGAGAAGGGTGAAGGTCTCATGCCTTTATTGCTAAGTGCTCTCTGTCATTTAGATATATCTGTTTTGGTGTGGTTAACAGTGCTCTATATACTTGCTGTATATATAGGAAATATTGATTTAGGAAAGATGTTAAAGTAGGGTTTGCTAACAGAAAATCAACATTGGAAGGTACTCTTGAGAAGAGGGACAAGATCTTAATTTCTAGATTATATAATTATATATTGGAATCTATATACATAAAAGGGTAATGGAATCATGGCACCGGACAAAACAACTAAACTAAACGCCCCACAACCTCGAAAATTGACAGCACAACCTCTCATCCACGCCTCTACGTTCATACAACAAAAAGAAAAGAAAAATAAAGTCCTAGCCACAGCAACGTGTGGCCGGGCACAGCTAGTACATTCTAAAGGACAACCAAATAAAAATTGCTATGATCTCCCGGGCTAAAGACCTAGGGAAAAATATCAATCTGGAGAGTTGGAAACGTGGATTTAAATTTTCAATAGTGGGCTCCATTAAAGAACACATACACACACACACGCATCTTTTATATATATAAAAGATGTTTTATAGATGTTATATAACACCAGAGACAATAGCCAAAATGAATAAACCCCAGCTGGTGTACAAGACACAGAAAGCCACATTCTTCTTCCATGTTTGGTGGACCCGTAAGATGGTACAAGATTTTTATAAAAAGGTGATCAAGAAAACAAACAAAATGATTATGAAGAAAGTTTTAAAAATCCAGAAATGTGCCTTTTAGGAATATATATATATAGAGAGAATTAGCAAAGGAGATGAGGAAATTTGTCAGTATAGTTTTATTGACCCAAGTCTTTGGCTTGAGATTTTGACTAGAGTACTTCTTGGTGGAAGTTCAAGAGTAGTTTAGGCACTTTGGAAACTCCGGTCTTGGAGAACATTAGATTAGGTGCATCTTCAAAGACTTCAGAGAATAGGGTTGTTGTATGTCTTTCGGGCTATTTCAGAGAATAGCTTATAAATCTATTCAATGCATTGTGATGGAAACCAATAATAATTTTTTTTTTCCGTGTCAGGAGCAACCGGAGTTGCTTCTGGAGTGAGAGAATTGGCCGTCTGCAAGGACGTTGCCCAGGGGACGCCCGGATGTTTTGATGTTTTTACCATCCTTGTGGGAGGCTTCTCTCGTGTCCCCGCATGGAGCTGGAGCTGATAGAGGGAGCTCATCCACACTCTCCCCAGGTGGGATTCGAACCTGGCAGCTTTCAGGTCAGCAACCCAACCTTCAAGTCACTTAGTCCACTACGCCATCTGGGGGCTCCAATAATAAAATAACTTCTAGCATTCTGCATGTATTTAACTAGCTATAAACTATAACAATCCTGTTCAGGTAAGCCAATACTGGCCTGAAGATTTTGGTTGGCTGGATGAGTATGTTGCCTAGCGAGGGCATGGCAGAATCAAGATTCAATGTAGGAACATCTTGATATATAAATTGGCCTTTTAGCTACTGCCATTGTTATGCATTAGACTTTTCAGTCCTTGAGGCAGTATGTTTTCGTGTAAAACCATGTCTGTTTCCCATTTCTTTCAGCAGTTTTTCTCCGTCAGGCAAAAGATTGCTTATCAACTGCTGCAATAGAGATTTTGGGGAATGTATGGAATGCGGGCAGCAGGTGGGGACAGGCAGATGTGCTTATCAGTCACAACACATTTAACGGGGATATATATGTGTGTGTGTGTGTGTGTGTGTGTATAGTCTCTGGCCTGTCTTCTGCAAACTTTCTATATCTATTTGCAGCAGATTCAGAAATGGAAGGTGTGCATTGTCCTTGTTATGGGATTATCTGTAGGTTTCTTTTCTTCTGGATTTGGCTTTTAAGACCAAGCTGTTAAGAATTGCTCACTATTCTGGTTGTAATCTAATCCACAAATCCTATAGTGAATACGACTGATTAAAAAAATCCTGGCAAAAGTGAGGAGGTGGCAGGATGTTCTTGCGATTTTGATGTTCTGTGTTCAGTTAGACCTATTAATTCACCTCTGACTGGTATCATCAGTCTGTTTACTGGAAAGCAAATAACACAGCTGCTAGTGGATGTAGGTTATGGGAAAGGTTCTTCTAGGGAGTGGAGGAGGAGGAATGGAATTTAGCTGTAAAGCAAATTTCAGTACATTCAGAGGGAGGTATTTCTGTGCACTCCAAACATTTTTCAAAGCTGTGAACTATGTTCGTCTACACTACAGCGTGCTGGCAATTTCTGGTTAAATGTTTACAGATAAGGGGTCTTCACAACAGATTTTATAATATCACATAGGATGTTTCTGCAGCTAATAAAATTCAAAGGAGACTTGGAAATAAGTCCTTTGGCAGCAGTAAAACAGAGGATTGGATAGTTTAACCAAAATTATCGTTAGATTTCTGGTTTTGTTTAACAACTCAAAGGTCCAAATGAGTGTGCTGTTAGCCTTGAGAAATTCCATTGTCACAGGTGGTTAACTGTTTGTCCCACTGATTGGCGAGAAACAGAATGATGGCTACAATTCTGCCCTACTCTGTCATCTTCCAGGGGCACCTGAGTAAACATTATTGAAAACAGAGTGGTTTGCTCCGATGTTGGTTTCTTCCAGGCAAACAGCTTTAAATATTATGATATACTATCCAGCTAGAGTTCACTGCTTACTTGCTTCGAAATTCATAACATCCTGAAAGCAGCTACTTAGGTTGTCTTTAGTGTTTGAGTCTTTAGTGTGTAAGCCTTTCTGCTGTAGCCACACAATTCTGTAAATGAGATTACAAAGTTGCTGAATATTCAAACTGTTGGGCTATAGGTTTTCCCATAGCTGGACAGACATTCTGTCTCTGTTCTACCCTATGCTGACCAGTGGGAAATTATGATGCAAATAGCACACACCTCTTGTGAGTAGTGCATTTTCTTGTGGAGGTTTTCTGCCATTGAGGCTGTTGGCATACCCCCAAATTCACTGAATGCTGTTACTCTTGCAGTGACCACAAACCTAAGGCTTAGTTATGCAGTAGAGTCTCACTTATCCAACATAAACGGGCCGGCAGAACATTGGATGAGTGAAAATGTTGGATAATAAGGAGGGATTAAGGAAAAGCCTATTAAACATGAAATTACATTATGATTTTACAAATTAAGCATCAGAACATCATGTTTTACAACAAATCAACAGAAAAAGCAGTTCAATACATTGTAATGTAATGCAGTAATTACTGTATTTACAAATTTAGCACCCAAATATTGCAATGTATTGAAAACATTGACTACAAAAACATTGACTATTAAAAGGCCAACTGCATTGGATAATACAGAACATTGGATAAGTGGAGGTTGGATAAGCGAGACTCTACTGTATCTAGTTTAGGAATATTGGCTCCTCTTGTCTTGAAATAACTTACTCTTCACATAATTACAGTAGCAATGGGCATATCTGCTGTAGAATCTGCCTGTGCTAATTAACTTGTAACCCAAAGCTAATGGTGGAAACATAAGGGTTGTTCCGCACCCATGGAGCTGGAAGTGGCTTATCCTGTAACCCTCAGGTTTGGAAAAAAATGTTAACTCTCTAATGCCATTGGCTTTTAAAATTGAACGTATAAAGCTACATAGTGGCAAAATACTCTGAAATCTTACTTTTAATGCAATATAAAGATAGCACATTTGAGAATCTAATGGCAGCTTGTTTATTTCTTCTAGCACTGCAAGTTCAGAACTAGTTCCAGAAAGATAAGCTGTGCAGTTCTTTCTGTGAGGGGTATGAATAAAATTTGGAAGAAAGTGGATGAAAAATTGCTTCATATTTTCCTCTGTGGTGTCCCCCCCCCCCCCCCAGTCTGTGGGTGGCTTTTCTTTTTGGCTCTCTGTGAGCCACCTGGAGCTTTCCCACTTATTTAACCATGCACCATTAAGCTATAGATATTTATTTGCATCTCTCGACCACATTATATATTTTTGAAAACAGCACCAGCTGTATTGTGTTACCTCACCCAAACAGTAATTTAAATTAATTTGACTGTGCATGGACCTGCTTAGGAAACAATATTATGAATGTTATTTTAAGAAAATATTGCTGGAAATTGCATACACTTTCTGTTGTTATAAATTGAGTGTTATGTTCTTATGGTTTCTAAAGTGTGTACATAAGTATTAGATGCATAGTGCTAAAAAGGAAGAAAAATAAAGTAAGATTTAGAATCATAGAGTTGGAAGAGACCACTCAGGCAATTCAGTCCAACCCCCTGCTATTCAGAAAAATCACAGAGCACCCCTGGCATATGAACATTCAGCCTCTGTATAAAAGCCTCCAAAGAAGGAACCTCTGCCACACTTTTGAGGCAGTGAATTCCACTGTTGAACAGCTCTTATGGTCAGGAAGTTCTCTCTAATGTTCAGGTGGAATCTCCTTTTCTATAATTTGAACCCATTGCTCTGAGTCCTAGTGTCCAGTGCAGCAGAAAAAAGCCTTTTCCCTCTTTCTTATGACATCCTTTCAAATATTTTAACATGGCCATCATGTCTCCTTTCAACCTTCTTTTCTGCAGGCTAAACATCCCCAGCTCTTTAAACCGCTCTTCATCGGGCATGGTTTCCTGACCTTTGATCATTTTAGTCACCTTCCCCTGGATACGTTCCAGACTGTCAATATTCCTCTTGAATTGTGGTGCCCAGAATTGAACACAGTATTCCAGTTGAAGTCTGACCAAAGCCAAAGTTTGTAAGACCTAATCAGGCAAGACTTTTGGAGGGCTCTGATTTTTATTTACCATTAAGTCGAAGTTGACTGGAAAGTAAATAGCAACAGCAACACCAATAGAGTGTTATGACATACAGTTTGGAAGCACAGTGTAATACTGATTTCATTAGTCCTGTCCACTTGCTAAGCTTATTTTTACATCTTTGTCTGAGATGAGAAAAGTTCCTAGTAGCTGCAAAAAGATTGATCTAAAACTACTTGAAGACCTTTCTGCTCTTATATCATTGCTCAGTTTATAAACAGTTTGCTTCATACCTGTCTTTCTTATTGCTCCACTTAAATGAACAGAGTCAGTGTAAGTACTGTGTGGAGAGACATTGGTCAATGCTTCTACTCCTCTACTGATTCCTCAATAAACATGAAGAGCTTATTTTCAAGGGCAATAAGTGAAATTCAGTAGGTTTCATATTGGGGCCAGTCAGGGATATTGCCAGGTAGTTAATTAATGGCCCAGCCACCCAGGACATCAAATTTGCATGTGTTCATTTATATCTGTATATGTAAATCTAGAAATAATTACTAGGACTCATTTAAATTTCAAAAAGACAGCCAGTCAGTTGATTTCTCAACCGAATCACCTCAAATGAAATGAAATAAATTCTTCAATTAACTTCACACATTGTACTAGATCATTCCAAACCTATCATTTCTCCGGTTAGTAATAAATTTGCAATGGCGTGACAAATCCAAAAAACAGTGTAGGCTTTTTCATGAAGCCTCCTCCTTCCCTCTCTCCCCCCCTCCCTCCCCCCTCCCTCTTTCGCTGTCTCTCAGTCTCTATTTGGCTCTTACACACTCACTTGTACATTCCCCTGGTCAACTTAGCACAGGATGTTAAAAATAATAACAAAAAGCCAACTAAAAAGCAACCTCTTTTCTCTCCCCCCCCCCTTGTCTTTTTTCCTTCTGGAAAAAATAGCTCTTCTGGCACAATAAAGTTTGGGGGGGGGGGGAAGCTTTTACATGTTAAAAGTTATTCTATATTGAATTGTAAGATGACTACAGCATTTAGGGAGGGCTAAATTAACCTTACTGTCCCTGTGACAGACCTAGAAATCCTCCCTTGACTGTTCTTTTTTTTGGGGGGTGGGGGGTGGGGGGGGTCTCACTGGCACCATGGAGGCTATCCCCTTCCCTCTTTTAGCCCATTTGTCAAGTGGAATTGAATTTTGTTGAACTCTTCATTCCCTAGCTGAACTTTTTCTTAAATATTTCTCCATGTGTAGCAGTAAAAGCTTGGCAAGGTGTATCCTTGGTGGGCACTGGGAGCCCTCTTCCAACAACACCAATATATATGCAGGATTTGTGTGCCTTCATGTGCCTTCAAGTCACCCATTGACCTATGGCATGCTCATTAATTTCATAGGGTTTTCTTAGGCAAGGAATACTCAGAGGTGACTAACCATTGCCCTCTGTTGAAATATAGCCTACTGCACCTGGTTTGCCTTGACCAGGGGTCCCCAAACTAAGGCCCTAAGGTCATTTACCTGGCCCCTGTCCTAAACTTTAAGTCTGAAATGACTTGGAGGCACACAACAACAACAACAACCCTAATTTTGAACTATTTCATCATAGTTCAGCCCCTCCAACAGTCTGAAGGATGGTGAATTTGCCCTCCACTTAAAAAGTTTGAGGACCCCTGGCCTTGATAGTTTCCCATCCAAGTGTTAACCAGGGCTGATCCTACTTAGCTTCAAGATAAAACAGGATTTGTTTCCTTCAGGGTATTCAGGCCTTGTTCAGGATTCTAAGAGATAGATTTGTACTTGGTGCATCTAGTCTTACCCTAGCAAACCCTGTTACCAGTTATTTAACATATGTATAGTCAGTCCCCAAAGTTACAAACACGATAGGTCCTGTAGGTTTGTTCTTAAGTTTAATTTGATGGTAAGTCGGAGTAGGTACATTTTTTAAGTGTAACTTCAGGCAGGTGTGTGTACACACACACACACACACACATACATGTATGCATGCATGCATCTATACATACTTTGGATAGCACAAGGAAGCGTTAACACCCCTGTGATGTTTGTTTTGCTTTCTGTCCCCCTGCTTCAGTGGAGACTCCTTTTCCCCATGATAAATTTCCTTTTTGAGGGGTAGATTTCTCTCACTTGCTATTCCCCGTTCTTAACTATGAGTCATTTGTAAGTCAGAGATTTATAACTTGGGGACTGCCTGTATTTCAGAAGGAACAGCCGTTTGATAGTACAGAAGAGTAGGAGAGATAGGCAATATATTTGATGTAATTTTATTTTCCTGAGAATAGGTCACCAAGAATAAATGGCAGAAGCTCTAAAAATGGGGTGTCAAATTGTTTTCAAAGAATGCCTTAGCTTCAAGAGGTGAGGAATGTTGAAGTGTCTGTACTGTGTACAAGTTAATCCACTACAAAACCGCTTTTCTATTTGTAGATTTTTAAAAAATGAAATGTGAACACTTAAATGCAGGACTTTAAACAACATTGCAGCTTTCCTTCTTTTTTTTTGCAAAATGCTTGGTTATGGCGGAACTGTTTGAAGTACTTGGTGTTTTTCACTTCAGAACATTCATTATCTTGTGTCCTTCCCTTTAGTCTACTAGATTACATACCTAAAAGTGTGATTAGCAGGGCCAATATTTGCATAGCAACCTTGTCCCTAAAGCATCCCAGGGAGTTGCTGTGAAAAACTTTCCATTTGTGGAACTTTGGACTGAAGGTCCTACATTCCTTGGTGTTGGAGTGTTGAGGAAAAGAATCTAGATTAAGGAAGCATCCGTGATGAAAGGATTTTCCAAGGCTAATTTTTCAATGTGATTTGGATATAAAAGAATTCAGAAACTGATTCTGGAGATTCTATCTTTTTTTAGGCGTACATCAGCATATCTGTTGGCAAGGTAGTTCTTTCAGATGTTGATTACTTTTCTTAAAAACATTTTAAAAAACATTTCTAGGCCTAGTGGTTTGTGGTGGGTACTGAAAGTGGCATTTTCTTTTCATGTAAGCAAGACCCAGGTTGATGTCTAACTGCACATTGGCCTACCGGCTACTCAGTTTTTCTGGAGACTATGAAACAGACAGAGAGATCATTGTCTGTGATGTCTATCATACAGTTTGACCAATAAATAGCACACAATTAATTTCTGCCACCGTTGCAACTTTGCTGTGGCATCTGTTGGAACTTTTCTAGGTTATGTGTGAGTTTCTTCCTTTATGGAACATCTGTAACAGTCAGGACACTCTTCCAGGCCTTTTCAGTGGTAGCTCCATGGCTCTGGAACTCCCTTGCCAGAGAGGTATAATCGGCCCTCTCCCAGCCATGGGAGAAAAGCAGGATATAAATAAATAAATAAATAAATATTTTCAGCTGGTTACATATGGAAAAGTATTTGATTGCCTGGTAGCCAATTAATTCAAAGCACACTTGAGTGTTTTGTACATCTCATTTGGGTTTCAGGAGAGGAATGATATCAGAGCTCCCTTGTTAATGCCAGTGATAACATGCTGAGATGGAAGGGGCAATGAAGCCTGGATGAGTGTCATAGATCTCTCAGCAGCTTTCAGTATTCCTGTATTTCCACAATATCTTCCTGGATTGACTGCCTTATTTAGGAATGACACTGTATTCAAATGGTTACACTCATGTCTCGATGACTGATTTGGCAACATGGTGCTTGGACTCCCTGCATCTTGTCCATCTGTGTTGAAAATTGGACTAAAATTGCTAATGGAAGTCAACCAGGAGTTAGGAGTAGGGTTTGAATACTTTGAAGGCACCAGATCTGTCTGATATTAGAAGTTAAGCAGAATCTGGCCTGGTTAATACTTGCATGGAAAACTGCCAATTAATATCAGATTATTATTAATATTATTTATACCCTGCTTTATCACTCCTGCAGGAAACTCAAAGCAGCTTAACAGCATACAATTTAAAATATACACATATACTATATATATACTGCGCCACAGGGGCCGGGCTGTGGCGCAGCTGTTGAGCAGCTGCCTTAAATCACTCTGACCATGAGGTCATGAGTTCGAGGCCAGCCCGTGGCGGGGTGAGCACCCATCAATTAAAAATAAAAAATAGCCCCTGCTCGTTGCTGACCTAGCAACCCGAAAGATAGTTGCATCTATCAAGTAGGAGATAAGGTACCACTTATAAAGTGGGGAGGCAAGATTAACTAATTTACGACCTGGAATGAGGAAGTGCCGTCAGTGTGGATGATGAAGCAGCTGCTCCCCCTGTGGCCAGAATCGAACATCCCCTCAGAAGAGGGTTAACTTGCCTCTGCGTGTGTCTCTCAGTCTCTGTTTGATGTGTTTATGGGCATTGAATGTTTGCCCTATGTGTGAGAAGGGGTGATCCGCCCTGAGTCCCCTTCGGGGTGAGAAGGGCGGAATATAAATACTGTAAATAAATAAAATAAATAAATATACAAATATTAAAACAGATGCTATAGGCTATAATCTAGAGGAAGAAATACAACGTAATTACTGAGTATTCCCTACATAAGAATGCACTGGAATTCATGGTGTCACTGTAAGTTGACAGATAACTGGAAGGTACATACAGACACATACAGGAGTTAGGGATAAGCTGTCAATATGCAGCTCTTGTCTTTATCATCCCATTTCGGAGAGGCACTGGTGGTATCCGTTAGTATTACTTGGTTATGCTTTTACATTTAACAAAAATTAAATACTAAATTGTATTTCTTAAACTGTGTACCTGAAAATATGCTGAAGAACTGAGATTTCTGTTTTTTTAATGGATTTGAAAACTATGTAAGATATATTGGAGCATTTATGCCACTGACTTGATGGGCATTCTAATTTACATATGCTTCCATATGTGTCATCGACTGCATTTCATGTTCTTGTGCTCAGGAAAGTTATTTCCATTTCCTGACCTAAATCTTTTACATGACCTAGTTGTAGATACAGTAGAGTCTCACTTATCCAGCACTCACTTATCCAACGTTCTGGATTATCCAACACATTTTTGTAGTCAATGTTTTCAATATAATGTGATATTTTGGTGCTAATTTCGTAAATACAGTAATTACAACATAACATTACTGCTTATTGAACTACTTTTTCTGTCAAATTTGTTGTATAACATTATGTTTTGGTGCTTAATTTGTAAAATCATAACCTATTTTGATGTTTAATACGCTTTTTCTTAATCTCTCCTTATTATCCAACATATTCACTTATCCAACATTCTGCCAGCCCGTTTATGTTGGATAAGTGAGACTCTACTGTATGTTCTTACTTTCAACCTTGGTAGCCGTGCCTGCCTGTAACTAGTCCACCCAGGGCATTGTTGGCATTGAATTTTGCTTAGAAACCGCCCTGAGTCCCGTAGAGAGATAGGGTGGGTTATAAATAAAGTTTTATTACTTATTATTACTTTTATAACAAGGGCTCCTGTTCAATTATATGTGACATCCAGCATATATACGGCTCAGCCAAATGTTCTTGGTGCAACACCACATTAATTTAGAAGTTCTGAATCCTTTCTTGGTCTGACCACTTTTTCCTTTTTGCTTTTGGTCTATCAGAAAGAATAACTTTAATCTACACAGAATGTTAGGAAAGGGGAATTTATACTGATTTAGAGCTGTCAGTTGAGGTTCTTAATAAATAGTAAAAGTTGAAATAACTGTCTGCCTCTCTTTTTGGAGTAGGTTTTTTAGAAGTCATGCCTATTTTTCTTTATAGATTGCTCCCAAGGGCCATATTTTCCTATTGGTGGTAATAGATATGTTTGAGACTGAAATGCACACCATAAGACTTGATCAGCGAAGTGATTGTGAAAAAAGCACCTTGTTATCTGGATATATCTCCTAAATCAGTATCAGTTTTTTTAAAAAACTTGACCAGCACTACAGAGCTGATAAAATTCTGAGACAACTCTGTTTCTGTTTAGAAGACTACAAAAACAACTCCTAAGGCCAAATGTGTATAGTTCTATATATTGTGGAAGAGGCCACTAATTCCGTAAAAATATATGCACACATACAGCAGCCCTCCATATGGATTCTGTACAACCATCCATGGTTTGAAAAAATATTTTTAAAGCAAACATTAATTTGTCATTTTATATGAGATACACTAATTTGTTACATAATTGCATATAATGAAACATGGGCATACACACATTTTGGTATCCACGTGGGGTCCTGACACCAAACTCCAGCAGATAGCAAGGGCCACTGTATACATTTTCATTGTAATTATTTACTCCTGTTTACCAGCTTATACCAGTGTGGGTATTTGTTCACAGTGTACAGATATGCCTACAAATATCTTTATACAGAATTAGCAGTGTTTATATTTCCAGACTGCCTTGTTGTTCTCAAATGGATGGATTCCTTAGTCTGTGAGCGTGAGAATGGGATGTTTTAATTAATGGTGGACATTTGACTGTTTACATGTTTCTCTTGGCTTACCATAAGCTGTGCCAGCAGTGATCTACAAAAATATTGTACATGCCATTGTTCTTGGTTAGAAAGTCAGCAAAGCTTGCTGTTGAGTAATTTAATTTGAATCATGTGCTTTCAAGAATGAGAATTCCTCAGCTGAGCTCTAACTATACTTAAATATAAGCAATTGGTCCTTCTGGGACCAGGTACTATTATGCTTCAAATACATAATTCTCCTTGTGTCATGAACAGAACCCAGAATATATTCCTGGAATGCATGTACAAGCTGCTAGAATCTTTCCCATTTGAGTTTATCTCTGTTACTTTTGAACTGTTTACTTAACAAAATAAAAGTTTTCAGACGTATTAATTTCTGTATTTGAAATAATACAGAACAAGAACTACTCTTTTACATCCAGTTTGTTAGAACTTGGAATTTTCTCTTTTCCACTAGATAGAAGACACCATAAATTAGGTTGACTTTCCCACCAAATTTGGAAACTTGTAATAGCAATTAACACATTGACAAGCAGGAATGTGTCCACTGAAGACCAACCAAGATTATCAAAAGTCTGGAACTCAGCTTTATATGGGGAAACTGAGGAAGTTGGATATATTTGGTATGGAAAAGACTGAGAAGTGGCTATTTTTACATATCTGAAGGGATCTCATGTAGAAGATATAACCAGCTTGCTTTCTGTATTCTCCCAGATTTTTTTGTTGAAACTTTGTCTTTTTATTGAGTCCATGAGTGTGGAAGAAAATTATTTGACCAATGTTCTAAGATTATGTAGTAAAGTATGCTTGATTAAATGTTTTTGTGAGAAATACCATTCAGGAAGCTGCCTGTTAATTGTTTTTGAAAGACTTGCTCGTAATGATATACCAAATAACTGCTAGTCTAGTTTATGATTTACTTATATCATAGTCAAAGCTGTTTTGAGCCCTGTGTATTTAATGGAGAAACTGGCTTATATAAAGTATGTTTAGACAACTTTCACTTGGTGAAAGGGGTGTGATTGCTTTGTATTTGAATCTTTTTTTAAAAAAAAATAGCCATTGGATTCTGAGGAACAGGAACATTTTTCTATCGAATGCAGTAGTTCTGAAAACCTTAATGAAATACCTTTGTTATAACAGAATCTGAATATTAAAACATGTCTTCATGTATGTAAATGGACATGAATTCAATTTATTGTTTGTTGACTGCATCATTGTGGTAGCCTAACATATATTGGAAATAACCTTAGGAAATAAATTAGAAATGACAGCATAACCTGTTTTAAGAGGGACATGGGATTTCTTAGATAATGCCAATGCATAGTTAGTAAATCAAATTTATGCAAAGAGGTCCTTGGCCTTCCAAGTTTGAAATAGCAATCCACTCAGATCATAAGCAGGAATATTCTATAGTTTGGGATAGTTTGGGGTCTGTTCTTCCTTTAATGTTGCAGTAAATGTATTGTATGAACTGCCTACTGTTTGTTAGTTTGGTGCATTATTGCTTTGAAAGGCCACCTGGTTCCATGATTTGTCTCAACGCTTCCTTTGTTCTGAAACTGTCTCACTTCAGTTGGACTGGTAGATGTGGGAGAGGTTCATTAAGACTCTAGGGGACATCTGATCCTGCAGTATTGTTTGAAGCTAAGGAGGTATAAATATCAATAATCTGGATGGGAGATCCATGATAGCTTCGTGTAAGGGTATAGAGCAGGCCTGCACAACCTGTGGCCTTTCAACTGTTTTGGCCTCCAACTCCCAGAAGCCCTAGCCCGCTTGTCTAATGGCCAGGAATTATGGGAATTGGTGGCCAAAACAACTGGAGGGCTGCAGGTTGTGCAGGCCTGGTATAGAGTATAGGTTCTGAAGGACACTTGGAGACTAGAGATTATTATGGCTATGAGTGACAAAGGATAGGACCATACTTCTCTATCTGGAGCAAATGCTGCAGAATGTGACAAGCATGAACACAAGGCTTGATTTCAGCTGCTAAACAGCTTAATGTGTTAAACCAGCTGACATACATTAATCAGAGAATGTCATAATGATGTTTGCCTTCACTTACTGATTGACTTTGCATATGTTCTCCTTTCAGGTACCAAGGCAGGCAACAATGAATCTGGTGTGAAGAACGTGTGGATTGCACAGCTCTGTACAGCTTGCTAGGTCTTGGATCTCCTTTTCTGACAAGAAGAGTGTACTTGGTACGTGCAGAGAGAATGACTCTTGGATTTGTACAGCTGTCCCCAGTGCTGGGGAGGACTTTGCTAGTCCTGATGGTGATTACATCTGTTAAGTGCCATTGGCCTAGTGAAGCCTCAGAAGTTGTACGGGACTGGGAGAACCAGTTAGAGGCCTCCATGCATTCAGTGCTTTCTGACCTCCGAGAGAGTGTGCCAGCTGTGGTGGGAATTCCAGACAGCTCTGCTGTAGTGGGGCGCTCCTTCAGGGTCACCATCCCAACAGATCTAATAGCTTCCAATGGAGAGGTTATCCAGGTGAGACATTGAGAATCTAATAATCTTGTGCCGTGTCTTCCATTTGTCCTGCTTTTTTCTCTCTCTAATCCTTTCATGGTGGCTGCGTGTAGAAAAGTCAAGATTTGATGGTCTTGCATACCCAAACATTTCATTGGAGAGGAAAACCATTTAGCGCGGTATATCCATGGGGAATATTTTCCTGAATTTACTGTGGAAACAGACACCATGGATAATAGTTAACCATATTGAAATGAAATTATTTCTGCTAGAAGTTACCATAGATATCCTCCCTAGGAATTTGCTAGGTCCTCCATGGCTATTCTGAAGGAAGCACAGAATTGCCTGGAAAATTGCTATGGATGACATTTTGTCATAGGCGGGAAGGGGAAACAGCAGTTACTGGTCTCATGGGTTACTTTATTTTTTAAGTTACCTAAAGTGAAATATCCGTGCGCGCGCACACACACACACCCCAGACATACAGCTACCTGGCCTAGGCACAACAGGCAAAATGTATCTGACCTTTGCAGATAGAAGTGAGCACCCATTATGCCTTTGTTGGGTCTGGTTTCTTTACTGTCATGCTAAATAAGCTATAATTCAGCTTTAAAATACTAGCTACCCAACTGAAAGAATACCTGTTGTTTCACTCACTTTGAGGAGATGTATGTGAGGAAATGTTTTAGTGTCCCAAAAGGATGGTTCTGCTACTCGCTAAC
Organism: Anolis carolinensis; assembly: GCF_035594765.1. Taxonomy (NCBI): domain Eukaryota; kingdom Metazoa; phylum Chordata; class Lepidosauria; order Squamata; family Anolidae; genus Anolis; species Anolis carolinensis. The sequence goes on along the minus strand of NC_085842.1, from coordinate 86,882,652 downwards.
TCCCCCGGGTGGATTTTGTACTGTCAGTTGCGGGTGGATTTTGTACTGTCAGTTGCCAGACCAACAGCAATTTTGCCAGTTGTTCGTTGGCCAAAAGGTCAAGTTTGCAGCTGAGTGATTGTGGAATCATTTGTGGGATAGAAATGGTTTCTCAAACCATAAATAAGCAGGAAGGACTTGCTCAACTTGAAATACATTTTCTGTCCTGTTCAACTCCTCTATTGAAAGGACAATTTTCATTTGGTGGAGGGAAATAAGATGCATATGAGCCAATGGTTACACCAGAATATTGGGGATTAATTATGTGTGGGTCTGTAAATTTCAAGGTTTGTTAAAATTTTGTCCATTAACTGCTAGAACATTTTTGTACAGTATGACTCCCATGTCTGTAGGGGAAGACCTAGAAAATGCCTAGAAATATATATTTTTTCAAACACAGTTAAGTGAAATTGTGGGTACTGGTCCTGCAGGGACAGAGGTCTTATTGTACTGTGAAAAACTAGAAGTGATCATTATTTTACTTTGTTAGATAAATCTTAAAGCTTTTTTGGTATGATAAGCAACTGTTTACTTGTCATCCCTCAGTGATAGCTAGTAAGGGTAGATTTTGTACCCATATCAATTATTTTATACCCATGCAGAAGATCTATTTCAAATTCATAACTATCCTTAATTTGTAACTTAAAATATGTTAGAATCATAGCCTCTGAAGCTTTTGTCTTTTATTCTTATGTAAGGGTTAATTGAGTATCCAGTGTTCAAACTGTTGCTTTGCTAGCAACATTGTCCACATAGCATGTTCATAGAAAGCCAGATGGGTGTTGCTTTACAGTCTGAAGGTCAAAAGAAAGTGATAGGTACTGATAACTACAGTAGTAGGAAGGAATCTGCTTGTAATCTCTTAAGTGGTTTCCAAGCTGTAAAAGAAGTGACAGTTCTCCATCCCTTTTAGGCTATTTAGGTTTACTCCTTGAGATGCTCTTGGATCTTCAGATGGAGTGAATTGCAGGCAAATGGGAGTGGTGTTAATCCTGGGCAAACTTCAACAGTTCTCAAGATATTCAGAACCAAAGACTAAATGTTGATGTAGGATAAGAATTCACTAATAGGCTTTGCATGTGACCCTGATTTTAAGTAACCCCTTTTACAGCTCTTTCCTGTATATCAATTATACCTTTGAAAATATTTTATAGTTTACATTGACAATATTTATAGGATTTCAAATATCTCCTGAAGTTTAATAACAGTTATCTTCTTGGAACTGGCCCCATAAACCTGGCTCCTGAATATTATTCAGTAATTCGATTAGAAAGAGTGGTCTTTTGATCTTTTTTCCCCCTTTTTACAAAATATGTTTTATAACTTTTTTAAAAAAACCTTATTCTTAAAAACAGCTTTTATTTTAAAGATTTAAGGCATAACAGATCTGTCACTCTCTTTCACTAAAAACAGCCATCCCCACCAAAGTTTACTCCTTATTTTAAAGTCTTATATCAGAGAACCATGCCTTGATAAATGTCTTTAGTTGTTTACTATTAGCAGCCTTGAGCAAATGAATATGCTTCATCCTCATTTTGATATGCCATTTTAACGCTTTAGAAAAGATCTCTGACATGTCCTGAAGCCTTCACATTTTTATCAGTAGTATTTTTGTTAGTAAAGAAATGTTAACATTACAATTAATAATTCCAGTTTTGCACTCAAGTCCACAAAAGTGACAACTGTCTAAAAGATTTCGAACATATCCTTCCCCCCCTCAGTATATCTTTTACTATTTTATATTATACTGGTGGCATGAAAAAAGAGAAAAAAATCTTCCTTCTCCTATCAGCTCTTTCAGATCCGCATTATTTTGGCATCACTCTCACAGAGCTACTTTAAATAGTTTATTTTGTGCATGTATTTTAAGAACTGCATTAGCCTTTTTGCCGAAAGGATGCTGTGTAATACTAAAGGGCCAACAATAAGCTAGCATATAGTTACTGACCACATAGGAAAGCTGATGAAGAAACACAACCTACAAACAATTTACAGACCCACCAAGAAAATTCAACAAATGCTACGTTCAGCAAAGGATAAGAGGGATCCTCTAACCACTGCAGGAGTCTGCTGTATACCACGTAGCTGTGGACAAGTCTACATAGGGACCACCATATGCAGCACCTAGACAAGAATCAAAGAATAAGAAAGATACTGCAAACGCATTCAACCAGAGAAGTCAGCTGTAGTAGAGCACTTGATGAACAAACTTGAACACAGAATATTACTTGAGGACACAAAAATTCTAAACCACTCTGACAACCATCATGTAAGACTACACAGAGAAGCCATTGAAATCCACAAACACATGGACAATTTCAACAGAAAGGAGGAAACCATGAAATTGAACAAAATCTGGATACCAGTATTAACAAACACCAGAATCAAGACAGTAAATAAAGAACACCACTAAGAAACAGCAATCTCAAATTCAAAAAGAATTCCAGACAGTAAACAATCAAGTGCCTGTTAACGACTCCCAGAGGATGCCTCCAAGCAACAAAGTTCAGGCTACCTCTATGCAGATACCCTCACTGAATGACTTTGCAGCTTTATGGCTACTCAGTGTTGTTCAAGCTCGCTAATTACACATTCACACTTGTTTCAACAGACAAGGGGATTCTTTCTCTCAACCTGGATATTCCACAGATAGATAAAGATATATATACACACAAACACACACAAACACACACACACACACACACACTTACTTACTTAGGCGATCCCTCGTAGTTTAAGGATGATGATCTTCCAGTTGTGGGGTCTTGACAATGGGCTCTTAGGTGGCAGAAGAGGCCTATTCTTGATCTGCATGTTCTCCTGCAGTGAGGACATCAGTTTCCAGGTGGAAGGCAGTCCCGTTCAGGGTTGGCTTGACGGGCCTTCCTCTTGGCACGTTTCTCCCTTAAGCCCTCCATTCGTGCCTCTTCGAACTCCGCAGCACTACTCGTCACAGCTGACCTCCAATTAGAGCGCTCAAGGGCCAGGGCTTCCCAGTTCTCAGTGTCTATGCCACAGTTTTTAAGGTTGGCTTTAAGCCCATCTTTAAATTTCTTTTCCTGCCCACCAACATTCCGTTTCCCATTCTTGAGTTGGGAGTAGAGTAACTGCTTTGGGAGACGGTGATCGGGCATTTGGACAACATGGCCAGTCCAGCGGAGTTGATGGCGTAGGAGCATCGCTTCAATGCTGGTGGTCTTTGCTTCCTCAAGCACACACACACACACACACACACTCCACCTGCTTCATTGCCAACAGAACCTCTGAAGATGCCAGCTGTAGATGAAGGCGAAACGTCAGGAGAGAATGTTACTGGAACATGGCCATACAGCCTAAAAAACTTTCAGCAACCCAATTACATTATCTTTTTCCACTATCACTGCTGCTTAAAATCTTGCAGTGATTATTCTGCTAAGTAAAATGGAAGGTGAGGGAATACGATAAATATAATCGGTAGTGGGACATTTTTAAGTGTTTTTTTTTTAATACTCCTAAACCTAGTGTATTCTTTGAAATTTCATACCAAAGAATCTTTGATGATAGGCGTTTCAGTGTGAGTGGAACAATGGAGCAATCCAAGTGTTCTATGAAAGTGAGAGGGAGATATTTACTATGACAATGGTTTGCAACCTGTGAGTCCCCAGATGTTTTGGCCTTCAGCTCCCAGAAATCCTAACAGCTGGTAAACTGGCTGAGATTTCTGGGAGTTGTAGGCCAAAACATCTGGGGACCCACTGGTTGAGAACTACTGTACTAGGAGATTGTGGTAACTATAAAATAAAAATGTGAATATGCATTTTTATGGGAGCTGGAGTCTATGTTGCTTATCTTTTTGACCTTTCTGTAGCATAAGGAGTGAAGGTGCTGACCAGATTTATTTTATTTCGTGTCAAAATAAATAAGTTTAAAAGTGATAAAATAAAAGAAATCACAAGCAGCTAAATAGTTTTAGACCAAAAGTGGGCAACAGCGACCACATTGTCCATGGCTTTGAACAACAACTCCTCTGTGCATGAGGCAGGGCATTGCGGGCAAGCATACATATGCGGAGTTGTTTGTTCTGCTCCGCAGTCACACAAGGTGGAGGATTCCTCCAGGTAGTGCCACCTTGCCAAGTTGTCTTTTGATCTTCCCACTCCGCTTCTCAGTCTGTTCAGGGACTTCCAAGTTGCCCATTCTTGGTTTGCCCCTGGAGGAAGACCCTCATCGGGGGGCATCCAGTTGGAATTGCCTGGTTTAGCTGCCCAGAGGGACACTCTTGCTGTTGCTGGAGGAACATCAAGAGGAGTGGTGGTTCTCATGAAGCCCTTCCTAGATTTGAGTCTGGTGGGAGGAGGCTAATAGTCATGCAATGGGTGGCTTTCACAGTGTTCGACCTTATTTCTCTCACCGTTAGCAGCAACTTCCCGTTGCACGTCAGGAGGGGCAATGCCAGCTAACTTGTAGAGTTTATCAACACGTGTAGGTTTAAGGCATCCTGTGATTATTCTACATGTTTCGTTCAGTGCTATGTCCACCTGCTTCGCATGGGCAGACTTGTGCCAAACAGGACAGGCATACTCAGCAGTTGAGAAAGACAAGGCCAGGACTGATGTTCTTATTATTTGTGGGTCTGCACCCCATGCGCTGCCAATAAGTTTCTGCAAGATGTTATTGCGTGCAGCTACTTTGTGCTTGGTGTTCATGCAGTGTTTCCTATATGTTAGTGTTCGATCTAAGGTGACACCAAGGTATTTAGAATGGAAGCAGTGTTCGAGCTCTTGGCCTTCCCAAGTAACTTTCAGTTTCCTGTTGGCTTCACGGTTACGAAGGTGGAAAGCACACACTTGTGTCTTGGCAGGGTCAGGCTTCAGGTTGTAGTAGCTTTGTAGTAGCTGGAGAGATCTTTCAAGGTATTAGTGAGTTGGCTTTCAACTATTTCAAAATCTTTCGCTTGTGTTGTTAGGCCCAGGTCATCAGTATTTATAAAGCTCTTTGTGAGTGGTAGTTGTGGCTAATAGTTCGTGAAGATGTTAAATAAGGTCGGTGCAAGAACGCTGCCTTGGGGCAAACCATTATTTTACCTCCTCTATCTACTTTTCTGGCCCTGAAACTCCACATAGAAGCTGCGGTTTTCCAAGAGGGTCTGGACAGTTTTTGTAAAGTTAAAGTCCCGGGTGATATCGTAGACTTTATGCAGCATTTTTCTATGTTGCACTGTGTCATAGGCTGCCGTAAGGTCCACAAAAACTGTTCCCGTGATGCAGCCTTTCTCATAGCCTTCCTCGATATGCTCAGTCTGATGGAGAATTTGACCTGTACAATTTTTTCCTGGTCTGAAACCTGCTTGTTGTGCAATAAGCTTAGGTTTGATGACAGGTCCTAATCGATTTAATAGCATCCTCTCATAGACTTTATATAGATGACATAAGAGGGAGATTGGTTGGTAGTACCTGGGATTGAAGGCGTCTTTACCAGGTTTTAAAATGGCAATGATCTTATGATCTGACCAGATAATACTGTATTAGTGAATGGCCCAGGGCAAAACCAAATCCCATTCCTTTAGTCGGTTCACTTAGCATGATGACTGTATTTAAATGGTGATTTCTGTGACTGATGGGCCAGTTGACAGTCAATCTGAGAAAAGCTGCTTTGCCTGCTCAAATAGGAAAGTCCTTTTTCACAAGTCTGATAACTCTCACCATCTGCTGGCAAGGCTTTTATTTAACAGGTTTATTCTTATCAGATAGTAAGAAGCTTTCATCCCACAAACAGGATCTGAAAAGTTTGTTAGTACAAACCAAACAGGCTCATTATCAGCTATGTGAAATGTGATCACATGTTTGGTACTCCAGTCTACCTTGATTAACACTAGAGCTGCCCTGCCCCAGGAGAGGCATTCTTCTAGAGCATTCAGATGTGACAGAGAGTTACCTCTTTTTCCTCTTCTGCCCTCCTCTAAAGGAATGAATTTCTAACTGAACATGTATGAACTCAAGATTAGGGTCAACGTGGTGCAAAGAGCACTTTTTGCAAAAGCTTCAAGCTAATACGGTGGGAGCGGTTGGCAGACTGCCAGCTAACTAATGGCTTTAGAAATGTGCATGCCCGAATCTGTGGGAACCTGATGCTGCTTGTCACATGCTGTAGTGCTTTGGTAACACCTGGAGGCTCCTGGGATAAAAAAAGGATCTCATCCCAGAAGGCCCTGCTAAAGGACATGAAGAATATTTGATCTAGTCTTTCACTGGCATGCTTATGTATGCCTTCCATTGTCAGACATTTTGGCCTTTTAATTGTAGCTTCCAGATTTGGAAGATATGACTCAATCTAATTACAAACCAACTTTCTGAGGCTGACAATTCTGTGTTTCAGCCTTGCTGCTCATGAATACCTCCTTCCATTGGCATTGCATTTTGAAGGCTGAGAAGGTAACCAGTGAGTAATACTATACGTTTGTGCATGAACTGAATGAAGGTCACTAAAGTTTTAGTCCTATTGCCAATTCAGGCATCAAGGTCTCTGCTGACTATAGGAAATAGTGATAGTAAGTGGGGAGCCTTTAAAACATCAGTAAGCACCTAGCATCTGGTATACATTTTTCTCTTTGACCTTTCACTTATGAAAAGGTCACGTGTAGAGATGTGCTAACTTTCAAAGTTTGACTCTTTAATCTGCGCTGTCATTATCAAATGGAGGCAGTCCCTGACCCATAATACACAGCTAGAATAGACCAAATCAGTTGTTTTCAACATGGCAGCATTTCCTATGAAAGGAGTGTTTCATTTGGACAGTTAATGTTTTTCAGTAACTGCCCTTTGAAATTATTGGCGTGCCCTCTTATCCTGCAAGAGAGAAAATCTTTGTCCTCTGAATAGTTTCTTTGTAGTAAATATGGGCACATCTGCGAATGAAGACATTACAGTGGGAGTGGCAAAATGGTATTGGCTGGAACATCTGTTCAGGCCGTTGCTGAATTATGAACAATGCCCTCTTATAGAGAAGCTGTTTATAATGATTACCATAGTGTCTCTGTAAATATGGATCATTTCCACATGGGCCTGGCATGAGTTTTGGTATGCATGGTGGCAATACTTAAAAAGTGTTCATTCAGAATATCCATTTTCTTTAAGCACTAAGGCCTTATCACACTAGAGCAGTGGTTCTCAACCTGTGAGTCCCCTGATGTTTTGGTCTTCAACTCCCAGAAATCCTAACAGCTGGTAAACTGGCTGGGATTTCTGGGAGTTGTAGGCCAAAACACCTGGAGATCCACAGGTTGAGAACCACTGGTTTAGTTAGACCCAGGACCTCTCTGGCTGATCATTTTAAAGTCCCCTCCCCTAAACTACAAGCCCCAGAATTCTGCAGGGGCAGCCACAACATTTCAGATGGGTTGCATAATCTTTGCCTACTCTTTAAGCTCTAGTGTGATAAGACTGTCAACATATTGAGTTTTGTTGATTTGAAACTAAAACCTGCCTCTAAAATTTAGCATTTGGGATGAGCAAAATACTATTTTGACTGTAAATAGTCAGGCGGCTTCAGTTGTAACTAGTGGTATGTGCTACAGAATATGTGGAACTCCCTCCCTAATGAAATCAGGTCAGTCCCCTCCCTCCTGTCGTTTAGGAAAAAACTGAAAACATGGTTGTGGGATCAAGCATTTGAGTAGCAGACACAGCAATAATAATGAGAATATTTATGTGACTGACAATGGACAGACCTGGATTATGACCTGAATTTGTGTAATTTTAAAAGATGCTTTTATAACTGATATTTTAATTCTCAGTTTTAACTGTAACTGTTTTATATTTGTGTTTGGCATCTAATAGTTGCCAGTTGTGAAGCCGTCCTGAGCGCTCCCCCCCCCCCTTGAGAAGGAGGGATATAAATGTATGAAATAAATAAATAATATACTGTGTGTGTGCATTGTAGCTCCCTCTAGTGGCTAATATATCTGGCTCAAATGACTTACTAGTAGTCTTGGGTGGTCCCAGAAGAAGATACAACAGAGAACAAAACATCATCAGCTTCAGTACATATCAAAATATTTTTCTCAAAATAGGTGTCTAGTTTTATGTTTCTTTCATACTTTTTTCCAGGATAACAATCTGTCCTGCGTCTTTTCCCCTTAGATTTTTCACCTTTGAATTTGTCTCTGTTAAAATCTACAGTCAGTAAAGTCTAGCAGTTACTAATGGGTCCCAGATGGCTCTTGCGTGTATTGACTTTAGGTCTTGGACAGATTCAAGGGAATTCTCATCCAAAGCATATTGAATTGAAGGGATTCATCGCTGCAAAATGTGGTGATGGATATTTAGATTTATTTAAAAGGAGAATAGATGATAGATCAATATATAGACATGCCATGTTACCAAGTACAGTAGAGTCTTGCTTATCCAAGCCTCGCTTATCCAAGCCTCCGAATTATCCAAGCCATTTTTGTAGTCAATGTTTTCAATATATTGTGATATTTTGGTGCTAAATTCATAAATACAGTAATTACAATATAACATTACTGCTTATTGAACTACCTTTTCTGTCAAATTTGTTGTATAACATGATGTTTGGTGCTTAATTTGTAAAATCATAACCTAATTTGATGGTTACTAGGCTTTTCCTTAATCCCTCCTTATTATCCAAGATATTCACTTATCCAAGCTTCTACCGGCCCGTTTAGCTTGGATAACTGAGACTATACTGTAATTCAGCTTGCCCATTCTTGATTGCTAAATGCCAGAATAGTGGTATGAGGTGCTAACTTCATCATACTATTTCTATAAATGATCCAGAATGTTTCTCCAGTCTGTATTCAAGAAAGAGTGTTAGAATCCAGCAAGGTAGTTTTATACTTACAAATCAAAAGAGTGTCTGAATTCAAGATTCTTCAGTCCTGTCAAAAGTTCAGCCAGGCATTGTCAGTTTTAACCTAGATTTAAGAAATATTTTAAGTATAAGGTGAAAGTATATCTAGATAATCAAAGTACCTTTTTTGTTTGGAGGAAACATAACATTGCTGTGTATAAACTCCTAAGTGTAGGAAAAATATTCTTTCATAAGCAACTTCGAAAAAGACAGGTCTTTGTCATGAGCTAAATGTGTCACTGAAGCTTATAGCTATCTGTTGGAGACCTCCCTGACACCATTTCAGCTAATGCCCAAGCAGCCTGAAGCCTCAGATTCAATCCAGCATAGTATCAAAAAGCTCCAGCCACATGTTCAAATTAGTACCAAGACATATCGGTAATCCAAAGGATTCTTGCTATTTTCTAGATGAATTGATTCCAGAAGATATTTTAGCCTATACTATCTTAGCCAAAGGAACATCCCAAGTTTGTACCAAGAAAATTGTCACTGGGATTGAGTGTAAAAGGCCTTTGCATACTTAACTAATAAGAATGGCTGTTAACACTAAAATTAGAAATACAGAAACCAAAAGAAGTTGTCATGGTCCAGTCATCAAATAGTACAAACACAGACCACAGCTCTGCTTGCTATTCCTATGGTAATGTGTTTGGTGGGATAATCTTTGTAACCACCCTAGTTTCTCCTTACTATACTGAGGAAGACTAATATTCTTTAAAGAATGCAAGAAAACTGTTAGGACTTCCTTTTCCATTCTTCTCTACAAAATTCTGCCACAGTAGTTGTGGCTCAGTGGAAGGGTAAACTGAATTCTGCTGTTTTTGACAAAAGGAATTGGACAGGATGGGTTACAGATTTTCTTTTATGTATTCCACTTGATCAGAAACAGTTGGCCTTGTTTTATAGGACTCTATCTAATCATTTTAGACTCGGAAATTAACACAATTCTTCAGTTTGCAAAGCAAACATTTTAGCAGAACATTATAGCCCTGCATTTTCATCCGGGTTAACATTCTAGCATATCACCATTTATCAAAGATTTTGTTTTGATAAAAAAAGGTTTATTTGTTGCCAAGATTTATAATAGAGCAAGGTGACTTGGTACTCTGCACTGGATCTTGTACTAGGGGAAAGGCAGGATCTAAATTAAATAAATAAAGTAAACTGTAAATGAAAAATAGTTTCACTCTCATTAGTCTACTCAGCATTGTATGTTTCAATCTTACAAATCTTCTCATCAATCTTTTGAAGCAACAATATTGATTTCTGATCTTACAATCAGGAAAGATTCTCTTTTTCCCATGAAAGCTTCAAATTGTAAGTGGTGTCTTTGACTGTCCTTTTGGTCACACCTTTCTTTCTTTGCTCCGTTTCTTAGTAACAGGCTTTGTTCTCGTTTTCCATCATTGGCAAGCCATAACATCAAACAGACCCCGCTTATTCAGCATAGCTGTGCAATTGGGCTTCATACTTATCTGTCATTAGGGATTCTCTGTTGCACCATTTGTATTCCAGACCTTCAAGATAAGACAGTCACCTTGCTGAATAAGGGTGCAGTGAAACCTCTCCATCATTGATATGAACTGAGACAGTTCTACTGTATATATGTCTTAGGGCCCAGGAAATATAGTAAGGTGTGACCAATGTTAGACCTGCCAGATATCAAGCAGTTCAATGTGGACATTTTTGTATGACTTCTATTTAAGCTGTATGACTTCTCTGGAAAGGAAGCTGGTTCACTACTACTGACCTTCAAGACACTTGCTTTAATATTGCCTTGCTATTTTAAGTTCCTGAGATTAGCAGTAAAAGACAAACTTGTTCCAAGATTTAATGTTTAGCATTTCCACACTCTTCTTTTTTCCCCCCAAACATCTGTACTCTGGATGTTTACATATATCTCTGCATAGCCAATTGGCTGACAGTATCTGCACCTGTCCATCCTCCTGACAGAGAAGCATCTGGATCACCTATATCCAATTTGCATCTCTATGTGCTAACGTGAAGAGGTTTTATCTAACCCTCATCAAGTTACAATAAAACTATCAAATTTATCAGGGCACATAATGTTCATGTAATCAATACACAATCATTTTGTTGCGCCTGTGACTTCATTTGACTTAGTTGGCCCTTAAACCTGATAGAGCTGTATTAGAAGTGAGGAAATGTTTTCTTCCCAATACTGGAATATCAGTTTTTAACCATCAAGAGGGCAGGAAAAAAATCAATTTTTACAGACCATGTGACCATTTAAACTTCAATTTCATGTCTAATTTTTGTTTTGTGCATTTTAATATGTATTTTATGTAAATATTTTTAATTTGTGTATTTTATGGAGTGTTTTTAAATGATTATGTGTGTTAGCAATGTTGTAACCCACCTAGATCCATGAGGAGAGGCAGGTAAGAAATAAAATAATAATAATAAGTTCCATGGCATGGGTTATTAAAATACAATTTCCTATCTTTGGGGAATATGTTCCAAGTCACCTGCAAATATGTGAAATCACAGATAATGCTGTGTTTTTACTATAGAATTGCACTGGAAACCTACAAAAACTTCTGGGGAAAATATTTTTAGAGGTAACTGAAACTGCATATTGAATCCATAGAATAAGGGGGTATAACTTTAATTTAAAAGAATATAAAACACTAAATATCACAGAAGTTTCTAGTACCAGCTTTATTCGTGTACATATTTACTTCAATATAGAATGAAGCAACTACAGGACAATTCCAAACATATGGGTTAAAGAAACATTAGTAGTATTATTGCTTTAGCAGTTAACCACTTTAGATAAGACTTGATAAAAAAGACATTGTGGTGATCATTTTTTAGAATAACAGCTTTTGTTGGATGTAGCAGATTTATAGTCATAATTGTTATTGATGTTAAAGCTGCAGACTATTCATTGGGCCTTCCAATTTCCTATTTCATTCCTGCTGCAAACTGATACAATATTTTGTGTGTGATAAATTCTATCTACCCTGTTAGTTTAGATACCCAGCTTAGATACTGAACCTCAGTTGTGTTCCTAATATTAAAAGAACTTCTTAAGTACTGAATTGTAGAATCAAATCTAGATTGTAGCAAGTGTTGTGAATATTGTCATTTAGCTGCTGAAGGTAGATTAAATTGATCTTGCAGAATTGAAAAGGATAGTTTCCTATTCAACTCAAATTGATGTTATGGATTTCATGGATTTCCCTTTGTCAGTAATCCTCAGTGTCAGACTGCACATAAGAGTCCTCTAGAAACGTTTCATAAGTATTTTCACCCTAGAGATTGATGATACTCTTAACAGCTTCTGAGTTACATTTCTTAAAAGCACTCCACTAGTAATGGTCAGACACCAGACACCTGTTGAAGGAAGTTGCATTCAAAACATAACAGATATCTGTTAATTGTATTGACAAATGTCTTACTGACTGGACATGGAGTTCCCTGCAACACTCATATCATCAGAAGGAATTGAAATTTCACTTAAATGTTTCAAAGTTACTGGAAGTTATGGACTTTGAGAGTATTTTGACAAATATTCAATAGCAAGGTCACTACCACTAGCATCATAATCCATAATGTACTGTATCAACAAACAGAATGGCACTTGATTGTGTGCTCCTTCTCATACAGCCCTTTTGATACTGGTGCTTTGCCACACAGATCCAATTCATCACAGCCCATCTTACAGGAGAAGATAGTTTAACCACAACACACTCAGATACTCCACCTCAGCATATCACAGTGTACTTTGTAAGGCATCACATACAAAGGGACTTGGACAAGATGCCTGCCTATACAAAGCAAACATCAAGTGCTATGAGGAGTAAATACAGGAAATACTATACTCCTCAAGCCACGCTAACAAATCAGGGGCATTATTGTTGCATCATTTAAATTCTAATCAAAGGAACCAAGTACTTTTCTGTGCCACTTCAGTTTCCACTCATTCTTCTCTCCCACTTCTTTGAGAACACTGAATATACAGTGCTGCCCAGCACGCCACCTCTGAAATTGAGGATTTACTTCATAAATGTTCTCCAGATCTTGAGCTACTGTCCAAAGTTGGCCACAGAAAAACATGGATCCACACTGTCTTCTAACAAGTCCTTGTACATTAAGAAAGTTTTGGGTTGTATTTATTTTGCATTAAATGAGCACACCTTAAATATATTGCTTTTGTTAGTAGTGGTTTGTGCTTCTCAATTATTTAGTTGTGATAAATCCGAAGTGTGGCATCTCCAGTCCTTGCTTCATAGCCAAAATGTTAAAATTCTGAGGATTATAAAGATGGAAGGAGGAAACATGAATTATTCATATTCTCTATATTAAATTTTAAAATTTCCCTTCATGTAATTGATATATGGGCAGTATACAAGAGTAAGTAAAACAATTAAAACTCCAAATAAGATAAGACAGAAGTGGCTAAAACAATAAAATAGGTGGTGTCAGCTAATCTAGCAAAGCTTAGGCACACAAAAAGTTTTGATGTGCTGAGATGATATTCATGGCAACCACAACTCCAAGAGTGTAGCATCCCTATCAGATATGAAGGAAATTGTAGATCAGGTTTGGCATAGCTGCAAAGCCTGGGACTTCATCTTCATCTGCATCCTTCCCAATGTTGTTGAACTTTATTTTCTATCTAGCCAATCTAGCCAAGAGTGAAACAAAATGGGAGTAATAGTTCTTCCACATATAAAGTAGCCATGGGCAAACTTTGCCCCTCCATGTGTTTTGGACTTTAACTCCCAGAAATCCCAGCTAGTTTATCTGCTGTTAGGAATTGTGAGAGCTGAAGTCCAAAACACCTGGATGGCCAAAGTTTACCCATGCCTGATATAGAGGGTGGAAAGTGTCTTAATCATATTCCAAGAATTATGCTTGACTTTGTATTTTAAACAATTTATCCAAAGTAAGTAACAGATATGCTGCAGCTTCCCAAAATCAAATGGTTCAACTCCATTCAGCTTTAAGAAGATTTGAGATGAGTTGTACAATTATGAGATCTGTCAAATGATATCAAGATGCTTTCAGATTTTTATTGACAATTTCCGTGTGTCCCAAAAAGGCTGTGATGGCATCAATCCAGTCTTTCCTTAGTTGCTGCCATTGAATCCTGTGTAGATGACTTTTCCTGCCATGAGTCACAGTTTTCTTTGAAAACTTTTGGAGATATGTTTGTTTCTAGTTGTACCAAAATAGCTAGAAACAAAAGTTAGCCTTCTCTTATCATTTGAGGAAATTCTTATGTCCTGAATGAAATGGAAGAGTTTAAAGACTTGCTCATAATAGTGAGAGACAGCACAGAACATGACTTCTTCTCAAATTGAAATACGGTACTTTAGGGTTCCAAATTCAGCAGCACATTTGTATGAGATAACTGAGAAATGCTCACTTACTGTACAGATAGTATAATATATACACTTGAAATTATTTGTATTGTTCCTATTGCAATATTTATACAGTAATATTACTGTGTTTGGGTTCACATAGCACATACGGCCATTTTTCCTCTGACCATTTCCATTTTCTGCTCTTGTGGCGACTTTTAGGATATGAGAACAGGCACCTCCCTCAAGCTGTATTGTTTGTTGCACAATAGCATGCAAGAGCATGTCTAGAATGAGATACAACTTTGGCAGTACTTGAAGCAAGACTCCTCTGTTCTTTTGGATCATATTCACAAATTCCAGCAGCAAGTGAAGTTAATTTTGGAACTGGAAAGAAAATATATCCGGTAATACTTACTTTGCTAACATTCTTCTTCTTTTCAGGAAAATGAAGCACTCTGATGGTAGATAGGCTAAACTTAATCCGCTATTGTAATGTTTGACAGACTCCTTATTTTAAAAAACTCTATTACGTTGTTGTTCCTCCCATGCCTTACAATCATGTGGACACAAAGCAAGGCCCTATGCACTGACCTGCTTTCATGTCACTTGCTGTCCCCACACTGCCAGTCCATTGGGGGCTAATGTGAAAAAAATGAGACCAGTTACATGTGTATTGGGAACTATGATTGCACAGATATCCTGTACACTGGGAGAACCCACATATATCCCAACATATATCCTTATATATCCTTTACAAGGACCCCTCAACATATAAGAGTGTGGGGGAAGAGTACAACCAACAGGGTGTGGGGCAGTTAAAATACCTGTAGCTCCCAATGATCAGGTGGCAAGAAGAAATGCTTAGGCTTCATATACTGGAGAAAGAACTGAATAATTTACTTTTGTTCTTACAACCACATTGCAACAGTGCGATTTAGTTGGAGACACTTCATATAAGTTTTTTATTATTGGAAATAGTTCTTCATTCTCATCTGCACAAATCCTGAACAAGACAATAGGTTTATTTGAAAAAATGAAATCACCACAATACCATATTTAGTGGAATTCGGAACTCCTTACAGTTGTCCAGAAGCCAGTGAAAAAAGTAGGTTTTTAAATTAAATTAGATGGGGAAAAACAGTCCTTGAGCTGCTTGTGGTTTGTTTTGTTTTTTCCCTTTAAGGACATGGGGCCAATATTGCCCTACTTGGGAACTGGGGGGGGGGGGGGGCTCTGGGCCATTTGTGACCCACAGGCCATTTTAGATCCAAGAGAGGCCCTTTTCCTAATAAAGAGTAACCTAGAGGTCTCCTGGGAGATGCGAATGCAGTTCCTATCCTGGCAGTGGTCCATTCTGACCTTAAAATATGTTTATGCTGAGACTTCATGTATGACAGAGAGGTATGATATTATGAAATGGGACGCCTTGCAGACAAGGCCTTCCTTTGTTTTGCTAATAAACAAGACTGTAGGCTGTGGCAGGGAAATAAGACCAGTGAAGATTTTTCAGTGGTTTGGGAGGTTTTATATAAAGAAGGCATGGGCAGACTCTGGGTTTCCAGTGGCCAACTATCCTGTACCATGGGGTTGGCTGTGTATGGTACCCTTTCTGGAGAACAGGCATTAAAAGAGAATTTCTACTCTTGTAAGGAATGGTCGGATGGTCTGGGTTTGTTTGTTTTGTCAAACAAAATTAAGTGGAAAGAGGGTTAGAAAGAGTTAGGGGATGCAAAAAATAGAGGTGAACATAGTGAACATATTTTTGTTATATTCCTCCTTTTAGTAAACTGCTGAATAGTTCAGTTCATGCAGTAGACAAAAGAGGAAAGCAAGTGGTTAAACTGTTCCTAGGAGTGTAGGATTAGCATTTTAAAATGTTTAATATTTTAAAAAAGCAAACTCGTCTCTTGCTTCTACAACATTCTGGATGGCAGTTTCAGACAGATCTTGTGCATGTGTACTGGAAAGCAAAACCTCCTTTGTTCAGTAAGGTTGACTACCAAATAGATGTGCTTTTCAAAGAATTGATCTTGCTTAGCATGTTTATGTGTATGCAAAAAGTCAAATAGAAATCTGGCTGGTGACTTGAAGTACAGATGTAATTATGCAACTCAAAAAACACTTGGGTTATATTTCTGGGTTCAGGGCTCTTTGTGGACTCAATTCAGTTGCAAACCATTTTGAACAAGTTCAAATGCTTAGGATGTTGGTTTATTAAGCAGATTTCTTTCAAGCATGTAAAAAGCTAAAACGTGTTCTTCTGCTGCTCACATGTTCAGTCTTCTTACTTAGTATCAAGGCATTACTTGCAAAGACATAGCAAGCCTGGTATGACTGCCCCGGACTGACTTATTTGTGTTCAGATGAGTTATTGTGCTCCTTTAAGAAATTAAACAAGGCATCCCTTTTTAAAGTAGAGTATCTGTAAAGGCATTAGATTGCTGTTTAATATTCTTAGTGCAGGAGAGGCCAGAAAGAAATGTACCAAACTAATTGAATAATTATTTCAGAAAGAATTATAATCATTATATAAAGTCAAGAAACTTTATATAATTTATTAAGACTCACACATTCAGACAAGGGCAACTTGTTGCCTTCCAGATACAGGTCATGCTGAGGGATACTGGGTGGCAGCCCCAAAATATCTGTAGGATACATGTGGCCCACTCATCCTAAGGTACACTTTTCACAGGCATCATTGGATGCAAGATACATATTATCCTCAAGTTGTTCGTGGATATTTGTCAACTAATCACTTGTTGATGTTTATTCAGTCATTTGCTTCCGACTCTTCGTGACCTCATGGACCAGCCCACGCCAGAACTCCGTCAGCCATCGCCACCCCCAGCTCCTTCAGGGTCAATCCAGTCGCTTCAAGGATACCATCCATCCATCTTGCCCTTGGTCGGCCCCTCTTCCTTTTTCCTTCCAATTTCCCCAGCATCATTGTCTTCTCCAAGCTTTCCTATCTTATTATGAGGCCAAAGTATTTCATCTTTCCCTCTAATTTCCTTCCCTCCAGTGAGCAGTCGGGCATTATTTCCTGGAGTATGGACTGGTTTGGAAAGATTGAGGGAGTTGGACATGTTCAGCTCAGTGAAGAGAAAACTGAGGGGTGGCATGATGAACATACCATACTTCATGAGTGTTCTCAGAGAGGAGGAGGCAGGCCTGTCCCTCCCGCCCCAGTGGATAGGACCACATCTAATGATTTCAAGTTTAAAGTGGGTAGATTTTGATGGAATGTTTTGAAAGTGAGAGAAGTTAGCAATGAAACAAATTATTAACTTTCTGAACTTAATGGTTTCAAAAAAAGGAGTACATTAGTAACAAAACCATACTTTCCCACAATATATCTCATATTCAAACACCATACCTCCTTGGGTCAGAAAGATTGCTGATTCCATACTACACTGTTCATCCCAGGCTGCAAACCTCTGCCTAGCTATTCTGGTGTAAGCCAGGTGTAACATCACCGAGTGCCTATCTACATTATTCATTAGAGGTACAGTAGAGTCTCACTTATCCAAACCTCGCTTATCCAAGCTTCTGGATTATCCAAGCCATTTTTGTAGTCAATGTTTTCAATATATCGTGATATTTTGGTGCTAAATTTGTAAATACAGTAATTACAACATAACATTACTGCGTATTGAACTACTTTTTCTGTTAAATTTGTTGTATAACATGATGTTTTGGTGCTTAATTTGTAAAAATCATAACCTAATTTGATGTTTAATAGGCTTTTCCTTAATCCCTCCTTATTATCCAAGATATTCACTTATCCAAGCTTCTGCCGGCCTGTTTAGCTTGGATAAGTGAGACTCTACTGTACTCAGAAGGAAACTGTTGGCACATAAGGTCTAAGTTGTTATTGGAAAAGCTTAATGAGAAGCTAGAAGGAATGAATTCATACTGTAGCCTCCAACCCATCTGGGAATGTCTGCTTCACTTGCAGGTGGATGGCATTATTAAAGAAAAAAATGAGGCATGAAACTCTTAAAACCCACAAATTGCAGCACATATTTAATTCTCAGTTCACAATTTAGTTTGCCTTCAGGAGAACATTCCAAAACTTGTTCATGCACTGTTAGCGGGAGAAGGGGTGGAAGCCTTCATTTAAAACAAAAAACTTTTGAACATAGACTTATTTTTTGCTTTATATTTGTCCCGCTTTTCTCCAGATACAGGAACTCTTTTGGGTTCATTATAGAATTAGGATATTGTGTGAAACGTGCATGTGCTGTATGTAGTCCTTTCAATCAAATTTACAACATTGCTATTAATAAAAAACATTTTTATTTCCCCCTTCCCTCCAGCTCCTGCTGCTCCAAGTGTTAAACAATAATTACAATTTTCCTGAACAGTAAAAGATATTTATATAGTATTTTAATAGTAATTTAATGTGAACCATCAAATTTTTAAGGCCTGTCCAACTAGTGTGTATCTGTTATTGATATTCAGTAGTTCATTGACAATGAAATGTATGGTATCAAACATGTTTGGCTGGAGCTTGGAATATCTGCCATGGGAACAATATGTTTTTCTTTCACCCATTATAGCTTTGTTCTCCTGCCTGTTTCTGGTGAGATTAACTTCTTTGGGGAAAGGGTGTCCAGTGTATGTTCACACTTTCAGAAAATTCATTTTTGTTATTACAGGCTCATGGAAATCTGTGTTTTGGCAAATCAGAGCTCAGCCTATCTTCTGAGAAATGAAAATGTCCTTACCAAGGAGAGCTTAATCACAGTTGTTCACTAGACTGCAACAAAGTCCTTTAAAACTAAACCTAGAAATTTGCATGTGCAACTTATATCTTGAAATTCTATAGAATGAATATATAAGCTATCATCTCCTAGTTAGTATTAAAATTTTATTCAACAGTCAACCATACAGCTTGTTTTAAAAGTCCATGTAATGTTCAGTCTGCCAGGTGGTATACAGGTCGTGGACAGTTTTGCTAACTGAAATGGATTGAAAGTGGTATCGCTTTCTCTCACTAAAGCCAACCCTTAAGTGGGAAAATGATTGCTTCTTCAGACACCAAGCCCTGGTCTTTCCAGACCTATATCAGTAGGTTTTTGGTTTATAAGTTTAGCTTATTTATTTATTTTCATCCCACCTTTTCCTGATACATGAATGGAAATGTTTTTTAAAAATGAAAATGCATTCATATATAATTATATAATTTTAAAAACCTCTTTCTGTAATTAATACCATTAAATATTAATATGTATTAGAATTAACCTTAATCACATTCTGTGAATGTTGTTCTAATCTGTGGAATAGACCCACTCATTTTGAGGCTGAAAAGGCCTGTGAGTCGGTTTGAAGAAAGCTATTCTGCAATTGTGTTTCAGTTTCTAAGTCCCATTCAAATGAGAGTGATCTGGTGGTGATATTCTAGCTTGCTCCCCCTTGATTGATACTTGGTTAATTTAATGTCACACCTTTGATAACTGAAGGTGTTTTATTATAAACTAGCTGTACTCAGTCACTCGTTACTGTGCCCTAGTCTGGTTAAATGGGAAAGAATGGAGAAAGAGCAGGTTTCTGATATATGTGATTTCACAATACTTGTGGGTAGGTAATTTTTGTAGTTGTTCCATTGTCTGTGGAGATACAGAGATTGTGTGGTTTGGCAACTCTGGAACACGTAAGATATTATTGTCCATGTGAGAAGCAATCTGTGTCTAGATTTAAATCACAGAATTCTAAAGATTGCCCCTGAGTGTAAATATAGATAGATGGATGGATATCGAGCTTTCTTTCCCTGCCCTCCTTCCTATTATTGTTGTTAATGTGTGAGGCCCCAAAGATGTCCCCCTCCCTAAGCATAAGAAGGATCTTCCTAAATGTCTCTCTTCCCTTCTCTGTCAGTTAGTCATCCTCAGGCATCCCTCTGCCGCCTTCCTTTCTTTCCTTTCCCCTGCCGCTTCTGGTTTTGCCTCAGCCCTCACCGTCTCCGCATGCATGCCCTTCTCCTCCTTCATGAAACAACAGCTGTTGCTTTTTTGTGTTGTCGAAGGCTTTCATGGCCGGGATCACAGGGTTGTTGTATGTCTTTCGGGCTGTGTGGCCATGTTCCAGAAGCATTCTCTCCTGACGTTTCGCCCACATCTATGGCAGGCATCCTCAGAGGTTGTGAGGTATGGATAAACTAAGTAAGGAAAGGAAAGAATATATATCTGTGTCCAAGGTGTGGCAAGAGTCCTTTGTCACTGGGAGCCAGCATTAATGTTTCTGTTAATCACCCTAATTAGCATTGGAGATGTTTTGTCCCTTGCCTGGGGGCATCCTTTGTTCAGTCAAGCCTTCATTGTGTTGGTTCCCATCTACTGTTTTGATTTTGGAGTTTTGTAATACTGGTAGCCAGATTTTGTTCATTTTCATGGTTTCTTCCTTTCTGTTAAAGTTGTCCACATGCTTGTGGATTTCAATGGCTTCTCTGTGTAGTCTGACATGATAGTTGTTGGAATGGTCCAGCATTTTTGTGTTCTCAAATAGTATCCTGTGTCCAGGCTGGTTCATCAAATGCTCTGCTATGGCTGATTTCTCTGGTTGAATTAGTCTGCAGTGCCTTTCATGTTCTTTGACTCTTGTTTGGGCGCTGCGTTTGGTGGTCCCTATGTAGACTTGTCCACAGCTGCATGGTATCCGGTAGACTCCTGCAGAAGAGAGAGGATCCCTCTTGTCCTTCGCTGACCGTAGCATTTGTTGGATTTTCTTCGTGGGTCTGTAGATAGTTTGTAGGTTGTGCTTCTTCATCAGCTTCCCTATGCGGTCAGTAGTTCCCTTGATGTATGGTAAGAACACCTTTCCTCTGGGTGGATCTTTGTCTTGACTCTCATGGCTTGTTCTTGCCCTTGCAGCTCTTCTGATGTCTGTGGTGGAGTATCCATTGGCCTGTAGAGCCCAGTTTAGGTGGTTGAGTTCACCACAAATCTGGCTACCAGTATTACAAAACTCCAAAATCAAAACAGTAGATGGGAACCAACACAATGAAGGCTTGACTGAACAAAGGATGCCCCCAGGCAAGGGACAAAACATCTCCAATGCTAATTAGGGTGATTAACAGAAACATTAATGCTGGCTCCCAGTGACAAAGGACTCTTGCCACACCTTGGACACAGATATATATTCTTTCCTTTCCTTACTTAGTTTATCCATACCTCACAACCTCTGAGGATGCCTGCCATAGATGTGGGCGAAACGTCAGGAGAGAATGCTTCTGGAACATGGCCACACAGCCCGAAAGACATACAACAACCCTGTTGCTTTTTTGTTCAGCAGATGGCACTGTTTGTGAGGCTAAGCATGGTTTTACCTGTCTCAGGTGTGACAAGTGTGTAATAATAGCTGTGTGGATACCTTAAAACACTTGCCAGTTCGATTGCCATGTTGTGTCTAAATTTTGAAGCAATCAGTGAAGTAGTTTGTGAGATATGAGATCCCTCACAAACTGACATTACATTTTTATTTATATAGATGATAACTGAAGATATTTGCTTGTATAGTATTGGTTAGCCCCAATTAAAGTTGATTTTTCTCCCCATAATTCTCATACTGGAACATACCATTTCCCTGATTATGTCACTCTCTGTCAGATACCTAGCTGCTCACAATCGCGTGTCTCACTATTACTTACCTGCATTGCCTCCCTGCTTTCCTGTCAAGAAATCCTTATATACATACTCCATTATGTAATCTTTTCTCAGATAAAGTTTGTGAGATCTATATCCCTTAATATGGCTATACAGAATAACACTCTTCCTTATCACTCCAGAGGAAATAAGTCAATATGTGGGAGACATCCCAGATCCTCTTCCTCTGGGTTTTCTCTTGTTTGATGAAGCTCTTATTCTGTTGAAATTACTTATTTCATGGCTTGTAGATTTTTTTACTTCTTCTATTGGATACCTACTTCTGGAAAATCCAGATAAATAATTTCCATCACAAAAATTACAATAGAAATCAGGCATCCAAATGAGCTTTCAAAAATCCACAGTGTTGTGCTTAAACTTATTCCTGCAACAGAAATGTTAGCAGTTCCTTACCAATCTACAACACCAACCATCCGGTGTAACAATGACGAAAGAAAGACTGCCCCGCACAATTATAACGCTGAGTCCACATGGTTGTGGAGTCATGATATGTGTTGTATTTCCAGGTTTTTCAGCCAAGCCAATTTACGTAATAATAATAATAATAATAATAATAATAACAACAACAACAACATTATCATTATCATTATCCACAAAATGAGTCAAATCAGAAATCAATGATTTTTATTTTGTTTTTTGTTCATTTTTTCATTTTTGCATTGGTCCTGTGCCCTTAATCCCCACAAAAGTGGAGTGCCTACTGCAATATTTATCTATTTTGTTCAATTCTGTATTTATTCAGAATAAATGGATCTTTCCCCATAAGAACTTTCTTCCTGAATCATTGCTTTCAGGTGACAAATAAAAATTTGCAATTTAAGAAATGGAAGAATTGTAGGATTTACCTAAGGGAAGCCTCAATCCAAGAACCTTTTAAGAACCGATTTGTAGACTGATCTGAATTAATTGACTGATCTGATTTGGTTCCAAATGAGTCAGACCACATCTTTCACATCACATCTGGTCTCTGTGGGAGATGATCTATGACTGCTAACTTTTTATAAAAAATCTTTATATAGAAGACAAGTTCTAAGAAATAGGCATTATGGTGACCATTTATAAATGTTTCCCTAAGCATATGTATGGAGTGGGGCAGTTTGTTTAATGTCATGGCAATCAGACATATAGGGAGTGAGATCTCAGATGGAGACTGGTCTCACAAGTTGTCTTCTTATAAATCTTGTTTGACTAGCATAATGTAAGAGATTCTAAAAATCATTGTAAAGTTGATATCTAATGCCCTTTCAGCTATCCGGAAAGGTAAATACTGTTCCACCAGTTTGTTGGAAAGGCTGTAATAATGTGGACTCATATCATCACATGTGGTTTGAATGTTCTAAAATAAAAGTTTTTTTTTCTTTTGGAATGTCATTTGGACCAAATCTGACAAGTTACCTGCCAGACTTTTCAATTTTGTCCTGATCTCCTATTGCTTTCTCTTTATGTTAAAAAATAATAGATGCTAAAAGCATGGAAAATGGATTGCATCATTCATTATAGTTGCTTGATTAGAAGTGACCAAGTGTCAGAAAACTGGACATCTTAAGTTGGACTACCTTTGGAGAAGGGTGTGGGACACTTGGTTATTAGAAAAATTCTTCTTGCAGTGGATGAAAGAAAGGCATGGAAGTTGATAAATGTTTACCTACTACATCAGTGATCACTCACAACAATTGCAACCTCTGGCTAGTCAGGTGGATCTTTGAAAGATATTTCATGTTTGTATTCCTCTTCCCCATACAGTGAACATCCAACAAACAACTAAACGATCAGATAGCATTATATGCAGGGCCGGCCGGAGATAATTTTTAATATTAAGCGGGGGTGGGGAAAAGCGCCCCCCCCCCGCCGGCACCGCGGGAGGCGTGGCCATGTGCTGCGGGAGGCACATGGCCACGCCTCCCGTGGCGCCGGCGGGCCTGCCTCCCACGCCCTGGCCCCGCCTCCCGCGCTGCTCGCCCTGACCCCACATCTCACGCAGCGTGGGAGGCGGGGTCAGGGCGAGTAGCACGGGAGGCAGGGCCAGGGTTGGCCCCGCCTCCCGCGCTACTCACCCTCGCCCGTCTGGCGATCGCGGCCTGGAGGGACCTCCGCTGCAGTCTGGCCAGCTGGAAAAGGCCAGACGGGCGAGGGTGAGTAGTGCGGGAGGCGGGGCCAACCCTGGCCCCGCCTCCCGTGCTGCATGCGCCCTGGCCTGGCTGGCCTTGCCCGGCCAGCAGCGGCCATGTGGAGCTCGCTCATCGCCGAACAGGCCTTCCTGTTCACCGGCGAGCGAGCCCATGGTCCCCGCTGGGGCGGGGGAAGCCTGACGGTGCCCCCGGGGGACCTGCGCCCGAGGCGGCCGCCTCACGTGGCCTCCATGGTGGGGCCGGCCCTGATTATATGTGAGAATGAACAACTTAGCAACCACCAACTAGTCTCTTGCCTATGTTTACTGGTTTAATTTTTTTAATATCCCTTTATAAATTACTGCATGTTTTCTTTCATAAATAAAAAAACTATATTGAAAACAAGAATTCAAGGTATTAAGATTAAAAGGTTTTTGTGTGTTTTCCGGGCTGTATGGCCATGTTCCAGAAGTGTTCTCTCCTAACGTTTCGCCCATATCTATGGCAGGCATTCTCAGAAGTTGTGAGGTATATATATATATAACGTCAGAAGAGAATACTTCTGGAACACTGCCATACAGCCTGGAAAACACACAACAACCCTGTGATTCTGGCCATGAAAGCCTTCGACAACATATTAAGATTTAAATTGTTTGAACCTGGTAACTGTGAGATGACCTCCCTCCTCCATCTGTGTTAGAGGGATTTGAACTTAGGCATGGTTTCAAACTGTCCACTTTTCTAATAACTAATGGCTGTAGAAAAAAGGAAATGCTACATACTGTAACTTCGAGTGGTTGGCAGACAAACAGGTATGAAGTCTGCTGGTTGGTATTTCAGATTACCAGGGCTTTTCGGATGACTAGCAAAATTGTTCGTGAATTTGTGTGAAATCAGCATACCTATCTCTCACCTTTCCTGCTCAAAAATAATGATGGAGATATTTAACTATGTTATATAGTTCAGAGATTTGATTAAGGGAAATGGAAGAAATTGTAGAGTAAGAATGAAGTTCAGTGATATCGTCTTTAAATGTGAATGTGCTTTTTTCTTACATTTTCAAAATGAGAGTATATTTTCAAAATGAGAGTATATTTTCATATTAGCCATAGTACTCTTGAGAACTAACAATTGCCATATGGTATGCAAGATAACTACTTTAAAGGAAAGTATGTAATCAGATGTTCCTTCTTTAAGGACAAATAGTGATACCTGTAGTACATTTGCTAAGTAGAGGTAAGTCTTTCAGAGAACACAAGTTAGGTTTCTGAAAAGTTTTTTTAATTATTGTTTTATTTTCTAGTAGACATTAATGTTGGCCCTTTGATGCAGAATCATCATATTTTCTTTAAAACAAAGGAGTTGTGTTAAACAGACACTCCTGCCTGATCTTTTCACCCCCTGGCATTCCTGCTTCTCTCAAAGAACTTCCTGTTCTCCACTCTTCTTGCCCTGATGAAATGTCTTAGCATGCTGCAAAGTGTCAGAGCAAAATGTGGGCCCTCCATCTCTACAGGAACACATTGGAAAAGGAGAATGTGTGACTTGTATGTGAATATCTTAAATGAACAGTTCAAATAGTTTCAGGATTTGTTTTGCTTTTATTAACAGAAGTGGCAAGCAGTAATTTTTCTGGGTTGTAAAATACTGTATTATTTTGGTTTTCTTGTATAACTGATAGTCACATATTATTACTGGTATCACGTGTATGTAGAAAATACCAAACAGAGATTATTAGTTTCTATAAACAGGGCAAAACTATGGAATTTTTGCAGAAATTAACTTGGGTGTGTTACAAATACACATACACTTGAAAAATGCAAGGGTACAAATGATTTTCCCTTAGCAGAGACTTCTCAATGTTATCTGTGCTACACAATGATGGACTTACCAAGTTCTTTTTCTTTAATCTACTCCCTATTATGTTAAGACACTTCTTATATGTAGTCCACATATTTTCAGCCAGGTTTGCAGTACTTCAGCAAAGTGAAGTGGTTCCCAAATTTGTCTGGTTACCTTATCTAAAAAAAGCCTATGACTTTTCAAAAAGGTTTGTCCTTAACAAAGAGGTTTGTTCTTCAAAAGTTGCAGTGGTATAGATAGGTTTATGTTACATTGATCAATTTAGACTCAATTTTCCAAATGTGGCTGTGAAAGTTATCGATCTCCCTCCCTCTCCCCCCCTCCCATATTAACAATTCACACATCGTACATTTTTGTCATCTATGGCACATCAGTGGCTCCAGAGAAGAAAGTAGTGTTTCGTTTCACAAAACCTCCTTTTCTTACTTAGCCATAGAGGGTTTTTACTGTCTGCCAGCAATTTGGGAAGTGTTTGCTTACAAACTTGTTTAATCTTTAGATTCTTTCTCCAATAAACTTGGGCTATATTATGCTACTCAAAGTTACCTTCCCAATCTGCTTGCTACTGAGATTTTAAATGTCGGTTGCATAAATTTTAGCAAAAACAGTTTATTGGCTACTTGTAAAGTACATTGTAACTACCTATGATTATTTTCTTCTTTTTAATAGATCATTGAAGCTGGAAAAGAATCCTTGCCTTCTTGGTTGCATTGGGAATCAGAGAGTAGCACCTTGGAAGGTCTCCCACTTGATACGGATAAAGGCATTCATTACATCTCAGTCAATGCAATGCATCTGTTTTCTAATGGAAGCTATGTACCCCAAACCACCAATGTGTTTTCCATTGAGGTTCACCCTGAAGATCACAATGAACCTCAGTCCGTACGGGTGGCTTCACAAGATGCAAATGAAGCAGCACCATTTGTGTGTAGTGCAGAGGAACCAGTCACTATCTTGACTGTAATATTGGATGCTGACTTAACAAAAATGACACCAAAGCAGAGAATTGAACTACTAAATCGAATGAGAACCTTCTCAGAAGTGGAACTTTATAACATGAAATTAGTTCCTGTTGTTAATAATAGACTATTTGACATGTCAGCTTTTATGGCTGGACCAGGGAATGCAAAGAAGGTAGTGGAAAATGGAGCCTTACTGTCATGGAAACTGGGCTGTTCTTTGAGCCAAAATAGTGTCCCAAACATAAGCAATGTTGAATCTCCAGCAAAAGAAGGAACAATGTCTGCTCATCTTGGCTACCCTGTAGTTGGTTGGCACATTGCTAATAAGAAACCTAATCTTCCAAAGAGAATAAGGCGACAAATTAATGCTACACCAACGCCTGTGACTGCTGTTGGACCTCCAACAACTGCCCTCCAAGAACCACCAATTCGGATTGTTCCAACACCCACCTCCCCAGCCATTGCCCCTCCCACAGAAACAGCTGCTCCTCCAGTAAGAGAGCCTGTACCATTGCCTAAGAAACCCACAGTTACTATTAGAACAAGAGGTGCTATTGTCCAGACTCCAACTCTTGGACCAATTCAGCCAACCAGAGTAGTAGAAGGAACTAGTACTACCCCTGGCCAAATCCGACCAACAATGACTGGGCAAATAGAGGCAACTGCAGCAGTTACACCACCCACAACAAAGAGACCCAAAGGAACTCCTCCAAAACCAGCCACACCATCAACTACTGATACAGGTACAACACGAAGACCAAGACCTACCAAAACCCCTCGACCTCCAAAGCCACCTCGGACTACCAAACCATCCCTTATTGACCAGAAAGCAGTTTCACCACCAACTCGCATTCGCACCACTACAGTTGGCGTTCCCCGTGTTCCCAATGATCCACCAGAGTTGAAAAACCACATTGACAGGGTAGATGCTTGGGAAGGCACTTACTTTGAGCTCAAAATACCATCAGACACTTTCTATGATAAGGAAGATACCACCACTGATAAATTACAACTGACCATGAAGCTAGAAAATGAGAAACCACTGGAAGAAAACTTTTGGGTGCAGTTCAATAGCACTAGTCAGTTAATGTATGGATTACCAAATAGAACCAATTTAGGCAGGCATGAATTTTTCATGCATGCCACAGACAAGGGTGGCCTTTCAACTGTGGATGCTTTTGAAATATTTGTCCATACTTTTGCTGGTAAGGTGTCTCCAGTTAAATTCAAAGCCAAATTCCATGGCGATTATAATGCAGTTGTCAATGATGTTAATAAGAAAATCATGTTGGTAAAGAAGTTGGCCTTTGCCCTTGGAGACAGAAACAGCAGTACTATTACAATTGAGAGCATTGACAAAGGCTCTATTGTAGTTGAGTGGACAAACAATACCCTCCTACCTTTGACATCACCATGCCCCAAAGAGATGATCCGTACCATGAGTAAGAAGATTTCTGATGATTCTGGTGGCCCAAGTCCAGCCTTCACAAATGCCTTAGAGCCAGAGTTTAAACCCATAAACATTTCTGTAGTTGGTGCTGGTATTTGCAGACACATTCAGTTTATTCCTGTGATGAGAGAGGGACTCCCTACAACTGCACCACCTACCGTTGTGGCTCCACCGGATCCAGAAAAAACAAGCGAAGACGATGTGTACCTACATACAGTGATCCCTGCAGTAGTGGTGGCAGCCATTCTGCTTATTGCTGGAATTATTGCTATGATCTGCTATCGCAAGAAGAGAAAGGGCAAGCTCACCATTGAAGACCAAGCCACCTTTATCAAGAAGGGAGTGCCCATCATCTTTGCCGATGAGCTTGACGACTCCAAGCCGCCCCCTTCCTCCAGCATGCCACTGATTCTGCAAGAAGAAAAGGCCCCGCTCCCTCCTCCCGAGTATCCCAATCAGAACATGCCAGAAACCACCCCACTCAACCAAGACACCATAGGGGAGTACACACCGCTGCGAGATGAGGACCCCAACGCACCTCCCTACCAGCCTCCCCCTCCCTTCACAGCACCCATGGAGGGGAAAGGCTCCCGCCCGAAGAACATGACCCCATACAGGTCTCCACCTCCCTACGTTCCTCCTTAATGAACATGAGACGCTGGCGGAGATGGGGCCTCTAGTTCCACACTGGTGTTGTCTGTAGGGATCAGTGGCCTGCAAACACATTGCCAACTAGAATACCAACACAGAGAGTCTGAAAACATTGTTCGGTCCCGGCAGGCCCTCTCCGAATGCGTTTGCTACACCAGAGTGCTTGTGGAACTTTCGGGACACTGATTTTATTTTTGCCTAACAGCTTATGTTTTGTTTATTCATAGAAAAGAAATTCTTGGCTCAAAAAGTATTTCTGACAGCAGGCGTCTCAAAGCATCTTGTGCAAAGGGAGACTGGCTGGACATGCAGGCAGCACTGGGGTGGCACACTGAGTCTCTGCTGTTTGCCTTTAAAACTAACTGTACTGTTTTTTCTATTCACGTGTGTCTAGCTACAGGGCATAACATGAAACGTAGCCTAAAAATTAAAATCCGAGGACTTTCTGAGGTCAACATTAAGTTTTTACATATAATTGCTGTTACCTAAACTTGTATGTATAGATTTGGGGAAAGGGAGGGGAAATACTTTACTACAAATAAGCTCATGGGGTGTTTCCAATGCCAATCAGGCTGAGGGGCTGTCTTTTTTATCAAAGGAATCCTATTTTTTCACACATTATACAGTGAGTCATCAGTGGGGGGTCCTTTTTGCAAACTGTAGATGAGCTCTTGTCACTCTTGCCTCCTGTAGCTCAACGGATGCCACAGGTTTCTTTCAGAATTGAGTCTGGAGAGCCCTTTGCAACTACCAAAAAAAAGCAGAGTGACCTTTTGGAAATGGGGAGACCCAACCATGGTATCTACAGGCTGCAAGGGTCATGGTGCTGCACTGAGATTTTTCATCCGGAAGGCATGTTCTCTGGCTTTTGAAACACTCTTTGAGGTATTTTGGTGAAGATGCAATATTTTTTATGTAGTGTCATGCATTTTTCTCCCATCCAGACTCCTCCTGGACCACAGTATTGGAGCAGCCCCTCTCCCTCCCTGGTTCTGCCTGGCTGTCCCAGCCCACTCCCTCATACCGCTCTCCTCCGCACACACACAGACGCAATAGTAGCTGTCTGGCGGCTGGCAAAATAAAAAAGCGGCAGAAGTAGTTCATAGTCAAAATCAGTGAACTCTCAGCTCTAATTTTATACTAAATTTTTGATACAGCCTCAAATTGTTTTATTAAAAATAATTAAAAATGGTAACGCTGCCAGCAGTTTGTATGAGCTTAGCTTCTTAGTATCAATTCATGGGACTGACTGCTTTGCCCATTTTGGACTTTTTTTCCCATTCTTTTTGGTCTCATAATCATTGTTTTTAAATATTAGAGCCATGTCTAGGCTTCTTGCCTTCTTAAAAAGTGAACTTCCACCATTTTTCCAGGGAAGTTGGAGTTGCCCTCAAGGTCGCTCCCATGCCTTTTTTTTCTTTTAGACAAAGTCTTTTTACGCATGGATTTTTTCTCTCATCCACATGAAACTATTTTTGGTATATTAGAGGGAGGAAAAAACCCTTTGCAATAATGAGTCCATCCCCTGGCTGGGGGCTGGGCAGCCTCTGGCTGACTTTGCACACAAAGCAGACACTTTTAAGCCATATTGACTGTTTTGCAAAGTATGTTTGTGTGCTGACATGGCCAGTTAACACACTAGTGGACGAATGGCTAAAACGGCCTCCACCTCTTGACCTTGCTAGGGTGGCATTTTCCCATCAAGCCTTTTTTTAACTACTTGAACAGGATTTTGCCTATCAAAACAAAGGTTCATTTGGCTGTGGCTCCACAAGAGTTCTGCACTTTTCTTCAGCCCACCTGGCAGAGGAGTATGTGTTGAAGTGAGGGTGACTGTAAAGAAGCCTTTGGGATTTGCCTTTATCTAGTGTTGAGGAGTGTAGGTCTGTCCTACGGAGCCCGCCCCCCCCCCCTTCACAGTGCTTGGATGCTGGCACAGGTCTGAAATGGGGAGAGACCATGGATTCTTCTCACTCAGAAGAACCCGGAGTAGGGAACAGGATGAACCAGTACCCCTTAGGGCATACTGCTTTTGAACAGATGCTAGAAACACAGCCCTAAGCTTGCCCTCTCCCCCAGCGAGCAACCATGGCAGCAGAGTGCCAAAACCTATTCTGGCAGGCCTGCCTTTCCAATGTCTCCAACTTAACAACACGCAGAGCCTCCTAAGCCCAAATGCTGCAAGTTCGAAGGGCCTTCCAAACAGTGCCGTTGTCCCTAGCAACCGATACCACTTTATACTGGTCATGCGCAAGCGCAAACGGTTTCAGGCCTGGGCCTACCTGTCACCATAGAAACTGGAGGCGAAGGGGCAGTGAACGGAATAATAACAATGACATTCTCATCAGCCGCCTTCCCCCTAAGCACCAGTGCTGTTTGTTTATGCCACTAGACACTGTAACGGTGGGAGAGAATCTTGTATTAAAAGTGTTCACCAACCACTGAGTGTTTTTATGTCCTTATATAATTATTTTAAAAATGTGTTTTCTGCATTCTGTAAAGAAACATATCAACTACAATAAACCAGTGTACTTTACTACAAACGCAGAAGGCTGATGAGCTCTTCCATTAGATCTCTCTGGATCCCCTAAAGCACTTAGCGCTTCCCCCCATTGCATGGGAAATATCTGCAAAAGAAGTGCAAACAAACAGACCCAGTGAGTCTTGGGCTACTCAAATGGTGCATCCTATTCTTCTTTGTGGAATTCCAGGTTGTAAAGTGTTGACTTAAAAGATTTTGCAAAATTGGAGATGTGCAAAATAAAGCAGCCTTCCACTCATTTCTCCTGTGAACAAAAAATACTGTTTGCCTTAAATCCTCCCTGGTGAGCAGAGGAAAAAGAAATGTTCTTAAAAGGTCAGAGTGAAGTTGAAAGAACATAATGTGCATTACTGCAAGTCATTTCATTATTCAAAATACACTAAGAAAAAATGTGCTGGTGCCTCGGACGTCAAATACTTGAGTTGCTTTTACAAATCATTAGTTTATAATAAGATTCACAATAATCCATTTTTATTTTTTTTTAAAACCTGATGAAGATTTTTAAGTCTTGTTTTACAGAAGGAGAGAGCTGTAGAGTTGTTAATAGTCACATAACACAATTATAACACTTGATAGCACTTCAACAGCAGTGACTACTTCCTACAGAATCCTGGGGTTTGTAGTTCAGTGAGGTCTTTAAAATTAGCTTTTAGTGCCTTTGGCTTTCTTGTTTGCCTTCAAATTGCTTCTGGCTTACAGTGATGCTCAGGCAAACTTCCTAGACTACAAATCTCAACATTTTGTAGAATGCAGCCAGTCATTGTTGTAACCTGAAAGTTCTACAATTGTGTAGTTTGGAACCACCCTTAATCAGGCCTACCAGTAGGTTCATGATTGAGCACAACTTCAACAATTAAGTCTATGGTACTATTTCTTGGTACTTCAGCAGCTGTCCAGTGAAAAGCTCAATCACTTAAGAACACCTATGCCTGTATAAAAAAAAATATTGGCTTTTAAAAATTCTATCCTTATACCTTCACTGATTTTTAATGTTTCTCACCAGCAGAGGATTATCTTTCTTTCTACCTACGATTAAGGGCTTTGTTTTAGTGGAGAATTGGAAGATCCTGACTCAAGACAAATGGGAGAAGATGGGAAATAACTGAACTTCTTGGTAACCACTGATAAAATTCTCACTCCTTTGATTCTAGGGTTCTTTTTTCTAGGTTTTGAATTTTCCCAATTATAGTTGGGTACAATCACTTTTTAATACCTGAAATTATATTCCTAATAATTGATACAGATTGTAAATATCAATAAATATAACCTTGATTGGGTGCAGTCTACCGTTTAAATCCCTTAGGTCACTATACAGCACATTGGAGGTCACTATACAGTGCATTGGAAGCCCTTTGGTTGAGGTACTGCCAGGCTGAAAAAGTGGGTTTGAAATGTCACATTTGTTACTTAAATCCCTGGTAGTTATGAGATAGCAAGTTCAGTTTCCAATCCTGTAACTGGATGTTGGCCACAATTCATGAATTTAAGAACATGGGTTTAATATATGCCCTTCTTGATCAAAATCTACTCTGGCATTCCTTTTGCACAGTGGTCAACCAGATGCATATACAAAACTTGTATCAGGATATGAATTCAACAGCCCACTCTTATTCGTGTTCCTCAGCAAGTGGCATATTGGAGACATACTGGCTTTCATAGTAAAGGTAAAGGTTTCCCTGATGTTTAGTCGTGTCTGAATCTGGACGTTGGTGCGCATCTCCTTTTCTAAGCCAAAGAGCCAGCGTTGTCCGTAGACCCCTCCAAAGTCATGTGGCCGGCATGAGTGCATGGAGCACCATTACCTTCCCGCTGGAGTGGTACCTATTGATCTACTCATCTTTGCATGTTTTTGAACTACTAGGTTGGCAGAAACTGGGCTAACAGTGGGTGCTCACCCCACTTCCCGGATTCGAACCACCAACCTTTGAGTCAGCACGTTCAGCAGCTCAGTAGTTTAACCTGCTGTGCCACCGGAGCCCCTGACTGGCTTTCATTTGGATGAAAAATAGTCATTCTGACTAGCCATTTAAAATTTTTTGGCCAATCCCCCTTTAAAGTGGTCCAAGGTGGCAGCCATCACTACATCTTGTTACACAGTCTGTCATTTCATGAGGTCCTTGAAGATAGGCCTCAATCTGTACACCTTCATTGGGTGAGCCTTGGCTGTGGTGTTATGAGATAACAAAAATGTCTGTAATCATATCTTCAATATTGTCAATTTTGTTATTTGGATGAATAATTTTGTACACCCCTCAGTCACATCCCCAACTTGATGGTCCTCTTTTGTAAGCTAAGAAGAAGCATATGTTATAACCTTTTCTCATAAAAGACCTTTGTTCATGTTGGTTGCCATTTTCTGCATCTTTTCCAGTTTTTTACAATATCCTTTTTCAGGCCTAATTACAGAAATTGTATACTGCTTTCCCAATATGGCCACATTTCAAATTTATCAAGGGGCAATATAGATCTAAACCCTGTTACTCATCTGGGCAGACCCACTGAATCAATTGTTGATTAAAGTCAACATCTTAAATTCCACAGATTTACGGAGGGTCTACTTGTTGAAGTTAGCAGATCTATAGATGACACACATAGCTTGATAATCTGCAACATTTATTTCCCTTTTTCAGAAGCATAAACCCATAAATTAACTGATTACTGAGATCAAGTAAATGAGTGATTGAAAAGAATTTAGTATTTACAAAAAGGTCCTGCATGTGATGTGATTCACAGTAACCCCAGGCTGTATGTTTTCTGTTGCACATTAAAAGCTATATAGGCACAGGAAAGTCTAAATCCAGTATAATGCTAGTGTTGAGATCTTTGGCCCTTTTCCTTCTCCCCTGTAGCCTTCTCTGGCAGGTTTCCTAGCTTCCTATAATAGGTTTGTAGCGTACTTCAGGAAGAAGGTGAAATTGTGTCCCTCCTGCGTACATTATTTTCCTCAGGAACAGCATGGGATACTAGCCAAGCTCTTCTCAAGGTACCCTCCTTGTGCCTGGTCTCCTTTGGGCAGGTATTCGTTATATTTTATATTGTTTTTTAAACTGTGGTGAAAGCTGTCAAGATGAGCCAGGTATAAAGAACTGGCAAAACACTTTACCCCCAGGAGTTCATGAGTATAATAATGCCAGAAAAAAGCAAGCAGGATCTGTCGAGACATCTAATCCATTTTCCTAACTGCTTTGCACACAGTGCAAGTTGAATCAGTTTCAGGAAATCTTTGTGACATTTAGCCCAGTTGGCTCATTCTCACAGATACAAAATTCATACAAATTTCCCCATTGCAAGTCTTCATAGAAAACTGAAACATCATGTGGCCAGAATTCTGCTTTTGGATGCTCAGCTGGAGAATTTTAAAATATGGAGTACTCAGTATGTTTAATTGGTAATGTTATATTTGCATCAACTAATAAAATACACCAATCAGGTTTTGCAACTGTAAAGTTGGCATATTAGTATTAGCATATTATTTAAAATCCTGCCAAACAGGATGGCATTGATGCAAGGGATGGTTCAAAGTTCATCCGGATGAAAGCCAGTCAGGGTTTTCGAACTGCTAGATTGGCAGAAGCTGGAGCTAACAGCGGGCGCTCACTCCGCTCCTGGCATTTGAACCTGGGACCTTTCGGTCTGCACGTTCAGCAGCTCCGTGCTTTAACACACTTTGCCACCGGATTACATAGGATTACAGCTGAAATTTCATGGAATAGAGCCTGCTTCATCAGATGGATGAAATCTTATCTTTCATTGGCAGACAGATGCATGCACATGTAAATGTACATGTACAGATGGTTACAGAGCAAAAAGTGGTAAGCAATAAGGCCAAACTAATCAAAAGTCCAAGGGCTGTTATCTGTAAGCACTTGGTGGATAGCTTTCTAGTTGCCAAGACAGGCTTCTAGTTCTATGTGTCTAGGCCTCAATCAAGACAATGGTTCCTTCTCTCTACCGTTATTGGTATCATTACTGCTGTTCTTGGTGGTCACTGTTCTTGTCTTGTGCAAAACTTTACACTGGATGACCACAAATTACCTCTTCTACTTCATGACTACCAGGTCCTGCCGTTTCACTTTCCATGGTCATATTTATCTGCCAGCTAACAGTAATACTTTTTGTATTTCAAGAAGTGAGCTCTATTCTATAAAAGCTGATGCTGTGATAAACCTACTGATCCTTTAAGTTGCCACAAGACAAGACTGCTGTTGCAACTTCAGCCATAGATAGGCATTGTCTGACAAAAGGTGGAGCATACTTAGGACTCTATGGATCCTTTGGTGGCTGAATGAAGAAAGCATGGAAGTGGGCCAGTGGCTCTTGTTCTCTCTGCAAGACAAATGTGACTTTGGTGAAGGTGGGTAATTTGGGAACGTGGCAGTTGCCTTTCTTGACTTCAGCACCTGGAAGTTTGGCTCTTCTTGCTCCTATTTTTGGTGTGTGGCTCCTGCTGCACCCTAAGGCTATGAATTGGATTGCTCAGCCGTATGTTAATCAGGCTGCGTTCCGAAGGCGTGTGGAAAGAATAAGAAAATGGATGCTCAAAAGCTTTTTGAGCATCTCTAAAGAGGCTGAGTGGCAGACCTGCATAGGTTTGATTGCCTGCTGTACCCAATGCCATCAGTGCAGCTCCCCATTTTCGTGTTTGGAAAGCCATGATATTGGCTAGCTATGTGTGAGCAGGAACCAAGCGCATGGGCACTGCTGATAAGAATCCCCAGACCAGGCTTTATGTTAACTTTTTTGCAGCAGCGGGCAAGACAGGTTTTAGAAAGCAAGGCTGGGCTCTCAGTCCCTCCTTGCTCCCGGCCTCCTTGTTTTGGCAGGCTTACAAGCAGCCATTAAGCCCATCCCATCTATTTTAAACTCATGCCAGGATGGGAGAAGGGAAAGTTCTGTAACAGACCTTCCCTATTTATGGCTCCCTCGCTGCACAAGTTTACCATCAGTGGGCGGCCCCTCCTTTCTCCAGACCGTCTACATTAAAAGAGAAGCTTAGTTTGGGAGCCTTGAAAACAAAACAAAAACAATTCTAAGGAAATAACGAAGCTTATTTGGTCAAAGAAGCACTCAGTATCCTTCCTGGCACAAACTACTAGGAATAAACAAGCAATTTTTAGCCTCTGTGGGTGGAGTTTATTTTATACTTTGAAACCTGACTCCAGCAGCATTGGACATAATTCAAGGGCAAGGCAGGGAGGCCTGAGGGCTGTTTTTCACTCAACTGCTCCTACTGTGGCTCAGAGCTCCACCTCCCATGTGAGAAATGCACTTCACCGGATGTTCAAGCAGGGTCCTGGGAAGCTTTGTCCAGAAGGCCAAGCCCTGAGCAGCAATCAGCCAAGGATCTCTCTTGAGCAAGGATGGGAGAGACATCGCAGCCTCCCTGTGATCTGCTGTGGCTACCGTTGCTTCCCTTTCCTTTTCCTGCAGTTCCTTCCACTGTGTGCTTGTCACTCCCAAATTGTGTTTCTGCCGCTGGTGACAGCTTCCACTAACCTATTTCCTTGATGTGATTATCCTTTGAATACTGGCAGAACACTCAACTGGGCCTGTCTCTCACCATCAAGCAAAGAGAAAGGGAAATTGCTGTCCCTCTCAAAGATCCTGTGAAGGGTTCACCCACAGCAACTTAACTACTGGCCTGCCCATCACAGCTCTTGTTGGGGCTTTTCCCAGTTTGCTTCAGCCTGATCTTCTGTCTCTGTCCCTCACATCCAGTGACATGAGCTGTAAAATCTCAGCCTGCTGAAGGGATGACAAGGGCACCGAGGAACAGCTCAAGCTGTTTTGCCAAGAATGGCCCAGAGCAACTAAGCAAAAGCATTCTTTCTTAACTCCTCACCCAGCTCCATTTTTTATGCTGGCTTCCTTCAAGAGCTGAAGAGTCTTCCTCTGCCCAACAGAAACACCTCTCTTTGAACCACAATACCAAAATACAACAAGCCTGACTCTTTTCTGGGCCCAGTGCTATTCAACATATTTATTTGGATGATAGAATACAGAGCATACTCACATTTCCAGATGACACCAAATTGGGAAGGATTGCTATTACCCAGAGAACAAGATCAGAATCACAGGGTTGTTGTATGTCTTTCGGGCTGTGTGGCCATGTTCCAGAAGTATTCTCTCCTGACGTTTCGCCCACATCTATGGCAGGCATCCTCAGAGGTTGTGAGGTATGGATAAACGAAGTAAGGAAAGGAAAGAATATATATCTGTGTGGAGTCCAAGGTGTGGCAAGAGTTCTTTGTCACTGGGAGCCAGCATTAATGTTTCAGTTAATCACCCTAATTAGCATTGGAAATGTTTTGTCCCTTGCCTGGGGGCATCCTTTGTTTAGTCAAGCCCTCATTGTGTTGAGGGCTGGACCATTCCAACAACTATCATGTCAGACTACACAGAGAAGCCACTGAAATCCACAAGCATGTGGACAACTTCAACAGAAAGGAAGAAACCATGAAAATGAACAAAATCTGGCTACCAGTATTACAAAACTCCAAAATCAAAACAGTAGATGGGAACCAACACAATGAGGGCTTGACTAAACAAAGGATGCCCCCAGGCAAGGGACAAAACCTTTCCAATGCTAATTAGGGTGATTAACTGAAACATTAATGCTGGCTCCCAGTGACAAAGAACTCTTGACCACACCTTGGACTCCACACAGATATATATTCTTTCCTTTCCTTACTTAGTTTATCCATACCTCACAACCTCTGAGGATGCCTGCCATAGATGTGGGCGAAACGTCAGGAGAGAATACTTCTGGAACATGACCACACAGCCCAAAAGACATACAACAACCCTGTGATCCCAGCCATGAAAGCCTTCGACAACACAAGATCAGAATCCAAAATGACTTTAATGAATTAGAAATGGATCTCAATAGAAAAAAATATATATAAAATACTACACCTAGGCAGAAGAAATGAAATGCACATATATAGGATGAGCAACACCAGATTGAGTAATTGTACACATGAAATGGATCTGGAATCTTTAATAGACCACAAGTTGAATGTGACCCAAAAGCGTGATGCTGCAGCTAAAAAAGCCAATGCAACCCTCAGCTTCATCAATAGAAACTTCTCTAGAGAATGGAACATGGAGCAATGGATTCAAACGATAGGTAAAGAGTTTTCACCTAAACTTTAGAAAACTTTTAATGATGGAGCTGTTTGGCAGTGCAGTAGGCAGCTTGGAGTTTGGTGGAGTCTCCTTTAAGGCTTGATAATTATCTGTCAGGAGTGGTTTCATTGTAACTACCTGCATATCAAGGCGCTGGACAGGATGGGCCTTAGGGTCTCTTCCAGCTCTATGCTTCTTATATGCTGCCTTTTGCCTTCCCCATCCTGACCTCCCTGTTTTTTAATCCATCACGATAATGAGGCACAAGCTGAAGCCTTGATCATAGGTACACAAGCAAGGAAAGGGGCAGGTACACGCAGGGAAAGCCCCATATGCTAAAAGCTAAAGTAAGAACTTTGGAAGGAGGAGTGCACAGAATAGTTGCCAGCAAAGTTAATGGGCAAGTCATCTGCTGACATTTTTGGACTGTTTGTTCAAGAACACCATTGCTGGACAGCTTTTAAAAATGTACCAAGCATATTCATAAAAGAGATGGTTCTCCCATTAGATTTTCAAGCTAAAATTGATCCTCCATAATGGAAATCAGTATATATTTTGACCATTAGGTGCTTGGCTGTGCTACATAGGAGGTCTCTCTCCTTCAAGGCTCTCTTGTCAGCTTTCCAGGGGCGCCATTTAAGCCAGAGTGCTGGATTAAAAGGAGCCTTGCTTTTTATGGATCAAGCTATGAAGAAGCTGGCTTTGACAGAGCTATCAAGCCCAGAAGAAAAGGTTGAAGCGGAGCTTGGTAAAGTAAGTGTTTTGAACTTCTTAAATTCCTCAGGCAACATGGCCACTGACTGGGGATTTCAGGGAACTGCAACCTAATAAAGTAATTCCCCAAACTTCAGAATTAAGGATTGCTGCCATCTGTTCCATATGTTGTCCAAATTATGGAAATTTATTTGCAGTAAATCCTACTGAGATCTATGGAGCCCAATTCACATATAAATGTGCATAAAATTGCTGCCTTAAGGTTGGAAATGAATCTGTGATCAACAAAATTTTGTGTTACTATGGGATCCAACTCATGTGTCTTCAGAGGTAAACCCCACATGCATGCCTTGGATTACTCCCAGAAAAGTGCCTAAAACTTCCCCCCAGCAACATAACGAGAAAGGAAAGACAGGCCATCAAAGATCTCAACTCAGATCCAGAAATCATCATTCTCCCAGCTGACAAGGGGAATGCCACGGTAATCATGGAAATAGAACAATACAAAGAAAAAATCAGACAACTTCTAGATCCCACAATTTACAAGAAACTGAAACAAGACCCTACTAACAAAATCACCAGAAAAACGAACACTCTAATCAAGAACTCCATTAACTTTGACATACGCCAACAGCTGTGCAAATCAGAAGTCCTCCCACCCAGGCTTTATGGACTCCCAAAAATCCACAAGGACTCCATCCCACTCAGACCCATTGTAAGTGCCATTGGATCGCCGACTTACAACCTGGCAAAATTTCTGGCTACACAGCTACAAACTCACATTGGGCTCACTGCACACTATATCAAGGACTCAACACACTTCATAGAAAAGATCAGCAACCTCAAGCTAAGCACCGAGGACATCCTGATCAGCTTCGATGTGGTGTCTCTATTTACCAAGGTCCCGGTAGCTGACACCCTCACACTAATCAAACAAAACTTCCCAGAAGACATCACAGCCCTGTTTCACCATTGCCTCACCACTAGCTACTTTCAGTGGGACAATGGATTCTATGAACAGAAAGATGGAGTGGCCATGGGGAGTCCTCTCAGCCCAGTTGTAGCAAATTTCTATATGGAACACTTTGAAAAACAAGCCCTAGAAACAGCACCAAAAAAGCCAACTGTTTGGTTCAGATACGTAGATGACACCTTCACAATTTGGAGGCATGGAGAGGAAGAACTCAGCAAGTTCCTGGACCACCTTAACAGCATCCACCCAAACATCCAATTCACCATGGAAAAAGAAAAGGAAGGAAAACTGCCATTTCTAGATGTTCTGGTCATCTGCAAACCCAATCAACAATTGGGCCACACAGTTTACAGAAAACCTACACACACAGATAAAAACTCCAACCATCACCCAAGTCAAAAAAGAAGCACAATCAAAGCCCTGACAGACAGTGCACAAAGAATCTGCGAACCTCACCTCCTCCAAGGTGAACTAAACCACCTAAACTGGGCTCTGCAGGCCAATGATACTCCACCACAGACATCAGAAGAGCTGCAAGGCCAAGGATAAGGATGCCCCACAGGCAAGAGACAAAACCTTTCCAATGCTAATTAGGGTAATTAACTGAAACATTAATGCTGGCTTCCCAGTGACAAAGGACTCTTGCCACACCCTGGACTCTCCACAGATATATATTTTTTCCTTGCCTTGCCTAGTTTATCCATGCCTCACAGCCTCTGAGGATGCCTGCCATAGATGTGGGCGAAACGTCAGGAGAGAATACGTCTGGAACATGGCCACACAGCCCGAAAGACATACAACAACCCTGCCTATAGAATGACAGTCACAAACCATCCCTTCGGGCAAAAACTTCTCATTGTCAAGCCTCAAGTGTCTAATAGGGCTAAATATGACTATGTTGGAGAGAGAATCCCAAACACATGAAATTAGAAGTTCTTGAAATCTAGGTGTCCCTGCTGGACACTACTTCTCTACTCACATTGTTCTGACATAAGCAGGAGGCCCATTCTTGAAAAGACAGAATTTGTTTTGTTCAGCTACAGCAAATCTTCAGAGAGATTTCAGTCACATTTACTCCCAACCTCCTGTGTAGAAATTAAGTCTCGAGTGGTTTCCTGTCCCAGCTCTAATTTGTATTAAATAATTTCTGGAGGGTTTCACATTTCTAAAGACTTTCATTCAGAGCTTCTTCAAACTATTTTGAAACAATTCTACATTGTTTAACCTAGTCTATGGATGATACAGAGTTGACGATACACTAAGCTGACAGGACATGGGCACATGCCCTCCCTGCCCCTACAACCTCGATATTGTTCCATAAGAACTGACAGCAGCACAACTTGACTGACGACAGGGGAGAAACCATACTGAAATATACAGAAAGCACGAGAGAATGGTGTGTGGCAGGAACAGTAGCTGCAAAGCCAGTCAATAATTTTGATGTCACAGGACTGTGAGGAGGCTTCAAAACAGGTCTGAGAGTTGTATGCCCTTCCACATGTTACTGCAGCTCCCATCATTTGTTTATTTACTGTATTTATATAGTGCTTTTCTCACCCCTGGGGGAACTCAAAGCTGTTTACAAAGCGGTTGACAAAATTCAATGCCTAACATACATGTAAAGCTAAATCATAAAATCTAAACAAGAAACATATAACTCTGTGTTAAAATCACTAAAACCATTAAACATAAGATATAAACAACATTTAGACTTGAAAACATAGAATTAAAAAACCTAATATAAACTTTAAATGATCCAAAATCGTAGACCAAGACATTCAAATTGTCAATTGCACATAGTATTCCCTATTTATTGCACTACATTACTTTACTGGCCAAAAGCTTGGTCCCACAGCCTTGTCTTTGTTTTCTTTCTGAAGGCCAAGAGGGAGAGGGCTGATCTAATCTCACTGGGGAAAGAGTTCCAAAGCTGAGGAGCCACCACTGAGAAGGCCCTGTCTCTCATCCCCACCAACCAAACTTGCGAAGTGGGTGGGACCAAGAGCAGGGCCCCCCCAGAAGATCTTAACCTCTGTGATCATCAGCTCCATTGGCTATGCAAGCCAAGACTGAGGGAAACTGCAGTCCAAGCACATCTGGAGGGTAGTGTGTTCCCCAAGCCTGCTTTAAAAAAAAACTTCCTGGATCTGAAAGGTGCAGTTTAGGAAATAGGGCATCACTGAGTGTGTAGGAGGAGCAACACATCCTGGGAAATTCTGTAGAAAGACAAATAGAAAGGATGACTGCATGGCACTGAGGAACTCCAGCCAGGTTTTATGGGGTGTTTCTCCGCCAGGGTTCACCCCTTTGGCCCACTATCTGCTATTCATGGTGAGAAGACTGTTCCCCTGGCAGCTGTTGGGCAGCTGACCCCTGACAACAGAGCTGTGTCTGAAACCCATATCTGGGAAGCACGCAGATTGGTGGGAAAGGATTACCCTCTGGCAATTGTTACTGCACACACTGCTCCAAGGAATGAGCTTGGAAAGACAAGCATAGGCTCCCTAACAAGTATGCCTTTCCTCTAAGCCCCCTCAGCAAATCCAGACCACGATCTGACATGACAGCTGATGCAGCCCAGTGCCAGCTCCACAGTCCACCCTTTGAGTGCCAGCAGTAGCCTCTGCTCTTAGGCTCCAAGGTTCAATCCAGACAAAGATAAGCATTTTTAGCCCTTCCCTTTGGCATTCCATGAAAACAGCTATTCCCTTTCCCATGCCTATGCCACTAACAGGACCCCTTCTTCTATAGCAATATGGACTGTGCCCGGACTCCCAAAAATATCAACAGCTAAAAAAACACACAGAATTATGGCTCCAGAGCTGTGCCTAGTGGAGTTCCAGTGGTTTTGGACTCACCCTGAATGAGTAGAAGAAACCCTTCCATTCAAGCAATACTCAGTCTGGATCCAAGCCATTTAATACCAAGTAAGCATCGTACTGGGAGCCAGTGTGATGTAGTGATTTGACTGGTGGACCAGGACTCTGGGGGACTGAGGTTAGGGATTCTATGATATGGAGAACATGGATGGAGAACATCCATTTTGGTAGGAGAGTGTTTATATTCAGCAGCAGCTATATAACCCTCAACTGCAGGCAAGACTGGAGCCAGGTCACCTAGACAATACTTGCATGTTATTTATTTATTTATTTATTTACAGTATTTATATTCCGCCCTTCTCCCCCCGAAGGGGACTCAGGGCGGATCACATTATACACACATAGGGCAAACATTCAATGCCCATAAACACATCAAACAGAGACTGAGACAGACAGACGCAGAGGCAATTTAATCTTCTTCTGAGGGGATGTTCGATTCTGGCCACAGGGGGGAGCAGCTGCTTCATCATGCACTCTGACGGCACTTCCTCATTCCAGGTCGTAAATTAGTTAAACTTGCCTCCCCACTTTATAAGTGGTACCTTATTTCCTACTTGATAGATGCAACTATCTTTCGGGTTGCTAGGTCAGCAACGAGCAGGGGCTATTTTTTATTTTTAATTGACGGGTGCTCACCCCGCCACGGGCTGGCCTCGAACTCATGACCTCATGGTCAGAGTGATTTATTGCAGCTGCTCAACAGCCTGCGCCACAGGCTGTTCAAGAGAACCCTTGAAGAAGATCTCCAGAGGTTAAAGTCCGTTTGAAAGCACATAACATGCAAGTATTGTCTAGGTGACCTGGCTCCAGTCTTGCCTGCAGTTGAGGGTTATATAGCTGCTGCTGAATATAAACACCCTCCTACCAAAATGGATGTTCTCCATATCATTTTAAACCATGTTGATGGCCTATTAGGGGCAGAAAGGGGATGTCAATTCTTCCCAAAGGGCAAAAGTGTTGCAATGGCAGATGTGGGGTATAGTTCTGGTAATATATTCTGGTCTTAACTCAGAAACGGCAACTTTCCAGTGTGGTATGCGAATTACTTTTGTGTCCATAGGGCCTGGGCCAGAGGAGAATCGGCCTTTGGGAGTGAAAAATAGGCCAGCTGTGTGTCCTTTGCCTGGCAATGGGTTCCAAGTCTCAGGCCCTCAAGCCTTCTCAAGTCCTGCCTGCCCTTGGAGAGCCTTTGTAGTTCAACTATCAGCCTGAGACCCATTTTCACACAGCTGTATAAAATCCACACTGAACTGGATTATATGAGTGTGGATTCAGATAATCCAGTTCAAAGGAGATTTTGTGGTTTATCTAACTTGATATTCTGGGTTATATGGCTGAGTGGAAGGGCTCTGAGATTCACAAATCTTCACTAAAAACACTGATTCGCAGCTATGTTGTGGTGGCTTGCTATATAATTTTTAAAAATCTTATGTTTATCTATTCAATCTAGGTGTTTTAAAACGTTTTAATTTTGGAAAATGACATTTATAACCTTTTGGATAAACACCTT
Source organism: Anolis carolinensis (assembly GCF_035594765.1). Classification (NCBI taxonomy): domain Eukaryota; kingdom Metazoa; phylum Chordata; class Lepidosauria; order Squamata; family Anolidae; genus Anolis; species Anolis carolinensis. The sequence continues at coordinate 86,837,986 of NC_085842.1, read as the reverse complement.
TTGGGGATCATAACTTTTTAGAAAAGCATGACCTTACAGAGAAGAGCCAAAAACCCTTTAGAGCAGAATCTTCTCTTGTGATATACAACCAGATCTAATTATGCTAGGCAATGGTTTTCAGTTGTTAGACTGAATAACCTGTTATCGCTGATCTGTTAGGAAAACAGAGATTTGTCAGTGCATAAAAAGTTTTTTTTGTGTCAGAAGCAACTTGAGAACATACTACAAGTCGTTTCTGATGTGAGAGAATTGGCAGTCTACAGAGATATTGCTCAGGGGATGCTGGAATGTGTTAGCTGGTTGGCTTTTCTCATGTTCCTGCAAGCTGGAGCTGACAGACAGAAGCTCACCCCGTCTCGCGGATTCAAACCGGCAACCTTCAGGTCAGCAGCCCAACCTTCAGGTCAGCAGTTCAGCCGGCACAAGGGTTTAACCTATTGCACCACCGTGGCTCCTGAACAGCAGGTCTTCGAAAGTGTTTTTCAGTGCCCAAAAATATACCCCCCCCCCCTAAAACAACTTGTTTTATATCATGGACTCAAGAGAAAAAAATGAAGTAGACTTTGATAAAAAATAACATATTTGGTTTACTCACAATCTTCTTGTGTTCAGCATACACAGGTACAAAACTTATCGCTTCCGCCTTCCTCACAGTTACATTTGGTGGGGACGAGAGAGAGGGCCTTCTCGGCCATGGCCCCCCGACTCTGGAACTCCCTCCCTAGGGAGATTATTTATTTATTTACAGCATTTATATTCCGCCCTTCTCACCCCGAAGGGGACTCAGGGCGGATCACATTACACATATTAGGCAAACATTCAATGCCTTTTAACATAGGACAAAGACAAACAACAACATAGCTCCGAGCGGGCCTCGAACTTATGACCTCCTGGTCAGTGATTCATAGCAGTTAATTGCACTGGCTTGCTCTCCCGTCTGCGCCACAGCCCCGGGCCCCGGATTAGGTTGGCGCCCTCCCTACCGTCCTTCAAGAAACAATTGAAAGCCTGGATGTTTGGGCTGGCCTTTGGAGAGACAGCTATTGGATGACCAGCCTCATTATAATTCTATTCTGAATGTTATTAGGTTCCTTTCATCAGGGTATTTTAATCTAATGATTTTATCTTATATTGCTGCTATAGTTCCCCCCCCCTGCCTTTGAAGTTGACTGAATTGCATTGGTGGTTGTTTGGTATTATTACTGTTGTATAAACCTTTGTTTTAACTTCTGTTTTATCATCTTCTTGTGTTTTAAACTGTGTATATTGTTAATGTATTTGAGCTGTTACTTTTGTAACATTGTGAGCTGCCCCGAGTCCCCACGGGGATATGGTGGTGGGGTATAAATGAAGTTTTATTATTTTATTGTTATTGTTATTATCAGTCCAGTTTCAGAGATATTTGAGATAATTATCTATGTCATCAAGCCAGGGCATCTCTCTTGTAACAAAACAGCAATCAACAGGTCACATAGTCAAAAAGGCAAGAGAGGGAGGGAGCATGTGGTTTGCAGCCCCTTTTATAACTTCTCAGAAACCATACAGTAAAGGAAGCTGCATACCAGAACATACATACAGGAAACAGTAAATAACAGGATCATAGATAAACATATTACTAGATAAGTCTTGAAGAAGGTTGTCATTTCCAACATTTGAAATGTTATCTACAGGCAATCCTCAAGCTATGAACAAGATTGGTTCTGTAGGTTTGTTCTTAAGTCGGATTTGTATGCAAGTCAGAACAGGTACATTTTTACATGTAACTCCAGCCATCCATCTATCTATCTATCTATCTATCTATCTATCTATCTATCTATCTATCTATCTATCTATCTATAGCATAAGGAAGGGTTAACAACCCTATGGTGTTTGTTTTGGTGTCTGTGCCCGTTCAGAAGATTTCACCTCATTTTCTGTCCCTGTGATCATTGGATTTTGAAAAAAAAATGGCTTGTTTTGGAAACAAGGAATGGTAATAAAGCTTCATTTGAGACACTTTCCCCCCATGATAACTCTTTCAGGAGTGAATTTCCCTTCATTGGGGCAGATTTCTCTCTCTTCCTGTTGCCTCCCCCCCTTCTGCCTGTATTGTGTTTTAATTCTATTGTAACTTGCCTTGAGCCTTAGGGAACAGCAAGTAAGAGATAATAATAATCATAAGAAGAACAACACAAGCTATTACAAACCGAATCACCATGAAGATCCCCCTTCCAACACAATGGCTGGATCCAGATTTAGCCAGGTTTAATAGTGTCAGGCCTTAGTTCTATTGATTGTAAAGGATGGCCAAGCCTGATGCAAAGCCACGTAGTTCATCTGCGAGTTAGTCTGTGAGTATTAAGCAACCTAATGATAGATATGAACATATAAATTGATTCCTTCAGGTATAAAAAATGTTTCAACAAAACACCACTGTTTGCATCTTAACTGAATACAAAATTTTTGCCACAAAATTTACAAGGCAAATGATAGCCAGATATGCAAACTGGGAAACATGGCTCTAAAATTATTATCAGAACTGGACAGCAAAGAAAGGGGAATATTAATGTGTTGTCAAAGGCTTTCATGGCCGGAATCACTGGGTTGCTGTGAGTTTTCCAGGCTGTATTTCAACAGAAAGGCGAAAACAATGAAAATGAACAAAAATCTGGCTACCAGTATTAAAAAACTCTCAAATCGGGACAGTAAATAAAGAACACTAAAAAAAACAGGGGAATTCTAGACAAGTAACAATCAGGGCCAGCTAACATCTTCCAACAAAGGATTCCCCCAGGCAGGAAGCAGCCAGGCTTTGAAGCTGAAAGGTCATTCAATGCTAATCAAGGTGGCTAACTGAAACATTCACACTTGCCTCAAACAGGCAAGAGTGCTTTCCCCCATCCTAGACCTTCCACAGATATATAAACCACACTTGCCTAGCTTCCAACAGACCTCACAACCTCTGAGGATGCCTGCGTAGATGTGTATGTTTTAATGTATAATATGTTTTATGATTTTATATTTATATGTTTTAAATGTATTTATGTGATTACATCTTATTGTGTATTGCTCAGCTTGGTTCCCATGTGAACCACCCTGAGTCCCTTCGGGGAGATGGGACGAAAAATAAGAAAACTGCCATTTCTAGATGTTCTGGTCATCCGCAAACCCAGTCAACAATTGGGCCACACAGTTTACAGAAAACCTACACACACAGATAAAAACTCCAACCATCACCCAAGTCAAAAAAGAAGCACAATCAAAGCCCTGACAGACCGTGCACAAAGTATCTGCGAACCTCACCTCCTCCAAGGTGAACTAAACCACCTAAACTGGGCTCTACAGGCCAATGGATATACCACCACAGACATCAGAAGAGCTGCAAGGCCAAGAACAAGCCATGAGAGTCAAGACAAAGATCCACCCAGAGGAAAGATGTTCTTACCATACATCAAGGAACCACTGACCGCATAGGCAAACTGATGAAGAAGCACAACCTACAAACTATCTACAGACCCACAAACAAAATCCAACAAATGCTACGGTCAGCGAAAGACAAGAGGGATCCTCTCTCCTCTGCAGGAGTCTACCGGATACCATGCAGCTGTGGACAAGTATACATAGGGACCACCAAACGCAGCACCCAAACAAGAGTCAAAGAACATGAAAGGCACTGCAGACTAATTCAACCAGAGAAATCAGCCATAGCAGAGCACTTGATGAACCAGCCTGGACACAGTATATTATTTGAGAACACAGAAATACTTGACCACTCCAACAACTATCATGTCAGACTACACAGAGGAGCCGTTGAAATCCACAAGCATGTGGACAACTTCAACAGAAAGGAGGAAACCATGAAAATGAACAAAATCTGGCTACCAGTATTAAAAAACTCTAAAATCAAAACAGTAGATGGGAAGCAACACTCTGAGGGCAGAGGAGCCCCAAGGACATCTAATGACTCTTAACAAAGGATGCCCCCTGGCAAGAGACTAACCTTTCCAATGCTAATTAGGGTGATTAACTGAAACATTAACGCTGGCTTCCAACTGACAAAGGACTCTTGTCACACCCTGGACTCTCCACAGATATATATATTTTCCTTCCTTGCCGAGTTTATCCATGCCTCACAGCCTCTGAGGATGCCTGCCATAGATGTGGGCGAAACGTCAGGAGAGAATACTTCTGGAACATGGCCACACAGCCCGAAAGACATACAACAACCCTGTGATCCCGGCCATGAAAGCCTTCAACAACACATATAAGAATAAAGTTATTATTAAGGATATAAGAATAAAGTGGACAAAACGTCAGGAGAGAATGGTTCTGAAACAGGGCCATACAGCCTGGAAAACTCACCGCAACCCAAAGAAGGATATGTTTGTTCGGTTGGGCGAGTGGGCTTAATAACAAAAGACCCTCCTCATAAATGTATAGCAGAGCAACTCTTCAGCAGCAGTGCGATCCAGCACTAGTAGCCCAAAGTGATGAAAGGAACAAAACACACAGGCCAATGATATATCTTCCAGAGGAGGCTTTTCTTTGTAGCAAAATAATATCATTGCACTATGTATAATAGCAAGGTTTCTATAATATAAATAAATACATAGTAGCTTTAACACGCAGCAGCCTTCAAACACAGGAGCAAACTTCAACTGCCACAATTCCTGGCCTCAGGGCCTTTTCTTTCCCCCCTTAGCAGTTGAAGTCCAAAACACCTGGAGGGCTGAAGTTTGCTCATGCCTGCCTTACATGGACTGAGAGGTTTCCTCACTGAGGCAAAAACTGGCACCAACAGGCTTCGGCCTACGCACTCTCCTCAGAAGGACAGTTGCTTTGGTCCACTAACTCTAACAGGCTTCGGCCTACACTTTTGTAATAAAAAATACCCAGTTAATATTTAATATTTCCGACATGCTCCTCTGCATGTAGATTTTTCCCCATGGGCAGAAATACAGGGAGATGCATCCTGCCAACAGACCCAAAGAGCTGGATACAGAAAGGTCTGTCAACAGGATGACTTCAAATACATGAAGGGGATGATGACTTAATAGTATTTAATGGTGGGCTTTTTATCATCAGTAAGGCAGGGATTTTTAATGGTTAAAACAGCACCCCTCCCTCCATTATTTTGTGCTTGGCATGGAGCTCCTTACCCATGGCTCATCCTTTCCTCAGATTTTGGCTCACAAAATGCCTCCCTGGAATATAAATTTGTCACAGGATCCGTCCTAAGCGGGTTTCTGCGGAAACAGGACGAGGCCTTTGACCCTGGGAATCCTTCATGGCCACATCTTTGGATGAAGTGCGACACCTCCTGGGGAAGGCCGGCACTGCAGGCAGCGAGATTAGGTGGATGGGTCAACTCCTTGGTCCGTATATTCATCGTCTCATGTCCCATTACTGCTTGTGATTCCTTTATTTTATCACTTTTAAACTTATTTACTATGCAATGCTTTTGACACCCTCCCTATTCAACTTGTACGCAGAACACATCATGCGACATGCAGGGCTTGAGGAATCCAAGGCCGGGGTTAAAATTGCTGGAAGAAACATTAACAACCTTAGGTATGCAGATGATACCACTCTGATGGCTGAAAGCGAGGAGGAGCTGAGGAGCCTTATCACCAAGGTGAAAGAAGAAAGTGCAAAAGCTGGGTTGCAGTTAAACGTCAAGAAAACCAAGATCATGGCAACTACACCTATTGATAACTGGCAAATAGGAGGAGAAAACATGGAGGCAGTGACAGACTTTATATTTCTAGGTGCGAAGATCACTGCAGATGCAGACTGCAGCCAGGAAATCAGAAGACGTTTACTTCTTGGGAGGAGAGCAATGGGAAACCTTGACAAAATAGTGAAGAGCAGAGACATCACACTGGCAACGAAGGTCCGCATAGTGAAAGCAATGGTATTCCCCATAGTAACCTATGGATGCGAGAGCTGGACCATAAGGAAGGCTGAGCAAAGGAAGATAGACGCTTTTGAACTCTGGTGCTGGAGGAAAATCCTGAGAGTGCCTTGGACCGCAAGAAGATCCAACCAGTCCACCCTCCAGGAAATAATGCCCGGCTGCTCACTGGAGGGAAGGATACTAGAGGCAAAGCTGACGTATTTTGGCCACATCATGAGGAGACAGGAAAGCTTGGAAAAGATCACGATGCTGGGGAAAATGGAAGGAAAAAGAAAGAGAGGTCAACCAAGGGCAAGATGGATGGACGGTATTCTTGAAGTGACTGGCCTGACCCTGAAGGAACTGAGAGTGGCGACGGCCGACAGGGAGCTCTGGCTGGACTGGTCCATGAGGTCACGAAGAGTCGGAGACGACTAAACGACTGAGCAGCAGCTTTTGACACGAAATAAAATAAATAAATATTTACACCAGGCAACCCTGAAGTTTCCACTGGTTCTGAGGGAGTTGTGCCTTCCTCTCATCAGACTTCCTTCCCCCAAGGTTTCCGGGGCCGAGTGGGGATTCGAACCTTGCTCTTTCCTCCGGAGCCCTAGTCCGGCGCTCAAACCACTAGGCCACGCCCCCTTGCCCCAGCAAGCCCCTTGCCGGAGTTCTCAAGAAAAGGCGAGAAGCTCCCTCCCTTCGCCCTAATTGGCTGGCGAGGATTCCGCCCCCCCTCCGCCAGAACCTTGCTAGCCCACGCTTAAAGGACCCCCTCTCCGCCGTTTCCAAGGAGATCCCGGACGCTTCCTTCCTCTTGCCCACAGGAACCCCGCCCCTCCGCGCGCGCGCTCCATCTCTCTCTCACTTGAAATGCTACACTTCCGGCTGGCACCGAAGAGCCACCAAAAATTGTCGCTGGGACAGGAGACGGCGTCACTCCGGAGGTTGCGGGAGGCGCCTTGGGCTGCGGGCGAGCCCTTTGAGGGACTCGCAGCGTAGACGAAAGACCCCTCGAAGCCTCAAGGCCTGCTTCCAGAAAGGGCTCGCCCGCAGCGTAGGCTTATTGGCAGAATCTGCACGCTTCTTTCCTGGCTGAACTACAGTTCCCAGAATCCCACTCTGACGTTGCCAAGCTATGGGATTCTGGGAGTTGTAGTTTTGCTGCCCTCTGTCAAAGGGTGCTAGTGCCTCACCAAACTATAGTGGCAGTTCAAAGTGGTGCAAAGGCAGCCAGCCTCACTTTTGCTTCCTGATGGTTCAAGGTACACAGAATTCGTTTCATGCACAAAATTAATAACAAATATTGTGTATAAAATTACCTTCAAGTTATGTGTACTGTGCAAAGTGTATATGAAACAGAAGTTGATTTATCATAAGACTTGTGCCCCATCTCCAAGGCTGCTCATTATGTACATCTATGCAAATACATAATGAGCAGCCTTGGAAATGGGGTTGCTCATTATGTAAAAGGAAATGGGGTTGCTCATTATGTAAAGGTTTCCCCTGACGTTAAATCCAGTCATGTCCAACTCTGGGGGTTGGTGCTCATCTCTATTTCTAAGCTGAAGAGCCGGCGTTGTCCGTAGACACCTCCAAGGTCATGTGGCTTAGTGCTTTAACACACTTCGCCACCAGGGCTCCTTGGGTTATGTAAATATAAGCAAATACGGAGCCCCCAGTGGTGCAACAGGTTAAACCACTGAGCTGCTGAACTTGCTGACAGAAAGGTCAGCAGTTCAAATCTGGGTAGTGGGGTGAGCTACTGCTGTTAGCCCCAGCTTCTGTCAACCTAGCAGTTTTAAAACATTCAAATGTGAGTAGATCAATAGGCACTGCTCTGGCCGAAAGGTAACAACACTCCATGCAGCCATGCTGGCCACATGACCTTAGAGGTGTCTACGGACAATGCTGGCTCTTCAGCTTAGAAATGGAGATGACCACCAACCCCCAGAGACTTGACTAGACTTAATGTCAAGGGGAAACCTTTACCTTTACCTCATGCAAATACAAATATTCCAAAATACTTCTCATCTCAAGCATCAGGACCACAGGCTCCACCGCTTTGCTATAGCCATAACATTATGTAACAAAATTTGGGGAAAAAAATATTCCTGGTTTGAAAGTGTTATTTCCTGTTTAATTTTGTGGTACTTAATTACTTTGAAAGTAATTGTGCAGTACTTACTTTGAAAGACCCTCAACCAATTCAGCAAACACTATGTTGAATTAGTTGAGACTCTTATCACAGTGGTTCTCAACCTGTGAGTCCTCAGATGTTTTGGCCTTCAACTCCTAGAAATCCAAACAGCTGGTAAACTGGCTGGGATTTCTGGGAGTTGTAGGCCAAAACACCTGGGGACCCACAGGTTGAGCACCACTGATCTATCAGATATTCATTGAAAAACTATAGCAAAATGTGCTTGCTGCAGGATGTCCCGCAAAAACATTTTTGCACTTTAATAAACTGTCCCTGTGTTTTTATGATAGAACCCATTAGGAAATGGCATTTATAACCCAAATACCAAAACTGTGTTACATAGTGTAATAGCCCAAGAAGGCAATGGTGAAACTGCGTTCTTCAAGTGGCAAAATACTAAACACAGAATGGCTGTGAATAATGGCTGACTATGCCTTCCCTGCTTTCTTGTCCGCCACCCAATCCCACCCCTCTTTAACACATGCATGGAATCATGTCCTGATTTCCCCTGTCCCAACAATAAGTAGAAAGGAACTGCTAAAATCCTTAATTACTTCCAACAACCATTTAAAGAGGAAGAACTATTGTGGGAATCCATCCATTAGGAAATGGTTACTTCATGGCCACTATGTTTCACTCTGTTCCTAAAGGCAACCCTGTCCATTAGGTAAATAAAATCCATCAGCCATAGGGTTGGGCTGTGTGATTTCTCACCCAACTCCTACAATCATACACTGATCTCATGGCCACTTTCAGGCCCATTATAAGCATCCCTTGTTGGACAGTAGTAGCTTGTACACTGAAGGGTCCTAAATACCACAAAGGCACCAGATCATGTCCATGTTCTGGAGGCTAAGCAGAATCAGCCCTGGTTAGTACTTGAATGGGAGACTGCCAAAGAATACCCGGTGCTTAAGTTATATTTTAGAGGAAGGAACTGGCAAAACCACCCGAGTGTCCCTTGCCTAAGAGAACCCAGTGAAATTCATGAAGTCACCATAAGTCACCGAGAGTTGTGAAGCCATAGCTTAATAGAGAATAAATGGTATATAGAAGACCATTTGATGAAAGCATCCTTCCCCCAGAGTTGTGAAATCTCATCACCCCTGTACCCTATGATAATGTGTTTTTCAGCATCGGTTAACATAGCAAGTGAGACTTGCAGTGGAATCAGAAACACCGAATAATTCTTGTGAGTCCCAGGAATGACATTTTTTTGACACATTTATGATACTAGGAAAGACAAGAACATTCTTGTGAAATCTATATTTGTATGAAACAATGCAGGCTTTGATGTGCTAAATTCATATCTAAAGGTACCCTCAGTGATCTTCGGGGCAGGAATTATGCAGGCTAGGTTCATGTTTTCTTTAGCACATGACTGGAAACATCTTCTCTAAGCTAGTAACCTATTTTGAAAATCAAAGCAAATCCTGACAATAGATCTTTGTGTTCCCCTTCTATCAAGATGATAGAGCATTTGTTTAGCTACTGGGTGTGTGCTGTGCACACGCAAACACAAGACAGCCTTTCCCCTAACTGTAGAGGCAGCAGAAGGGCTTTGTAGCCTGTTTGCATCCATTCCTTAAATCTAGCAATGTAATGAAGTGTTTTTATTAGCATGTATCTGGGACAGTGAGGCAACTTTTAATATGCAAAAAAAATACCTTTCCTCTCTTTGAGTGGCAGGGCAAGAAAGAGTGTATATTCATGTTTCTCTATACCTTATTTTGATCAGTCAGTCAAAACGTGACCATTTATCAGCAGAATGTGATCCAAAACTGTGTGTAAAGTTAAATTCAACCACTGTGGAGAAATAAATGGGATTTTGTGATCTATATCGTTTATGCTTATTTTCATTTTGCATTTTATTCCTCAATTGGTTACTATTTTACATTTTTTTCTAGCCAGAGATGTGCACGATGATGATGTGGTTATGTAAGGCCACTTGCGCTTTTCTGAGGCCTTGCAGCCACTAATGGAAAGGAGAATTCTTTGTTCTGAATTCTGCTGAGCTTATACCCACAGCAGGCTTTCCTGTGAAGAATGCCAATGAGCCTCTCAGGGAGAAGTGAAAATGTTCAGCTCACACATTTTAAACTTCAGCTAGTGCTGCAGTTTTGCCAGGAATTAACTACCAATTAGTGTTATTTTCCATCTGGATGGCTGTTATCTTCCCCTATACAGGCAATCCCCAAGTTACGAACAAGATAAGCTCTGTAGATTTGTTCTTAAGTTGAACTTGTTTATAAGTTGGAATGGGTACATTTTTTAAGTTTAACTCCAACCAAATACATAGTGGGGAGATTTGGATAGCATAGGGAAGGGCAAACACCTTGTAGTGTTTACTTTGCTGTCTGTGCCCCTGTTCAGAAGATTTCATCTCACTTTCTGTCCCTGTGATAGGTTTTCAACATTATGATTTTTTGTGAAAACAAGAATTTAAAAAGCTTCAGCAGAGGCATCTTTTTCTCATCATAACTCATTCAGTAGTGAATTCCCTCTACTAGGGGCACACTTCCTGTTGTCTCATCCCCATTATTTCTAAGTCGAATGTTTCTAACTTACTGTATTTGAGTTCTTCTAGAACTCAATTTACTTAATGGGAACTGCAATAACTGTTTTTGTGGACTGATAGAAGATGCTGCTGACAAAACATTATACTTCAGATGGGTCCCCTTTCCACTGAAAGCCTTTCCTGTGGATTGGGTAGAGGAAGATGATATTGTTGAAATACCATGTGATAAATTCAAGTGTCTTTCTTTTCTTGTTCGATGGATCTTCCACTCTGCTATTTCATCATTTTGGGTATGACTTCACAGCTCCTTAAAAGTCTTGCATGATGGTGGAGGGATGTATCCAAATGTTTTTCTTCATTCTCTGCTTCATTTATTTATATCCCGCCACCATCTCCCCGGAGGGGACTCGGGGCGGCTCACAGAAATATCAGATACAAAACAATAACAATGCACAATACATCAATAAACAATTACATGCACCAGTTATATTTAAACATTGACCAGAAAAATGAAACATACTTACTAAAAACATAAAATTAAAAACAGTGAGGTTGCAATGATAGATTAGCAAAGTGCACATTATAAGTTGCGAAATCACTTTCTAAATTGAACCTCTTTTGCAGTCAAAAGAAGAGAAATGGATATTAGAGGTCATAAATTAATGGCATGTTAACTCGATTCCAGATTAACATTAATATAGTTGTACTGCTTCAGTTGAAGTAATGTATTTTGAACTGGACATGAATAATAATCCACATTGAACTGTGTGAGAGTTGAGAAATATTCTAATTTAACCTTGATTATTAGGAATGTGTGCAGAATAAGGCCTTGTACAACTAAAATGTAAGTATGGTAGACTTAACTTTTAATATTGAATGAAAAGAGGGAGCAAAGCAAGAAGAAAGAACGATGTTATATGTAAAGAAAGCACTACCTGACACTTCATGGTTGTACATTCTCTCACATAGTTTTCCATGCTGTCAGATTCATTCGGTTCCATTTTGAACCATGTTTGCCAAGTCTAAAGTGTACAGTTACCTCATTCTAACAGATGGGATATTTGTCTGAACATAGAAGATAGCCATACAAAAACACTAAACTAAATGTCTAGCAGTTTATTTATATACACAGATGTTTATACACAACAGGAGAGCAAGGGGTGCAGTGTATGGAGTACAGATACTGTTATTTCTCATGCCCAAAAGCTTGACTTGGCCCAACAAAGTGGCACTGAAACAGACTATGAAAAATATACAAAATGTTTGTTATGTGATGTTGCATTTCTCCCAGACAAGTCTGAAGAGACAAATGGGAACCATGCCGGAGGGGGCAGCTCTGCTCCCTGCTCTCACAGTAACATTTCTTCCCTTTCAGGCAGTTCTCATAGAGACCATTCCACACCTAAACTTCTCAAAAGTATAAAAACAACATTTTGCTCCTGAGATAAGCATGCAGTAATAGTACAAATACAACCAAAGTCTGTACCTGACTCGGATGATTCTTTCCAGACTTATAGTAAAACAAAAAATACATAGGCCTACAGCCAGACTCCCTCCCTCCCTGCTACCTCCAAAAGGTCAAAAAGTTGTCTGTGAAACTAATAAAACTTGCTTCTCCTTTTACATCCAAAAAGTTATGATCTGAGGAGACCCTTTTACAAACAAATCATAAAGCAGGCTCACAAATTTGCACCTCCACTTTAAACACCAATAGCAGCAGAATGCGTCAGCAGGCGCACCCCAAGGGTTCATGGCAAGTTGCTGGTGCCGTGCTCAGATGAGATCTAAGATGGCCAGAGCACCTCTGCTCCACAGGAAATATGCTCGTTGGCTTTTTAATAGTATGCCGATCTACTCCGAGCTGTGAGCAGCAGCAGCAGGCTGGCAGCAGGGCTTTGATCTAAATTGTGGTTTGGTCCTTTATGGAGGCACAGCTTGTACATGGCTGCAGGCAGGTGGGTAAGGCTACAGAAATTGAAACCGACATTGAGTCTCTTTGCCTGTGTTCAACAGAAGCCAGTTCTGTTATCTTCCTTGAATTTCTTTCAGGTGGAGATACACATACAGTGTAAGAATCAAGTTTAATATAGCAGTATCATCTCCATGACACACAAAGGGCCTTCTTTGGAGTCATCTAGACTGAGCATTATCCAAAGTGCAACTCTCCATTATTCACAGGGAATTGTTCAACTGATATTTCGGAAAGATTATGCAGCAGGTCTAGGCTACAAAGGTGCTAATAAAGAGATGGTGACTCCTGCTCCCAACTAAAAGGGCAAGATCAGTTATTAACAAAAAGCACAGTGCAGTAGTAACCTCTAGCTGAGGAGAGGAAGAGATACTTCCAAGGCAGCAGCTGCCACCAATATAAAAAAGAAATTGAGTACTCAGCAGGTGAACTTGCAGTTGGCCCTTATCAGTAACATAAGGGGACTCCTCACACTGTTCATAAACCAACGCTAGCAGTTTCCGTGTATTGCTAGAGAGACAGCTGGCTATGTATTCCAGAAGGCTGAAAAGCTAATTTATCATCTACATGAAGGCAACAACACAGTACGTGCAAAGTTCTGCTACAAGAGTCAACACTACTGGACATAAAAGTGTCAGCAAGCTGTAAAGGGCAACAAACAGAGGCTACGCTGCTCCTGTAGGAACAGGCTGGAAGGATTATTTACAACGCCTCCAGAAGAGGACCTGAATGTATATAATGCATGCAGAATGGCTTGGTTGGACACAGCTGTCCAGATCAGCATCTTCTTCCTAAAATATGTTTACTCTCATTGTGGTCTTCTATGCATTTCCAGGACAGACTCTCACACGCTAACCTCCTGGTGAGCTAAACACAGCACAAACAAGCAACACAACCCTAGTTCTAACAAGAGGACAAAGGGAGAAAGTTGCCTTATGTTAAGTTGTTGAAAGCCAACCAAATGTCATCTTGTGCTATTTTGTTTTGCACCTGCAATACAGCTTCCACCTCTGTGGCAACATCCCTAAAATGGCACAAGATGTGTAATTATTATCTTGAACTATTTACTTGAGATAATGAGGTAGAACCAACTGGGAAGTGGCAGATTTTCACAAATATGACCAATATAGTAAGGAGACTGGATCCAGCGTAACAGATGTGGGTCTTCTCTTAGCAAACATATTGTCACATTCATTTAACAAACAGAATGGGATGGGATACTCCACAGAGCCGTAGGGCAAGCTGGCTTCATTTGGGACAGACTTAATTCCCTTTATTTCAATGCAGAACAGGATCATGGGGGTGTGCTACTCTTCTGAACTTTCTTTAAACACAGCATGTATCTCCACCCCCACCCCACCCAACAAGCAGAAACTTCCACTGTAGCCAAGAGGAAGAATACCAACAGGAAAAGCAAATAATTAGCATGACTTCATGAATTCCTAAATGGGTTAAACCCCAGAGGATATTGCAATAAATCTAATGTACCCCACTTGTTTGGCTGGTGCAAGCTTGAACTTATAGTGAACTGTGTCCCTCAACTGGGAAGAGGGCCACTGACAGCAAACTTTCTGCTTCCAACCACCCTATCTCCCAATGTCTCTCTGGGTGCCTGTTAAAAGGCACTTTTACTCTGCAGAGTTGCTTTCAACCAAAAGCAAACATCAAGCTGCAAAGACTGATTCTGCGGCATGCCCAAAGGGATGGCTTAGCAATAACTCTGCAAAGGGAGTCCACTTGCATTAATCTACTGTGACAGTTATGGGTACTTTCCTAAAGAGCCCTGTCAATGCTTTCTTACACAGCTTTACTAATATGTCTCCACTCCAGCCACTCCAGTACTGCCAAGTTATACACAAATATACCTGTATATAAAAAAAACTGCAAACATGAAATGTACAGGCACATGTCGAGTAGAGATCCAAACAAAACAAGCTAAATTCATCAATATTCTGCCTGGCTGCAAGCAGATCTCTGGATCGGAGGGAAGCAAATCCTTCCAGACATGCAAAGTACTCAATCCAAAGAACGGTCACAACCAGGTCTCTTTCTTAACTCAAAGAACTTAAACTTGGAAAGCTTATTGCTATTGAACAAGACTGTGCTTTGCAGTAATGCTGGCTGAAAAGTAACCACAACACTAAACTACTGAGAAAACCATGTCCTTTAATATTTTTGGTTCCTTATGGAGCAAACTAATAGAATTACTAGCTTTGTTAAAAAAAGAAAAAAAATTAGCAACAGGAAAGGGATAATGCTATATAAATGCTCTGGGATTCGCAGACTGAAGCTCAGAACAGTCCAGAGAGACATGGGTATATGTTTGTTTATTTAAAAAAGGATTTTAAAATGAGGTGGTCACCACAACAGGAGATAAACTTTAGACTTTAAAACATAGAGTTGTTCTCCATAGTATTCCCTATATTATTGAAGTAGATGTTGGAAGAAGTAAAAAATGTTCTCATATGTTTCAGGTCTTTGTTTAACCAAAACATGAAAAGTACAGAAATTACTGTGATACCTCAATTTCAATATGGAGACTTCCAAGCAGTGGCTGGCAGAAAGCAAAGCTTTTCCCTTAAGAATTGGGAATCAAAAGTAATGCTGGAAAAATGGCATTACTTTCTTCAAAGTGTAAAATGTCTCACTACAGAGGCTCCCACTGGAAAATAGTGAGATCTGACTTTAATGCTAAATTGGTCAATGCACAAAAGTGGTTCTCCCATCTGCTCTACTTGCAGAACCAAAGCTTTGCTTCTGCAAATTACACACTGGCAAGAGAGAGAAAAAGGTTTCCACCAGCTGCTCCTTGAAAAAGATCCAAGAACACTTTCAGGACAGACCTACAAAGGCCACATCTATCCTAAGGGAGGCTCACATGCCTCCAAACAAGCAGGGGTTTTAGGACAAAAATTAACCCTTTCTGTAAGTATACAACAGTGGACACTTAAAACAACTACAGTCCTTAACCCTAATGCCTCAACATCAGTTCTCCACAGAACTGTTCCCTTCCCCACAAAGTGCATTCCAAGAGGTCTAGTGCATCTGTCTATATTAGGCCAAGCTCTAACTAGAGCAACTATTGTCCAAAGTCTGTGGAATAGCTCTTAGGATTATCATCACTTCCAAGAGCTATGAATAACTGTGATCATTCATAAAATGAACTAATGCTGTCAAGGTTAACATTACAAATCACTAATGCCTTGTCTTACCCCATACACAGAAGCCCATGCATGTATGCTGGGCCAGAATATGGCCCCACTGCATTCAAGAAGTCACTAATCATGGGAACAAGGCCGGAAAACACCAACTCCCTGAGGTGAAAACAAGCACAGGTGGCGGCTCATTCCATTAGAAGGCCACCAAAGCCAGGCAGATGCTCCCCTCTACAGAAGGAACAAGGTCTGAAAATGAATGTGTCCTCAGTTTCTCATCAACTCCCTCATCAAATATTTGTTAATGTGGACGGAAGTGCCTCGTTTTGGTAGGAAATCAGGAAATGCGGAAGGAATACTGCTATCCAACACCATAGTGCTTGGATCTGAGTAAGGCTGGAGAAGATACTATTGTACCTACATGTGCCAAAATGGCATGTGGGGTTGGTACCTAATAAACAGCATGACTACCGTGTCTGATTGTGCTATCAACAATATTTAACTAGCCAGAAACTTACAGGAAGTTAAGAGACTGGGACAATGCGCCTGACACCTAACCAGGCCTTTCTGGAAATTCTATCAATTTCAGGAAATGATGAGAAGGAGGTAGGCACACTTCATCAACAGGATGCAAAGCAAAACCATTAAAGCACTGCACTGATTTTCCTTTGGTCATTTATTTCCCCAGGTAGGATGATCTGATAACTCCCAGATTGGAGAAGATAAATGAAGTATTCATCTGTAACCTTTAGAAGATTCTCACACATCTGCTCAGGGGCAGCAATAGCAGAGTGGAGTGTGTGCAAATCATGTGCCTCAGTCAGCCCCATAACTAATGTTTCCTTGGATCTGAATGCCTTTTTCAAATGAAAGAAGAGAAGTTCAAACCATAGTGCCTCAGTGGAAGGTTGATAAGGAAGAGAGACACTGGAATCCCCAAAATCTACACCCCTGAAACGCCATACCACTTCTTTCCTGTGGAGTCAGTCTCCACATGCCTAGCAGACACAATCAAGGTGCTGTGCACGATGAATGCCAAGCCCCAGGTACAATATTCCCAACACTGGAGTCCTTGGAATCCCCCCCCCCCCCCCCAAAATCGTCCAGGCCAGGATGGTGAAAGCCTTTTTGCTGGGATTATCCAGGATACGTCCTTTGATGAGGTTAAATGCACTGGAGCAACAGAATATTTTCAAAGCAGCAGGGTCTGCTTTCTCTGTAAGGGTGGTAGTCCGTTCTGTTCCTATTATAGGGGAAGAAAATTAAAGAGTCCAGTGCATACCTATTGGTACTCATCCCGCATCTGTCCTATTATGTTGGTAAGGCTCTCTAGTCCAAACACATAGCCCCTATCGGGGCCATCATGTACAGTAGGGTCATCACGAAAGCCTTTGAATGTGCTGTGTGCAAAGTCAATCATACGTACATCCACCTTAGGCTGGGTGGTGGAGGACTCTGTGCTGCTGGCATCTTGTAGGTTTTCGGGAGGAGAGAGGTCCACTTGCTTCAGGCGCACCTCTGGTCTGGACTCCATGTTTGTCTCAGACCGGGCATCCTTTCCATCATAAATGATGAGCAAGGAGCTGGAGTAGAACCGGTAAGAGGCCTGCCTCTCTAATACAGCTTTCAGACTTCGCAGTTTGCTAAGGATGGGCTCAAAGAGGTCATTTCGTAGCTCAACACCATTGTGCAGGTACTGGTAGAGTGCACTGCGAAAGCCCTCAATGGAAAGCCCTCTGCCATAGTATTTATTCCTGCACAAATAATGCCCTGTGTCCAATTGATATACCTGCAACATAGAGACAAAGCATTACATGGTTTATATGGATAGTCAAGTACTACAAGAATCTACAAATGCTGATCAGTTATTATTTTTTACAGTAGCTCAAGAAAACCTTTGCACTTCTGAGGCAACAGTATTGAAGAATCTTGGCCAAAGGAAACAAACATCAAACCAGCTTTTCAAAGCACAGTGGGTAACAAATACAATAAGGAAGTGTCCTCTTGGCCAATTCAAACCTTTGCTAAGGAATGTTCTTTCTATATATTCCGTTAAGACACTCCAGAGCTAGAATCAACCAAGGCAGATCCTCAGTAGCCAAACGAAATGTGATGACACATCTCTACAGAATGCCTGGGGCAAATCTGGTTGACTCCTCTAAGGAGAACCACAAGAACTATAATAATTCTACCATGGCATTAAAATGGATGCAAACTTCTTCAGTGTCCCATTCATGGAGGGAAGCGTTTTTAGCTTCCTTACTAAATATGTTCGAATGTAACTAGTCACAAGAAAACACAGAATCCTTTGAATAAAAAAGCACAAATTGTGAAAATAATAACTGACTAGTTAAATGCTTTATTAATACATTTAGGTAAGCAAATATGTTGGGTAAAACAAACCAACAAGGAAGGCACAGAATCATTAGTTCCTTTAAAATTGTAGATCCAAAAACATGAAATCAACAGTACAAAATCACAGCTCCCATCAAAATCCATAGGAAGCTTGAACACAACCAAGATATTTCAGACAGCCACTCTCCAGCAGAGGGCACTACCATACAAGCTGTGAAGGTGCATTTGGGGGACCACTGTCACTCAAAGCAAGACAGGCAACTGCCTGTGAAATATACTCTATGCATTTTGCAAGTTTGGGATGCCGTGTTACACCACACACTTGAAAAACCAGGCAGCCCTGTATGATTTCATAAGAAATGTCTTGTCAACCATGGCAATGAATGGACAACACATATCCATGCATCTCTGAGACTATGTGTTGTTTTCCATGTCTAGTTCTACTCATTTTACAACACTGAACATCTTAAGATATTAACCTCAAAGTATGACTGCCACCTCAAGAAGCCCAATTTCCAGTTGTGTTGCTTGTTTTTACACCTGTAACAGTTCAAGGGGGCTGAACAAATTTAGGCTAAGGAGTCAGTGTAAGGCACTGGAATCTCTGCTGTTAAATAGTTGACAGTATTCTGCACCAACTCCTCAGCTCCACTCAAAGGTGTCATCCTACTGTTACTTGACATTATGTGCAGTGGGCCCTAATCTGAGGTATTCACAAGATTGATAAACTAATCAAAATTCACTGCTGTAAGAGTACAGCTACTATAAACTAGGGCACCGTTTTACAGTGGCGCTAGTCTTTTTTGGAGGAATGAACCCATAAGGTGGTTCTGGCAATGCCTATCCAACACCCTGACTTGTGGTTTCCCTTGGGCTCAGTTCTGTCCACCATGCTGTTTTATATTTATATGAAATTGCTGGGAGATATTGTTCAGTTTTAGGCAGCAGAGTGATAACACACAACTCTTCTTTCCATCCAATTCCAAGGAAGCGGTTTCTATTTTAACCAGTGTTTACTGTCGGAAATGGATTGGATGTGCATCAACAAACCAAAACTTGAATGCAGTATGGATCTATATAACACAATTTAACTGCATTGAACTGCATTATATGAGTCTATACTGACCATATTATAAAGTTCCAAACTGCATTATTATATGGCACTGAGGATCCAGTTGCACATAAAACAGATAAGTGCTCCTGGTCAGTCCGAAGCAGATCAAGGAATAGGATCAAAGATTCATCCTGTGCTGGATGCGGCTACATGCCCCCTGAAATCTCAATTTCACAGCTTGGATCCACTCCTAGACTCCTATCTGAGTCTAGATGCCCAGCCTACATCTGTGGCTAGGAGTGTATTTGCATAATTAAAACTACTGCACCAGCGGTGCCTGTTCATTTAGAAGTCATATTTGGCTATGGTGACACATGCTTTGATCACATCTTGTTTAGACCACTATAATGTGGGGCTCCCTTTGGAAACTTCAAAAATTTCAGTGGGTCCAAAATGCTGTGGCTGAATTGTTGACTGGGGCTGCCTAGAAGGATCATGTGACTTCCCTGTTGAAACAGATCCACAGGCTACTAGTTGGTTTCCAAGAAGAATTCAAAGTGCAGATTCTGACCTTTACAGCCCTACATGGCTTGGGTTCAGATTATCTGAAAAACTATTATCTCCAAATGAAAACCAGCTTGAATTTTACAATCTGCAGAGGAGGGCTTTTCCTCAACCATACCACCTTCTCAGGTATCTTTGGTGAGGACTTTAGAGAGAGCTTTCCCAGTGGCTGCTCCCAGGCTGTGAAGCTCCCTTCCATGCAAGGTCTGGTTGCCCCCCCCCCTTCCTGCTCTCTTTCTGCTGACAAGTGAAGTAGTTTTATTCCAGTAGGTTTTGAATTTTTATTGTGGAACAGTAGTTTGTGTGCGAAGTGGTGGGATGTTACTTTAAATCTTTTACTAACAATTTTGTTTTAAATATGTTTCGATGTCATTTTAATGATACTGTTTATTTTGTAAACTAGTGCTTTAGAATAATCTTTTAAAAATTATTCTCAGCCACCTTGAATTCCATCTCAAGAGAAAGACAAGATAGAATTCAATCAAACCAATCAATAAAGTAAGTTAATAACAACCAACAACATCCCTCATACAAGTCTTTCTCTGTCATTCCTTTCTCTCATAGTTTTTCAGGTGTCTACAACAGTTGTCAAATCTTGCCATCTGTCCTGTGCACAGGAGGATACCCATCCTAAATCATGTATCAGCAGCCACATTTAGTAGCAGCTCATACAATACCTGCATTCCACAAACTCGTACTCCTAGCGTGGCTGAGGTGCTCTGTGCACACTTCTTCATCTGTCGAGCAGCCTTCTCTTCTGACGCATCATCGCCATGCTGTCTGGTCCCCATTTTCAAGTCAAGCACGCAGGGAAGCTTAAAGTGATGTACCACATTCTCCAGCAAAAGGAATTCTGAAGGAATGGTCAAGGAGAATATATCTCTCAAGGTGCAAACTGCCTTTTTTTATTACTATAGATCCCCAAGGGCCTCTCTCTAGAGAACATTCTGGCCGAGAATATATATTCAAACAGAAAGAGGGAAGACATCAAACACAAAATCTCATAAAATGTGGGACTGTAGGAAATCAGTATTCCATTTTCAAACTAAGGGCCCTTCCACACAGCCCTATATCCCAGAATATCAAAGCAGAAAAGCCCACATTATCTGTTTTGAACTAGAATAAATGGCAGTGTGGAAGGGCCCTGAGTGGCCTATTCAGAGGGAAAGACCCCATAATGGAGGAGAAAATCCTAATTCTGAAAGCAATAGCCAATTTCCTTTCCTGCAGATATTAGTGTTGGGTTACAGAAATGGCCAAGAATTTTTTAAAAAGGGCACAAAGCCCACAGATAAGCAAAAAAAGGCAGTGTCAGGCCTGGGACCATGAAAGCCTATAAGTCTCTTTTAGCTGAAGGAAAAACTCTGTTCATCGCAAAGCCTACCAAGGTTCTCACCATGAAAGGAATAACTGAATATACACTATAGTGTGCTGAGTTCTGCCTTTGGAGGATACTGTAGAGTTTTCGTTCCTTGGACTCTGAACGCATGCGGCTCAACTGTTGTTTGTGGCAACGCAAGCTCCATGGATTAAAGGTGATTTTTTCAGAACTCACACTGCTGTTTCCATCTAGCATCTGAAATGGAACATCTGAATGGAAACTCTTCTGACCCCTTGTGTCCTGGATGCTGTTGGCAAAATATAATTCACAAGTTAAGACCTTTGCTGCTGTGGATTGCTCCTGTTAGATTAAAGCAGAGGTTAACCTTTGTGGATTTTCAACCCAGCTGTCTTCCCTAATTGATTAAGTTGAGAAATGGGGCAGTTTAAACACTTCACCTACTGGCTAGGAACGATCTCCTCCTTTGCAGATATTACACTGTCTCAGAACCGTCTCCACACACAATAGGCACACACAAGTGCATTATTTAATCGAACTAAAAACAAAGGGCAGATTAAAAGTAACAACCTCTGCATAACTATGACTGAACGAATATAGAAGAAGCAGGAACACATTATACCTTTCCATGCAATCAGCAGGCAATCCTGCTTTCTCCTCTTTGTGATCGCTGCCACTGCCTGACCGGTTGAGGCTTCTGCGAGAGTGCTTACGACGAGGCTGGTCCCTCTCTGGTGTATCCTCATGTTCCAATGCTTCACTCTCCACGTAGGGATATGCTACCAGGTTAATGTAGCCATCGCTGTCTCCCTCAAAACAGACAGAAACCACACCTGCCAGAAACAAGGCCTGTATGAGACATGTCTCAGATGAGAATTCTTACCAGGCAGCAACAACTACAAAGTTAGCAATGGAAGGAAGATGCTAACACCTAGGACTGGACTAGAGATGACTATAAACAGACTCCCAAGAGAATAAAAGAAAGGAGGGCATGAGATTTTTGCATTTGTGTGAGCCCAAGTGTATCTACAGGCTAAGTTACTGTGACCTCTCCAGGAACTTCATGATCTCTGTATGAGCCACAAAAATGACGAGATGTTCAGGTATCCTTTGACCACTTTAATTACTCGCATGGACAAGAACTGTTGCTGCATAGTAGGGAGTCCCTATATTGAGAGAAAGAAGGGCTAAAAAGCAAGCAAGCAGTCAAATCAATTAATTGTTTTTATTAAAAGACAATAAGGCTTTAAAAATAATTATGTAGCATTGACAATGAGTTGTATAAACAGTTTCCAGAGGATAGCTTGAAGGCACACCAGTTACTTAGTTATTAGGAGAAAAGTGACCAGCTGCAGTCAGTAACAACAAAGAAGGGACTTTTTGCACAGAAGATTATACTATTTGATGTTGTATCTCTTTGGGACTGTGTATGAAGTATGTAAGTAACAGACAAATAGATATATCCAAAGGAAGCACTATGCCTTAGCACATACACTGTAGTCTCGCTACTGCAAGATGGCACCAATTTTACTATGGTGCCTGAATCTCTATGAAGAGATCCATAAGTGGGACATACATGCAGCCAGTGCAATAGCAATAAACCCCATCACTAAAATCGTCTTACAAAAATGTGAAGTAAGTTTGAAAACTAACTTTTAAAGTACTAGAATTTAAATTTCAGATCAGCAAATCCATCCTTTTAAATCTGTTTCCGTTTATTGAGAAACACAAGACTACACTACACTAGACTGGTAGTTAAATGTATATTCCATGAAGATGAAGTAAGTAAATATTTCTCTGTATTTGGTAGTTTCAGTTGTAGCTAATATCCACAGAATCTGCCCAAATAATGTCTTCCAAGTTTTCATAGGTCACTTTTGTCAAATTTGTTGGCATAATCACAAGTTCTTGAGAACTATCCTTAAAATAAATTGGAATGGTTTCAGGCTGAGATGCAATCTAATTTTCTTACTGGTGAAGGATAATGTTTCAGTAAGAAAGGAATTTTATCACACACAGTATCAATGTGACAAATAGCAGCCTGCCTTTCCTTTGTCCTACATTGGCATTAATTTTTAAAATGTGTATCTTATGAAACCCTACCAAAAGAATAACATGTATTTGAGAAGAGTCATGCTCTTTTGCTATAACATGATGCACCTTTCTCAGTTATGACATGATGTACAATCTCATTCATAAGAAATGCTGTGCTCATTCATGGTGTTCCATTTCGCTTCTGTTGACTTATAAAAACATTCGTTCTCCCCATCAATGTTTTACAGATAAAATTAATTTAGCACTGCTTTTAAGTTTCTGGAATTGGGAATCTTAGTTGCATCACCAAGTATTACTTCCAAGTCCAAAAAAAGTTTGACAAAAAATGTGAACCCTCCTCTTTATTTAATTGAGTTTATACTATATTTGTTTATCAGAAACAGAGTGCCAAGTAACTTGGCAGAACTGGACAAACTAAGACAGCCCTGAACAAAATCCCTGCACTATGTTAAGAAATTCTTCATGGGCAAAAAGTCTGCAAGTAGCTATTTAACTGATATCCTGTCTTTCTCTCAGCATGGAATTCAAAATACCATAAAAATAAACCTTTCACTATAGAATAACATTTTCAAATTGAAAATCTACCTTTTGCATTAGATGTGAAATACGACATCTTTTTTGTATTCACTTAAAATCATATAATTAATGTCCAGGAATAGAACATGAAATACCGCCTAACAAAGTAGGCTATGAAGAATATATGTTTTCCAGCAGTAAATACATATGACCTCAGTGACACCTTTTTTTATTCGCCACATTTTATTCCCCACCAGGAAGTGAACTAAATTCAATGTCTCAAGCATGTTATCTTCTTTGGTGATTGAGCACATTTCTATGTGAAGAAATCTAGCATGTAACCTAGAGATTGTTGCCTTGAGCATGAAGAAAGTGAGTTCCACTGAACTAAAATTTGAACTAAACACGCTCAGGACTGGGCTCTAAAACTACTGTTCACGAACAACAACTTCCTATAAAGCATTCATTTAGTGAACAGCTGTCTCAGGACATGTAATTATGATTCTCATAAATGACATCTTCTCAAAATACAGGGGATGATGTCACATGGATGCTGCTTGTAACTTTTTGGAATAGATGATGGGGAGAAAATAGCAGAACAGCAGTGTGAAAGGTGTTGGGCAACTCACCTTTGTACTCGGGCGTGAATTCTTTCATTTCTGGAGGCAGGGATTCATAGAAGCGTTGTTCTCTGGTGATGAGAGGCTTGCACACCGTGTGATCATCGTAGCGCATCATGCTGCTGTGGCCACCCACTTGATGGATGAAAGGCTCCAGCAGGACCCCTCGGTCCCCTGTGTGGGTTGTGTTCTTGCCGTGCTTCCCCACCTCCATGGTTTGACAAACACACATTGCGTAGGACGCCTGTCACACTCTGGAGGCATGGGGAGAGCTGCATGGGGTGGAATGAGTGGTTTCTCAAGGATTAAAATCACCACCAGAGAGCCCAGAAATAAACATGCGTCTGAAGTCTGCAAAACAGAGAGGAAACACCATCAAAGTTTATCAGAAGTCTCAAGAGTCTTAGAATGAATGCACACACATATAAATATAGTGCATTCATTCTACATCCCAGATAATTAGCCACTGGTAGTACGGTTTCTTTCTGTCTACCTGTAACTCACTCACGTCCTTCCTTTTTTTTTTTGACAGCAGTACTCCCTTCACTCCAATTAATGATAAAGATGACTAGAAAAGGATTGCTATTTTTCTAAAACTGTCCTTTTACAAACAGTACCACACGGCAAAGACAAATGACTGCAGCTCCCAAAGGAAGCAACAAGTTACTTGATATCACAAGCACCGCAGCTACACCAAGGAGACATTGGAATCACTACTGTCCCAGAGCTGCTCCAACTGTCTTGGCCAGAATTTCACTGGTGGCCAACACGCTCTTCTGGAAGTCCAGGGGGTGGGGGAGGCTGCTTGCTTGCAAGACACATGTGGTATGGTTCCTCCTATGACGGGCACTGCAGTTTAGGAGAGGCATTTTGAATTCTCAGCCAGAGAGCTCTAGTGCCTCCCTCAAACGACGACAAATCACAGGATCCCACGGAATACAATCAAATTGTGCTTCCTATATCTCAACAAAGGGCCAAAATAGAAGGTGATTAAGGCAGAAAAAATAATTTCAGTCTAGTTCAACTGCCAGACTGATAGGTAGCTATAGCAGAGGTCGGACTTGGCCAGTGATCCTGTGTTATAAGCTGATCAAACTTGGAGAACACCTCACAAGCTCAGGTGCTTATGTGTGTGTGATGGCTCTCCTATTGTTGAGAGGAGAGTGTATACACTGCAAACATTAATGTATTCTCAGTTGCCATGAGCAAGTCTTTCTTCATGTGGGACATTTGTGAAAGCAAGTGAAGGAGTAATTTCCACACATATAGTGGCTCCTTAATTTTCAGACATACCTACATACATAGGTTACATCTGAATTCCTCCCATTCCTACTATGAGACAAAAGCAGGAATGAGGAGATGTAACACCTACTACAGCCTAAGCCTCCATCCATCTACTGATTGACAAGCTGCATAACATTTGGCCAAAGAGACAAATTGTATCCTACAAGTGTTTTAGTAAGAGAGAAGTGACCATTTACAGAAGACAAAATTGTCTTCCTCCCCTTTCCAACATACAAAACTGCTTCACTCCCCACATCCTAAAGCAAGGACTCTAATGCTCTGGGGAGTAAAGCCAAAGGACTGAGGGGCTCTCCTCTAAATGAGCAGGATTAAAAGCCATAAATTTCACCCTGGGTCTGGCTCCAAAGGAAAGCACTTAACCTCGTCTTAAAAGATTCATTTCTTCACTGATCAAGAACAATAAAAACATTATAGATTATCCATTGTATAATTTTCTAAAAGCTCAGAAAATGCCTTGAATATGTCTGATATCATGATTAGTGAATGAGAAAACTTGCAAGCATCCATACAAAGTACACACCAAAAGGAGATGGCATAACATCAGCACATTTAACTGCAACCGCAAAAAATTAATCTTGGAAGACAAGTGGGCTCAGCCATGGTTAATACTTGGATAACAAAGAATAGCAGATGCTATAAGATATATTTCAGAGGAAGGAATAGGAGCATTACTTGCCTAAGAAAAATCAATGAAATTCATGGGGTTACCATAGGATGACAGGTGACTTGAAGGCATATATACACATAATATAGATGAGGAAGTACTGAAGGATTAGCTTGAGTGCAACCTGTTAGCAAAGGTAAAAACCTTAGGTTGCAGAGTATCAAAGAAAAATAGAATAAAGCTGCAACAGAAACAAAGCCCCGAAATAATGTGGTCAAATAAAAAACTACATTGTAGCATAAAGTCATCTTACTTTAATGCTGTAAC
The DNA here is from genome assembly GCF_035594765.1 of Anolis carolinensis. Classification (NCBI taxonomy): domain Eukaryota; kingdom Metazoa; phylum Chordata; class Lepidosauria; order Squamata; family Anolidae; genus Anolis; species Anolis carolinensis. The sequence goes on along the minus strand of NC_085842.1, from coordinate 86,811,530 downwards.
AGAAGCATAATGCAGGAACAAAAAACTCAAAGAGAGAATACAGGCAAAGTGCAGAGAATATATAAATGAAAAACATAGCTCCACCTGTATCTGATTGATAAAGCTCAAAATACAAGCATACTACCAGTTAAAGGTACAGACCTACTGGCTAAACATGAACTATATAATTTTGCAAACATTATAATACTTTCAACACAACCTAATCACAAGAATGGGTACAGAAGGTCAGAAAGAAGGGAAATATGGGGTTCGAGCCTCCCCTCACTTGTAATACTACTGCATTGAGTTTGTTGCTGAATGTTATTTCAGAACAGCAGAATTTTAAACTTCAAATACAATACTGAATTTTGAGAGGGAGTTAAGGAAAAATGTACAGTTCAACCATGCCTGAAAAATCAGATGAATCCAAGATGCTTTTAACGAGTTAAGCAGTGGAGGAGATTAGCTACATGTTAGATACTGCACAAGAGAGAGATGCATATTACAGTAAATTATTTTGTTCTGCAAATGTAGGCATACTTTCTTTTTCCTTAGTTGCATTTTTATATCCTTATGTCCACAAGTGTGAAAATTCACACCAAAAATTTCAGATTTGGTGTCCAAATTTAATAGTCAATGCGTACTATTTACACACAGATTCCACATTGTCTGTACCCCATATAACAGCTTAGGTACTAAAGAATGGGTATTAAGTATTTACTGTATGCTACCATATTTTGGCTCCCAATAATGTATAGCATCTATATATATAAAAGAGTGATGGCATCACGGCAATTCACAAAACAACAAAAGTACAGGCCCCCCAACCTCAAAATTTGACAACACAACCCATCATCCACGCCTCAAGGTTGATACAACAAAAAGAAAAGAAAAATAAAGTCCTAATTAGAGGGAGAGCAATAATTTTTTTTATCCAATTGCTGCCAGTTTAGAGGGCTAATCTCTGCCCACTTGGTTGCCTAGCAACCAAGGGACAGCCAGGTTTCAGTTAGGGGACAGGCAGATTTAGGCCTCACTTAGACTTCTTCCACAGATTATCTAATTTGCACTGGATTATATGGCAGTGTAGACTCAAGGCCCTTCAACACAGCTATATAACCCATTTATAATCTTATATTATCTGCTTTGCACTGGATTATCTTGACTCCACACTGCCATATAATCCACTTCAGTGTGCATTTTATACAGCTGTGAAGAAGGAGCCTCATATAATCCAGTTCTGAGCAGATAATATAAGATTAGAAATATACAGTAGACTCTCACTTATCCAACGTAAACAGGCCAGCAGGATAAGTGAATATGTTGGATAATAAGAAGGGATTCAGGAAAAGCCAATTAAACATCAAATTAGGTAATCGTTATACAAATTAAGCACCAAAACATCATATTATACAACAAATTTGACAGAAAAAGTAGTTCCATGCGCAGTAATGCTATGTTGTAATTACAGTAGAGTCTCACTTATCCAACACTCGCTTATCCAACGTTCTGGATTATCCAACGCATTTTTGTAGTCAATGCTTTCAATATATCGTGATATTTTGGTGCTAAATTCATAAATACAGTCATTACTATATAGCATTACTGTGTACTGAACTACTTTTTCTGACAAATTTGTTGTCTAACATGATGTTTTGGTGCTTAATTTGTAAAATCATAACTTAATTTGATGTTTAATAGGGTTATCCTTAATTCCTCATTATCCAACATATTCGCTTATCCAACGTTCTGCCGGCCGGTTTATGTTGGATAAGTGAGACTCTACTGCAGGGGTCCCCAAACTTTTTAAATGGGGGGCCAGTTCACAATCCTTCGGACCGTTGGAGGGCCGGACTATAGTTGGCCACCCAGCAATAAATAATAATAATAATAATAATAATAATAATAATAATAATAATAATAATAATAATAATAATTGAGGCATAAGTTAAGAACTTATGCCTCAAGTACCACCTGCCAGCAGCAAAGAACTGGTGGGATCACAAACCTGCAAAAGCATTGGAAAATGAGCATGCAAAGATACTGTGGGACTTCCGAATCCAGACTGACAAAGTTCTGGAACACAACACACCAGACATCACAGTTGTGGAAAAGAAAAAGGTTTGGATCATTCATGTCGCCATCCCAGGTGACAGTCGCATTGACGAAAAACAACAGGAAAAACTCTGCCGCTATCAGGACCTCAAGAATGAAGTTCAAAGACTTTGGCAGAAACCAGTGCAGGTGGTCCCAGTGGTAATGGGCACATTGGGTGCCGTGTCAAAAGATCTCAGCCAGCATTTGGAAACAATAGACATTGACAAAATTACGATCTGCCAGCTGCAAAAGGCCACCCTGCTGGGATCTGCGCGCATCATCCGAAAATACATCACACAGTCCTAGACACTTGGGAAGTGTTCGACTTGTGATTTTGTGATATGAAATCCAGTATATCTATCGTGTTTGCTGTGTCATAATAAAATAATAATAATAATAATAATAATAATAATAATAATAATAATAATAATAGGATTGGCAGAGACCCTTTGGGCCATTGAGTCCAATCCCTTTCTGTCTTTGTGCACTGAAAGCACAAGCACAGCACCCCTAACAGATGGCCACCCAGCCTCAATGTTAATAATAATAATAATAATAATAATAATAATAGCAGTAGTTGTAATAATAATAATAATACAGAGTTTTGGAACACAATACTCCTGACCTCACAATCGTGTTATAAAACAAAGTATGGATTGTCAATGTTGCAATCCCAGGTGACAGCAGGATTGAGGAAAAACAACTGGAAAAGCTGACACGATATGAGGATTTAAAGATCGAATTACAAAGACTCTGGCACAAGCCAGTCAAGGTGGTCCCAGTGGTGATCGGCACACTGGGTGCAGTGCCTAAAGACCTTGGCCTGCACTTAAACACAATTGGCGCTGACATAATACCCACCTGCCAGCTGCAGAAGGCCACCTTACTGGGATCTGCGCGCATTATTCGCCGATACATCACACAGTCCTAGACACTTGGGAAGGGTCTGACGTGTGATCCAATACAACAGCCAGCAGAGTATCTGCTGTGGACTCATCTTGTTGTATTTCTAATAATAATAATAATAATAATAATAATAATAATAATAATAATAATAATAATAATAATGGTTGTAAGAGAAGAAGAGACCCCTTGGGTCATTTAGCCCAACCCCCTTCTGCCCTTGTGCCATGGGGGCCGGATAAATGGCTTCGATGGGCCGCATCCGGCCCCCGGGCCTTAGTTTGGGGACCCCTGCTCTACTGTATTTACAAATTTACCACTAAAATATCACAATGAATTTAAAACACTGACTACAAAAACATTGATTATGAAAAGGCAGACTGCGTTGGATAATCCAGAACATTGTATAAGCGAATGTTGGATAAGTGAGATTCTTCTTTAATATGAAATAATTACTGGGATAGAATAATGCAGAACAATATAATCTCTAAAACCAGGACAGTAAATAAACAGGGGAATCCCACACAGGAAACAATCAGGGCCAGCTAACACCTCCCAACAAAGTATTCCCATCATCAAAATCAGGCAAATCCTCTGTTTTCTCAGGCCCACAGACAGTAGAAGCACATAAAATATCACAAACAACACCACTCTGAAAACAAGGGAATTCCAGACAGGAAACAATCAGGGCCAGCTAACACCTCCCAACAAAGTATTCCCATCATCAAAGTCTGGAAAATCCTCTGTTTTCTCAGGGCCACAGACAGTAGAAGCACATAAAATATCGCAAAGAACACCACTCTGAAAACAAGGGAATTCCAGACAGGAAACAATCAGGGCCAGCTAACACCTCCCAACAAAAAATTCACTCAGGGAGGAAACAGCCAGGCTTTAAAGCTGCAAGGCCATTACATCCTAATCATTTTTCCTAATTGCAGCATTCATACTTGCCTCCAACAAACAAAAAAACCAATCAGAAATATTGTATATTCACAACCTTTAGGAAATAATATCCCCTGATGGCGCAGCGTGTTAAAGCGCTGAGCTGCTGAACTTCTGGACCGAAAGGCCACAGGTTTGAATTGGGGGAGCGGAGAGAGCCCCCACTGTTAGCCCCAGCTTCTGCCAACCCAGAAGTTCGAAAACATGCAAATGTGAGTGCATCAATAGGTACTGCTCCGGCAGGAAGGTAACGCCGCTCCATGCAGTCATCCCACATGACCTTGGAGGAGTCTACGGACAACGCCGGCTCTTCGGCTTAGAAATGGAGATGAGCACCAACCTCCAGAGTCAGACACGACTGGACTTAATGTCTGGGGAAAACCTTTACCCTTGACCTTAACTACCACCAATTCCTCAATACTTTCTTTCCCATACCACCATACTTTGCCACAGCAACGCGTGGCCGGGCACAGCTAGTTAAAAATAAAACACAGGAACTTCCATGAGCCCATCAACCCTGCAAAACCATTTCACAACAAGCAAATAAAGAGATACCTCTGACCTACTCAAAACATGAATTTGGGCTGGGGAACATGAAAGGATCTGACTCTAATCTTAATGCTATAGGTAAGCCAATATTAAATATGTAATAGCTGTTACAGCAATATGACTTGTCTGCAATTTACTGTCATCCTCCTATGTCCTTGCTACTAATCTATCAGGTGGAAAGCTTGGCTGGTACTTAAGACAGGGTATTTTGTGCGGCTGCACCCAAATGTAGTATCCCCCCCCACTAATCCTCCTTTGGACAGCTAGCAAAAAAGATATTATTCTGCCAAGCTCTTAATTGTCAAGGCTATTGTTTGACATCACTGTTACTCTGGTTTTACTGTAATCAAGGGGTTTTTTGTTCCTTCTTTTTTTCCTATTACATTGTTCTTACTGACCATCAGCTAAATTACAAAATACAGTGTTCCCTCACTACTTCGTGGTTCACTTTTCGTGGATTCGCTGTTTCGTGGTTTTTCAATAAACTCTAAAAGACTATTAAAAATCATTAAAAATTACAATTTACAGCCTAAGGAAGGGAGGAAGGAGAAGCCAAAGGGAGAGAAAAGGAGCCCAAGCAGCAACGGAAGGAGAAGGACGCGATTTATCAACATACAATTGGTTGATCTAGACTTTAAAAAGTGTATAATTACTAAAATAATGTATAAATATATAGTGTCCCTGCTTCCCCGATTTTCACTTATTGCGGGTGGTCCTGGAACCTAACCCCCGCGATAAGTGAGGGAACACTGTATACAAATGTGGGTTTTCCTATCTCAGCAACTATCACATTCACAGATTGCCTAATGCCAACCACAACTAGGTAATTTCACAGGCAGGTCAAATATGGGATGGTCTTTGCCATAGAGCAGTGGTGGTTCCCAACCTTTAGTCTCCAGTTGTTTTGGACTTCAACTCCAAGAAATCCCAGCCAGTTTACCAGCTGTTAGGAATAGTAGGAGCTGAAGTCCCAAACACCTGGAGGACCAAAGGCTGGAACCCACCGCTTTTTAGCACTGCCATTCACCACACATGTATAAATAACAAACAGGCTGTCAAACGTTGCAGATTGAGGAAACATTATGATCCTGTAAATTGAGAAAATGCACAATGGTTCCCACATGATAAGACACAGAACATTAAATTTAAAATCAAACCTGTTTCTGGAAAGATTACTTTGTTTGAAATAACCTTTTAATTATAACACTGATACCGTGTTTCCCCGAAAATAAGACCTCCCCAAAGAATAAGACCTAGCAGGGGTTTGGGGGGATTGCCAAATATAAGGCCTCCCCTGAAAGTAAGACCTAGCAACTAAGGCTGCAGCAGAGTTCCATTGGGAAACATGGCTGCAGGGCTAAAGCAGCACTCATACACACACCGGAGGGAGGGAGGGAGAGAAAGTGCTTGCTTTCTGTGCCTCCCTGCCTTGCCTTGCCTTGCCTGTCCCCCAGCCGCGGCTTGAAAAACCTTCCGTGGCTGCTGCTGCGCTGCCATTTCTTCCTTCGGAGACAAGGCCATGCTGGCCATGCTCCCTTCTTCCCAAAGGCTTCTGATTGGCTCCTGGAGCCCGGGCAAGGGAGGGTGGGAGGGAAGGAAGAGGGCTTTCCACTCGTTCCCAAGGCTTCTGCTCCTTAAAGGTACAGGACGCATTGGGATTCTCCTCTCATCCTTATTCCTATCCTATGCCATGAAACTGATTATTTTATACTATTATTCTATTACCATATTATTATCATCATATTCTGTTACTATTATTATATCCCATTATTATATTATCCTATTAATATATTTTAAATCATTATATTATATTTTTCTATTATTATTATATCATTATATTATTATTCTATTATTATTCTATTATATTTTCATATTATTATATTATTATTCTGTTATTATTAAATTCCATTTTATATTACCCTATTAATATATTTTATATCATTATATTCTATACTATTATTCTATTATATTATCATATTATTATTTTATTATTATTAGCATATTCTGTTATTATTATTATATTCCATTTTATATTATCCTATTAATATATTTTATATCATTCTATTCCATTCTATTATTCTATTATATTATCCTATTATTATTATATTATTATGCTATTCTGTTATTATATCCCATTATTATATTATCCTATTAATACCATATTATTATCATATTCTGTTATTATTATATCCTATATTATATTATCTCATTAATATATTGTATATCATTATATTATTATATTATTATCATATTATTATTATAGTATATTATATTATTCATCATTCATGACTACATTGAAACTAGAATAGAGAGAAATCAGCGTGGAAACCTTGTGAAACCTAAATTGCAAGAGGTACCATAGATTGTTGTACATGTAAATAATGGTAGTAACAAGAAATTCTTGATAGGATGCATAGTTTGCCTGGTTATGCTGGTTTGTGATGACAACTACTTTACAGTATATAATAAATGTTCATTTTGTTGTTCAACAATAAATGTGAGCTCTTCTTCATGGAAAAATAAGACATCCCCTGAAAATAAAACCTAGTGCATCTTTGGGAGCAAAAATTAATATAAGACCCTGTCTTATTTTCGGGGTATGTGTGAATGAAAAATAAAAATATACATAAAGATTTCAACCAGAGGCTCAAGAAAGCATCTGGTTTGATTAATATTCTTCAAAAATACAAAGGAGTTAATGAAAATGCATCACCATTAAATACTTCCATATACTTTCTTAGGTTATGTTGTGAATGAGTCTTCTGAGGCTGTTAGTGATAATGGTAGGATCAGGAGGGGAAGGAAGAATCCTCGCGAGGAGGGCTCGTTGGAAGATTTACATAGGAAGAGTCAGGGAGATAGATGAGGAATCCTCAGATGAGGATTCATTTGGGGAGTTGGAAGGGGATCCTGAGGTGGAATTGGATGCTGAGGAACCGGTGGTGGCGGAAGGAGTTAGCATAGACTGGGCACGGGCTCCGGAGGATCATGGGGAGGAAACTGGGCCCATGGATGCTGAGGACGCAGGAGAGGCTTGGGTTTCTTCAGAAGCAGACTCCACATGGTCTGCCTAGAGGAATGAGAGTAATTCTGCAGGTGTGGATAGGGTTGGGCGTAGGCAGAGCGATTCTGACTCTGATGAGGAACTTGGGACACCTGGTCCTAAGGCGTTGGCTGTTTGGAGCTTGGACTCTGATGAGGAGCTTGGGACACCTGATCCTAAGGCGTTGGTTGTTTGGACGCCCAAGGAAACCTAAATAAATTGGGGGGTTTTTGGCCATTGTTCCTTGCATGTGGCAAGGTGTTGTTGGGCGCCATTGGGTTTCCTGCAATTGACTCCGAAGACTGGCTTGGGATTTTGCAACTGATGTAAGTTTGATCCGGGTTATTCTACGACGGAGGGCTGGAACTGTGTGGGTTTTCTGTATGGACTGCACTGTTATTACTATTTTGCATTAGCTGATGCTCGCCTCAGTCGTCTTGGCTTTTTGTGTTATCCTGTGACGTGGACCCTGTTGTGACGACTTCACCCCTTTGGACCTTGGACTGGAATTCGACATGGTATATCTCTTCGCTCCCAAAACTCGGCTTGGCACCATTCCTATCCCCGTGGCTGTCTTCCATTGCTGACTACTGGCTTCGTCTTCGACTCTGACGCTGTTTTCCAACCCCGACTTCAGACCGGCTTGACTTCGCTACGACGCTTCACTCCTTTGACAACTGGCCTGGATTTCAACTCCGCAGCGACTTGTCACTATTGTTTCAGCGTTTTCCAGCTTAGCTTGATTGCGCCGTTTCTGGAGAAGTACTTTAGCCTAGTTTGGGCTTTCTTTTGAGTTTTGGGTTTTTTTCTGTACTCTTGGGTTTTGGGGAAGTTTTGAGCTTCTGGGATTATTTGTCTTTGTTTGTTTTGCCGTTTGTTGAGCCTGCATTGCAATTTGGAACTTGATTCAAGCACCTTGTTCTAATCCGGATTATATCTCCGGATAATCCGGATTATACGCCGGTTTGCTCTCTTGGTATTTTCTTCGTTTTGAATGCTTTACACTAAAGTTTAAGTGTTATAAGCTCCCTGGACAATTTATTGAGCTGTTTTGAGTTGTTTGTTAAATAAACTGCATTTATCTAACTGGCTGGAGTCTGACCTTTGACAAGTTAACTCTTAATCTGAAAAATACATAGGAAGGTGGAGTAGAATGTAAATTATGTTTACAAACTAATACAGTCTTTGTAGCTACCCAACAGTCATCCAGTCTCAGTAATTAATTTAGAACATTAAGCATGAGAAAACAAAATAAAATTACATTTTTGGTCACTAGCTAAAATGGGATGTGACAAATATATTTGTGACTGGCTCAGAAGTTTATATAGGTTTACGCAAAATATATAATTCCTTAGTTGCTTGATTATATTGCCTACATTAATAGTATAAACATCCAGTGCTAGTTTTAAAATATAACAAAAACATACCAAAAATATGTTTCAATAAAGGAGTAGTCTTATTGAAATAAAAATGCCTGCCACTCTGGAAATTAATTTTTTTAAAATTAGAGAACAATTGGCTCTCTTCAGTGTTTCATCACAGTGTTGCTCTACCTGAATTGCAAAGAAAATTCAATATCATTTGCCTTCTAATGTGATTTCAGTGTTATAAATGCTGGGAATAGGGAAAGAGGAAAACTACAGTATAGGTGGATAGACTCCACCAAGGAAATCGAAGTCCTCAGCTTGCAAGTTAATAACAAGCTCTCAGATGTCCCTTATTCATATGGTCACTCTAAATTAAAGCCTACCTGACAGCGTGACAACAATATAGACAGGCTAATATCTTATTTGAAGTACAAGGCTCTCTCTGGCACCATTCAACCAGCACACAAAATCAGTCAAGTAAAACCACAATTCTCCTATTTGAGAGGCTGAAAGCTTTCTCCTTCACATATTTTCCCTGCCCCCAATGCAAGACTCTGAAACAGCACACGCCAAGCTACAACAACGTGCTGGGCAATCTTGCACCCAGGCACCACATACTGGCTCCACCAACTGCAAAACAGTTTCAGAGTATTTATGTGTCACAGGATATCAAATTCTACTTTAGTGGATCATAAGGCTGTCAACAAATAATTGGGAACTGCTGACATAGCCCATTCCTTCTGACTGCTAGACATAACTGAAGATATGCCATGCTAACAGGATGCTGTAAGATCAAAGCCGAGAAAGAGGTGGACTGAAACTCTTAGCGCAAGAAACTGGTGAATTTGTGGTTTTGGAAAAGAAGTGAAACACTTCACCAGGCATAAGACGAATATAATTTTGCACAGTGTATAAAGGGTCTATTTATTTCATTTAGTAAAATATTTTTATCCAAGAATAAGAATTGGAAGAGACAACAGGGACCATCCAGTTCAATCTCTGACATGCAGGAAAACTCAACCAAAGCACTCTCAACAGACGGCCTTTCTCTGCTTAAAAACCTCCAGAGCAGGAGACTCTACCACACTTGGAGGCAGCATATTCCACTGTCAAGCAACTCTCATTAAAATGGTTTTGATATTTCCCCCTTTATTTTGTATTTAGTATGAATGTGCCAGATTCCACCTCATCCTAGAAGCTAAGGAGATTGGCGAGTACTTAAATTTGGAATCACCAAGTGATTACAGCCTGGTGCTGTAGTTCAATGTTTCTCAGGTTATATGTGAAGGACCAGCAAATAATTGTTTTCCAGTGTGCCAAAAACCAGCACTAAACTTGTGTCCTTTAACAAGAACTCTTGTCTTTCTTTCTCTCTTTCCTGGATACCTGCCAGGAACCAGTAGTCAATGGCCTAGAGACCACCCTTCATTTTGAATAGCACTGCTGCAAGCTCCATTCAAAGCAATGCAATGCCAAACCACATCCCTTGCCTCAGAGTATAAAAGGTTCATCATAAGTGAAAAGTGCACTTGAAGGCCAAAAACAACAACGATGGTTGTTTCATCCTATACATGATTAGATTCTGGTTTAGAGGAAGGCAATGGTAAACCACCTCTGAGCATTCCTTGCCTAAGAAAGTCCTATGAAATCGGGCCACCATGTGAACTGAAAGCGACTACACATTCATACACACTGCATCTCCTAGATTCTCACCAAGCCCATATATTTCTTCTTCAATTTTGTTATATTTCTTCCTTATTTTTCAATATTTTATTTATTTATTGCATTTATATGCCACCTTTCTCTCATCACTCAGCACCTGCCTTTGAAACTACATATAGCTTACTAGCCGTGCCCGGCCACGCGTTGCTGTGGCGAAGTCTGGTGGTATGGGAAATAAAGTATTGAGGAATTGGTGGTAGTTAAGGTCAAGGGTAAAGGTTTTCCCCTGACATTAAGTCCAGTTGTGTCTGACTCTGGGGGTTGGTGCTCATCTCAATTTCTAAGCCGAAGAGCCGGCGTTGTCCGTAGACTCCTCCAAGGTCATGTGGCCGGCATGACTGCATGGAGTGCCGTTACCTTCCCGCCAGAGCAGTACCTATTCATCTACTCTCATTTGCATGTTTTCGAACTTCTGGGTTGGCAGAAGCTGGGGCTTTAGATAATCTGTGGAAGAGGCCTAAGTGAAGCCTAACTCTGCCTGTCCCCTGGGCTGAGTCGGTTGCTAGGAGACCAAGTGGGCAGAGCTTAGACTTCTAATTGGCAGCAATTGGATAAAAACAATTATTCCTCTCCCTCTAATTAGGACTTTATTTTTCTTTTTGTTGTATCAACCTAGAGCCGTGGATGATGGGTTGTGTTATCAAATTTTGAGGTTGGGGGGCCTGTAGTTTTGTTGTTTTGTCCGCTGCCCTGATGCCATCACTCTTTTATATATATAGATATATTCACACACAATATTAGTATATATGGAGGCATTAACATATATTCTCTCTCAAAAAATCCAGCTTTCTTTAATATAAAACTTTCTCCAACTTTCACACACCTGCAAGGGAGAATAATGGAAGGCAGCATGGTATAGTGGTTTGAGTGTTGGACTACAACTCGGGAGGCCAGGGTTTAAATCCTGCTATGTAATAAATCTGGTAATAAATCTACCTGTGCACCTAGTTTTGCATCTTTCCTACTGCTTCTTTTGCAGCTTCCACTATATTTAGGGATCTGCCAGCTCAAAATATATTTCAGGCTCCATTTTCAGATACTTGCTTTTTAATATCAGAACTCTTTGTCTTTATAGTTCTTCCTATTCAGCATGAGTTTGGTAACTTATTTTTATATTGCGAATTTTTCAAATATATTTCTCATCTTCAGTCTTCAAATAGGCTAAGAGCCAAATCACACAATTGCTGAGGCCATGGCATTTGGCAGAAAAACGAAGTCAAAATCCTACATGGGTTAGCTCCATATTCATATTCTGTTGTGTGCATCTGTGACCATGCATATGAATCAGTTTCTCTTATACCATTACCTAATGTTTTTCTAGAATTTCCTAACAGTCATTTAAGAGTGTTGTCGAAGGCTTTCATGGCCAGAATCACAGGGTTGTTGTATGTCTTTCGGGCTGTGTGGCCATGTTCCAGAAGCATTCTCTCCTGACTTTCGCCCACATCTATGGCAGGCATCCTCAGAGGTTGTGAGGTATTCCATACCTCACAACCTCTGAGGATGCCTGCCATAGATGTGGGCGAAACGTCAGGAGAGAATGCTTCTGGAACATGGCCACACAGCCCGAAAGACATACAACAACCCTGAGTCATTTAAGATTTTTCACATGGATATGTCTGAAGTGGTTTTCATTCTACAGATAGTGTAATTATATTTTAAGAATAACCTTGTATATATCTTTACCTATCTATTACCACCTGCATATATTTTAATTTCTATTAAGTTATCTTGAATTCCAGAGACCCTTTAAGGTACTATAATTAATTTGCTGCAGAATGTATGCCTAAAATATGAGCCACATCCAGGATTTGGCACCTGGATGCTGGAAATACTAGCTCATATATGTCTACTGAATCTAGGATTATATATTCTTGCTGTCAGCTGCAACCCAAGGTCTTTGGTGGAAATATTTCCTAACACCTGCCACCTGATTCTTTGAACTAGAGATGCCTGGATTAAATTTAGTATCGTAGGCATGCAAAGCATGTACCTGTCACTAAGATATTTTTCACCATCCCATACTGCATGCATCAGAAAAAAACTGTGTGCGTGACCTGTGAACCAATATCATTCAAACCTCAGTTACAGAGAAAGAGTTTTGTTTTCCCTCTGCTTAGCACAGAACAGGAATCTCATTTCAGAGGGACAATATTAATCTATCAACAGTCATTCCTATTATGTTCAATCAAATTTAAGAAAGTCCGTTTTTAAAACCATGTAATTTTTTAAAATGAAGTCTTATAATAAAAAACCCAGTAATAGAAAAGCACAGTAATAAACAAAAGGGCTTAGTGTGGTGTAGTGGTTTGTATAGTTTTTAGCGTTGGGTCTCAGTCCTGAGGAAAAAGCAGGGTACAAATAAATATCATCACTATCATCATCATGCACTCAACTACGACTTCAGACCAGGCTTCAAATGCCCACTTGGCCATGCAAATCCACTGGGTGACCTTGGGCAAGCCACACTCTCTCAGACTCAAAAGATGGCAAAAGGTAAACCTCTTCAGAATGAATCTTGTCAAGAAATCCTCATGACCTGAAACAATATACCACTCCAGAAATAATTGCAGAAATCAATTTTGAAACCACAAAGCAGAAGTGCACATCTTCTTCCTGCCTTCGTGAATTTTTTAGAACTATGAAAAGGTACCAAATGCTTCTTTATTTCCTGCAGCAGAAATATGTTCACTCTAATAGTGTACATCTTAGCACATGATAAAAACACATGATACTCCAAATTAAAGATCTAATACATCTGTGCTTGATCTTAGATGAGGCTATGAAAATGAATTAAAACTAAGGAAGTGGAGTAAGTTGCTAAAAGCTGGGCTGAGTTAGAATTAGAGGATAGGAATAAGAACTCAGTTCATCTTTAGCTTAAGTTTCTGGCAGACTAGGAAAACTAACTTTTGAGACACCAACATTGGTCTGGGAAAATCGTTATTTAGAGTTATTTAAGGAAGAGACAAAAATGGAGAAAATGTACCTATAATGGAGGATTTATTTTGCAAATCTTAACAATTTATCCTAGTGGCCACCTGTTACAATGCAAGAAATTAAAGGTTCTTGTGGAGTCACTAAAGAATAATAAAACTCTGAGAGAGGCTTAGATGCCACCTGAGACTTTTAAATATAGCACAGCTTTACAAGTCAGCATATTCACCCATACAAATAATACAGCTTACATGCTTAATGGCAAGGAGGTTAGAGTAGTAGACCCACTGTTTTTGTTTTAAAAAAATGAAAATGAGGGAACTCTAGAAATATTAAATCAGTTTGCTTAACTGACAAGCGGTAAAATGTAATGTAAAATTCCTTTTTAAAAGAGCAAAATATTTCATAGGATAGAACTCTATTTCAGCCAAAAAATAGGCAAGGTTTACGAACATGGGTTGGTATTGATAAAGGTTTTATCTTGTCTGATTTAATAACAAAATATAATGTTAAGGGTAAACGACTTTACATGGCATTCATTGATTTAAAATATGCTTTTGATTTGATAAGTAAAAATTTCCCAAGGGAAAAGTACTGAAAACAGACACAGCTCCATCCTGCCAGAGAACAGAAGCTGACAGAAGTCCCTCATCCCTATCCCAACTGTCACTGCCTAGTCTCAGGTGAAAATAATAAGAGGCAGGCACAGCTCCATCATGTCCTGGACCAGAAAAAAAGGCCTTCAAATTCATCCCAAATGCCAATGTCCTGACCTTGAATGAGAAGAGGCAAGCACAGCTCTATCATGTCATGACCCCGAAGCAGAGGAAGGCCCTCTCTTCATTCTAACTGCCATTGCCCAGCCTCAGAGAGAGAGAGAGAAAGAGAGAGAGAGAGAGAGAGAGAGAGAGAGAGAGAGAGAGAGAGAGAAGAGGAGGCGGGCACAGCTCCATCATACCCATGCCCAGAACGACAGTGTTCCCTCACTTATCGTGGGGGTTACGTTCCAGGACCACCCGCAATAAGTGAAAATCCGCAAAGTAGGCACACTATATTTATTCTATGTGTGGAGGAAAGCAAACCACAGATCACTAACTACAATGCAGTCTGTACTTTATTTTAGCAGTTACAATCTACAGTACACTGGCAGAGAATGGAAGTTAAATAACCCTTTTTTATTTCCAACCCTTCCCTACCCTCCCCCCTCCCTTTATTTCTCCCTTTCCTCCCTTCCAAAACCCTTTTCACACCGCAAAAACCTGCAAAACAGCAAAAATACCATGATAAATGTATACATTAATATTAATTGAAAACCCGCAAAACAGCAAGGGAGAGAAAAGTGAACTGCAAAGTAGCGAGGGAACACTGTATATCAACTGCCCTGCTGTGGCTTTGGAGAGAGAGAAGAGGAAGCAGTTTCTGCCAGACTTAATCATCTTCCACACTGGCATCCTCTTTTCCTTTTGTGTAATCTTAATAGGATAGTAAGCCTGATGGCAAGGAACTGTTCTGTTGTTCTTCTACTTGTAACACTCCATGTACAGGGATGGTGTTATATAAATGATAACAGTAACAACAGTTAGTGTAAATTAGAAAATCCTTTTTTTGGGGGGAGGGGCTTTATACAGATAGATAAACATTTAAAAATTAAAAGAGGAATAAATCATGACCTTACAAATATTAATTTAACAGAAAGATTCAAGAAACGGCACAGACTCCGAAAAACTGGAAGTGGACAGAGGTGCATTGCCAGTTGCGGGGAGGGGAATGAGGTTTTCCTGAGGATGAACAAAATACGTAGGATAAGCAACCTATTGAAAAAGTGAGTTATGAGTCTGGTGGCTACCATGAAATAGTTCTGCATTTGTTTGGACAGAAAAAGGTAATCCGGGGAGCCTGGAACAATTAAAGGTCACAGACATGAACCTAGGATCTACATGTGCCCCAGGAGTGCCCTATACCCACCTTTGGTTTAATAATAATAATAATAATAATAATCACCATCACCATCATAATACTTTATTTGTATCCCACCCCCTCTCCCAAAAGGGACGGGGTGGCTTACAACAAAAACACAATATACATCGTAATAATCAGCAACCAAAGCAACAAAAATCAACAAATCGTAATACAAAAAAAAAGCAACCATAAACAAATTAAAAAGTGGATTAACTCTTAGAAAAAAAATCTGATAATTTCTCAATATTGTTACTGAATTATTGTTTTAATGTGAACGTTCTAAGATACTGATTCTCAAGCTGACATGGGGATGAACCCACATTGCTTACAAGGTGCCTAGAACCATTAATACTGTATACATGTGCTTGTGAGCTGCAATAGTTTGTTTTTCCTTTCCAAAAAGCTTGTCAATGGCTTGTGGACCTGCACTGGTCTATGGACCACTACTCTAAGTTTTACTGTTTCTAGTTCTAACATAAGAAATGTTTTTAAACAATGAATACCAGGCAGTAGAGTACAAATGGTCCATAGCCAGTATGTCAGTACTCAACACAAGTGTATAGATCGACACTAGCCAGTAGGATCAATTAAAACATCTATGAAATGGCTATTAAGGGCACAGATCCAATTCAGGAAGAATACTCATTCCTCCAATGAAAGGAAATCAACATATAGTCACAATGATACAATAAGGAAAAATTGAGGGCATTCTAGCACAAGACCTGGCCTGCTATTTACTAAAATGCCAGTTACATGCAAAATGTAAGGAATGTTATTTCTCTAGGCTTCTTGGCCACATGAGAAACTGGAAGATAAAAATGAAGTTTCTCTTAAAAGATTTGTCCAGATAATGATTTTGATAATGTCCAGAAAAGGTTTTCCTTTTTTATACAAGCTAATTTAAGAGAAAAGCCTCACATTCAGACTGCATGAATAATGTATCAGTTTAAACAATATAACTTAATTATATTTAAAAGTACATATAATTTTCAGTATTTTCATAATTTTAATATTGATGTTTTAATATATTCAGTGTTGCATTTGATGAATATATTGGTTTTGATATTGTCTGAAGCATGTTCAGTAAAAATGTTATTGAGTCATAATAAGTTTCTTGTTTCATAAAGATTAAAATTAAGAAAAACAATGGATCTTAAACAGTGGAAAGAGTCAGTACTTATGCAATATGGCAAAATGGAATATCTAAATTAGTCTTTAGAAAATCCTACCATCTTTCCAGTACACATGCAAATTGCTTGTTCTGTAATCTGAAAAGGTAAGCTCTGATGCAATTTGAAACAATTCTGCATGATAAAAGGATAAGTAAGTTAAATCCTGTTGAAGAACATTGGAAGAATATTATATGTGTGTGTTTGCATGACCCAACAAGGCAGGGATTTTCTAAGAAGCCTAGATTTTGTGTACAAGAGAGTACATTGATGCACACAGTTTCATTGCTTCTGCTTGTAGCAGGAGTAGCCATATGGCCATGGTCCACAGTTTAATATGCAAACCCTGGCAAAGATGCCCGGGTTTGTTTCTCTTTCAACAAACCTGTGATGGAATTCACAAACAAAACCCAAAACAAACTATGGATTCTATCTCTGCAGCAGCAACTACACTTATGTTCGCATCCCATGAAGTAAAGTTTCTTATCCACAGCAACCCATGATGGTTACAGATTCCTGGCTTATCAAACAAAGTGAATGTGCCTTCTAAGAAGCTGAACCAGTTTAAGCTGCATTTTATCCAAGTAATCAACTAATGGCACATGGATGCACTCTAAACAACATTTTTATAACCTTAGTTGTGTTAACAGTACAGTACTTTATACATCTGTCCATGCAAACCAAAGATGGAGGTGGGGATAAACAGAACCAGAAATGATTATGCAGTTCTCCAGCTAAGTCATCTGTTCCATTTTTTCTTGCATTTCAAATTAATAGCAGCTATAAAGACTTAGGGAAAGTTGTTTCTGGTTTATTACAAATCTCTACAAAGTATAATATTTTGTGGCAATGAATCTTATCAGTTAGAAAAGCTACCAAATCTGAAATGCGAAATGCTTGCAGAAGGTCAATGAAGAAGTAGATTTCGAAATCTATTTTCAACTTATTCTAGAAGCATATAAATGAAAAAGACTACTTATCTGAAAACAAATTTACCAAAACAACTATAGAAAATAAAATATTTTTAACTGGAAAGAAGAGCTGGCCTTTGTCCAAATTGGACTTCTAAATTGCAATTTGTACGTTATTAGGGAATAAGTCCTATTTAACTCGGTGAGACTTCTTTCCATGTCAACATGCTTAATATTACACTGCGAGGTTGCATCCCTGACCCTCCCCCCAACACACACTTGTAAAGAAGGAATAAATGAGGGATCAATATCTAAGTCCTACTGCAACATACACAATAATAATATTAAAGTTGTGAAACTTGCATGTTTGCAAAGATGGGAGCCTAATGCCAATAGAGGATTCTGTTCTTTCTTTCTCTTTCTTTCTCTCTCTCTCTCACACACACAATCCCCCATCAAAATATACTAGCAAAATGCCTTAATACACTATAAGAAATTATAATATATATTGCATATAATGCTTGTTTTCTGGAAACATGGCCATGAACACAATTCAGGTATTTCCAAAATGATGTGCTCCTTGTTCATGACTTTGCAATGCAATCAATCCACTAATCTCAGGAGGAATAAATGGAGAACAGCAGACTGGCCTGAAAAACTATTTGTGGTAAAGGACATTGGAAAGGACAAAAGACTTAAGGATAATTTCATATGACTCCTTTGCCAAAGAATCTAAAACATATGCTTTTCTCAGAGGTTTCCATTTGTTTAAGTTCAGTCATTTTACAGCAAGAGGCATCTCATAACTGTCACTACTGCTTTCATGCCTAACGATGCAATTCCTTATAAAGGAAGCATTGCCACCATTGTAATCTTTTAGCTTCCTATGTCATGAGACATCTTAAATGATCGTCTAATTAATTAATTAATTAATTAATTAATATACTTTATTTGTATCTTGTCCTATCTTCCTGAGGGACTCAGAGTGGCTATTTCTCTTAATATTTCTCTTAGTGATATAGGCAAGAAATGATGGCATGAGTATGCTAATGAACTAGTGTATATAGACAACACCAATGTAGAAGGTACAATGAACATACAGTAAGATCAGGAAAAATGGCCCCTTCTACACTGCCATATACTCCAGATTATCAAAGCAAATAATCCACATTATCTGCTTTGAACTGGATTATATGAATCTACACTGCCATATAATCCAGTTCAAAGCAGATAATCTGGATTTTATATGGCAGTTTAAAAGGGGCCTTTGTGTTAGCCCAGAGCTACATAATGTGGTGGCCTCTGAACTGGTGTTGAGTTTCTAATTAGCTGCTAATTAAAAATCAATTAAAACTATTTGTAAAAAACATAAGATATACAGAAATACAGAGTTTTGGTTGGTCAGTGGAAACCTGACAAATATGTGTTAGTTTTAAGTTCTGGGGAGAAGTGCAGTGCTATATAGATGGTCCTTATGTAAACAAGGTATTGTGGGAAATGGTTTTCAGGGGCTTTGCATCTGTTACAGTTTTAGCTACTTCTTTGTATTTCAAAAATATAAGTACTATAGTATTAACATGACTAACAGCATGGGGAGGGAAAGAAGCAACAACCAGCAAAACTATAAGAATTTGTTTTGCAAAGAATACTTCCAGAACCAAATGTGAACCCAGTGCAGACAAGAGCTCCTGTACTGTTGAGTCTAAACCTCAATTTCTTCACTTACAGACAATCTTTACCTCACTACACAGCTGCCAGTAACACCAGAACTTTCAAATTAACAGACGTTTCTAACATGTCCTGCCAGAGAAATGACACTATCATGTCATTATCATGTCATGGGAACAGAGAGTGCCCCTCTTAAAGTGCTGCCAATGTGAATCTTGAGCTGCTGTGACGCTTCAAGACTGCAGGTCATGGAGCAAAAACTGTTCCAGACCATGCACACTGTGTAAAACTAGAATCCCATTAAAAATGGATTGGTCAGCTGCAGCCTCAGGTAATAATGGTAGCAACCAGGCATACATATACATTACTTTCCACATGATTGTATGACATATCTCAATATGAATCATCTTCAGTGAACTACCTTCTTAGCATCTTTCTGCAATCACTTGCTATCTCTTTGCAGCATAATTAGCTGTAGGTACAGAGTCGTCGTGGGGAAGGTCTGAGGAATAAACCAGGATTGGGGGGGAAATAACAGTACAAGTTATATATTCCTTAACCAAAGTGCTTGAGAGCCGAAGTGTTTTCAATTTCAGATTTTTTTCCAGATTTGGAATACCTATATTTGTACATACTGTATTGCGATATCTTCAAGATGAAGCCCAAGTCTAAACATGAAATTCATTTTTGTTTCATATTTGCCTTCTACATATTTTCTGAAACAAATTTACTCATTACTTTTCAGAAACAAACAAATGCGTTACATTGGGGGAGATCCCTGAAAATGCCCCAATAACCCCTCCCCCGAGATAAAGCACTGAATAAACCTTTCTTTCTGACTTTCTTTCTTTCTTTCTTCCTTCCTTCCTTCCTTCCTTCCTTCCTTCCTTCCTTCCTTCTTTCCTTCCTTTCTTTCTGGAGGGGAGGTTGTAAAATTACTTAATTATGGTAGTTTGCATTACCTCCATAATTTTAAAAATAAGTTACTTCTTTGCATTTTGCAAATATAACTTTTGCTGAAATACTGGTTATTAACTCCCCATGGATGAGATAGGGCGGCAATCAGCAAATATGCAAAAAAAAATAGTGCCAAACATATTTCAAATGCCCCATCCCAACTGCTGTCCCTTACAAGACAGCCTTTCTCAGTGATGTATGACTTGTTTGCATTTAGGTTTTACCACCAATAGGAAGAAAGAAGATAAGAAACCTGTAAATGACAACCCCATACACCCTCTTGGTTAATTAAAATTAATGTAAAACTGACACACACACTTCAAATGCAGTGCTCTTTAGTATAGGTTGCCATGTTACAGTGCTCACTAGCAACTGAAGTCATAACTGGCAGAATCTGCCTATCGAAGTTTGGTTCCAGAGCTAGCAACCACTTTTCTGAAATATACAGTCTTTTGACCACCTTCTTTTTTGCTCTGCCCTCTTTCCCTCACCCCCTATAGCACACATGCTCTCCTGATCTGAAATATTGTGAACCTTCCTTCAATTTTCAACTTTGTTATTTACCTCCTCCGACCATTTTCTTAGAAAGCTGCCATCCCTCTTTCACAGGGCTACACTACATAATGCCCTGAATAAGTAGCACATTGGAAAGCAGAATCTATTGTATATATCATGTATAAGGTGACCTCATATATAAGTCAAAGGCAGGTTTGTGGCCAAAATTCTGGAATTTTATATGTCCTATTGATAAGTTGAGGGTCATTCTGCAAAGGAGAAAGTACCAATAACTCAGGGAATCATATGCTTCTGGCTACTATCAAAATTTCTCCACTTAGAAATTAAAAAATGCTAGAAAAGGGAAAAAAGGCAGAAAGAATAGAGGGGGTTGAAGCTTCTTTTAGGTTTCCCTGGGAGGTTTCCTTTCATTGCTCTACTTAGGGGATGGTTGCTTTTTTTATATGTAAGAGTTAATGTACAGTACTCATATTAACCCATGGATAAGTTGACCCAGGTTATTTTGGCTGATTTTTTAAACTATAACTTCTAGGTTTATATAGGAGTATAATATAAGGTAATCTTGATCAGGGCCATGTGTTCTAATCCCAAAGAATAGGGATATAAACTCTATCATCCCTCCACATTTGTGGGTGTCTCTATGAATACCTAGTTCCTTCGAAACTATTAAATAGTTTCTAGTGGACATTTGCCATAGTGTTATGTTGGGATACTTAGAAATTCCTAGAGAGATGTTCAGGAAAAAAAAAGAAATTTACGGTTTTACTTTCATGGGGATTATGAGCTCCTAACGCCAGTAAACATGAAGGAATGATTATATGTATTTAATGTAGCATACTACTTAAGTCTCATTCTTCACATTCTTCCTTCACCCTTTCTTCTTCCACCCTGTCCCTTATTTTCTCTACATCCCAAGACTTCAACCACTCTTCTAAGAGCCTTTTAATTCTAGTCAAATTCACATAAGAAAGCCAAAGTAGAAACTGCTGAGTTCTTTAAGGGCTTTAGGGCTGGGCAACTATCTTTGACTCCAAGGTAACCTTGATAGCTTGACATTTGTGAATGTATCATCTGCAGTAAGTTGCGGAGTGAAAGGTTGTAATAGTCCAATCTTATGCATGTCTTCTTCAGAAGTATATTTGATCTATTCTTGCCAATGAATATACTGTAGGTATTTGGTGGCAAACAGTGTAACTCCAAAGCAAGCAATCATCCATCAGAATTGAAAGATTGCCAGTCATTTAAAAAATGTAGTGTGATCCCTGCTAAAAAGTTCAAGAGCCAATGGTGGGTTCTAAGAATAGTAGTATCTGTTGCACTTCTCCTACAAGAAAATTACTGCAAGCAAATGATGAACAATAGTTCACTCAGGCCTTTGGATAAAGATTGCTCATCCCCATAACAATCCTGTATCTGTGACCATTTTCGTACCGGTTTGCACTTTTTACCTTTGTTAACTTGATATAGACACAGAGTCTACTCCCATCCCAATGTGCACTTCCAAGAATTTACAGCACTTTATCAGTCACCTCGTGTTTACAATATTTATATGGTGCTCCTTACCCAGTCTACTTTTACAACCTCTCCGTTTTAATCCATGTTTTTATCAGTTTTTGTCATTTGTTTTTATTGGGCAATGTTTACATTTTTATAATTGTGCATGTCTCTTGTTGTGTTTTATATTGCTATTGTTTTTATTCGGGCTTGGCCCCATGTAAGCTGCCCTGAGTCCTCTTTGGGGAGATAGAGGTGGGGTATAAAATGAAGTTATTATTATTATTATTATTATTATTATTATTATTATTATTATTATTAATAGTATCTCTCTGGATGTTTCTGACTACAACTTCCCTCAGTCCTAGCTACCTCAGCTAACTGAGGAGCAATGGGAGCTGGACTTCAACAATATCCAGAGGGATAAAGTTATCAAAACACTTGGATATTACTAACAGCTAATGTTAGAAGACATAGATCAGAGCTGGGGAATCTGTGGCCCTTCAAATGCTGTTGAAGTGTAATTCCCATCAGGCCAAGGCAACACAACTGCTCATGAGGGACAATGCAGCCCAACATCTAATTTCAAATCAGATGCAGTATGAAAGTTGGTGCCAGTCCAATAGCTGAATCAGGAATTTTTATTGACTCTCAAGAGATTAGGTTACAATTAAGAAGATGCATCATAAAGATTTTCATGAGTTGTAGATGGATTTTCAGTTACAACTTATAAACATATTCAGGCTATGTAGTTTCTGATCTGGCCCTCTCCTGTCAACAACATGGATACCTACACACATCCCTCTTCCTAATCTGGCCAGTAAATTTCATGTGTGGAGGCACTTCCATTTGGCCAAAGAAACATACTAGTGATTTGGCATGAAACATAAAATGAAACATTATTTCTACTTCTCTTGATTTCTAGAGAAATGAGAACAGAGAGACTGAGAACTCATACAAATTCAGTTTTTATACAATGTTGAAAGTTACATAATGAACTGGAATATATTGTGCCAGAGGAATGACAGAGAAACAGTGGAAGGAAAGTGGTGCCAAAAAGCACAGAAATCCTGAAATATTTAGCGAACACAGATACAGTAAAGTCTCACTTATCCAAGCCTCGCTTATCCAAGTTTCTGGATAATCCAAGCAATTTTTGTAGTTAATGTTTCCAATATATCGTGTTATTTTGGTGCTAAATTCGTAAATACAGTAATTGCAACATAACATTACTGCGTATTGAACTGCTTTTAATGTCAGATTTGTTGTAAAACATGATGTTTTGGTGCTTAATTTGTAAAATCATAACCTAATTTTATGTTTAATAGGCTTTTCCTTAATCCCTCCTTATTATCCAAGATATTCGCTTATCCAAACTTCTGCCGGCCCATTTAGCTTGGATAAGTGAGACTCTACTGTACATCCAAAGTTTTAATCTGCATCACTGCAATACAGATCTCACAGTAGAAGTCCCATATTAGATTTTTTTTCCAGAAATGTCACCATATCCCAAATGTCTGCCTAAAATTGCTTAGTCTCAGAGCCATATTCAGCGGAATTCTTGGACATTTTTTCTTAGAATGAGACCCAGTGTAATTAGTACTGTGCTCACATGTAAGTATGTACGGGATTGCAACTTTGAAGTACCTGAAGGAGAAATGCTATTATGTACATCCCATAAAGGTCACCCACTTTTATCTAGTACAGAAAGAGGATTTGTTAAACCAGGAGCCACTGTAGAATATTTATTCAAAATATTCTCAACTGAAGTATTCTGAGACGAATATGCAGCAAACGCCTTTCATTATCTGCCATCCTATTTGTTATCTGAGGCAGCAGCAGAAGTGTGAATTTTAAATATTATATAAGATCCAGCCTTGCTTACAGGCTACTCAAATGACATTTAACAATATTTATAAAGAAGATGTATGAAAAACCCAACCCAAATATGCTGAACTATCCCCATTCATATATATGATCACATTTTCAAATAGGAACATCTTGCACATGCTCGTTACATTACAAGAGGGCTTCAACCAACCAACACTGAAAATACTTGACTGAAAGTTTGCAAAAACTATTTTATTTGTATAAAATTATTGCAAACATCTCAACACTTCTGCCAACTTAGCACTTTGAAAACATGCAAATGTGAGTATATCAATAGGTATTGCTCTGGTGGGAAGGTAATGACGCTCCATGCAGTAATGCTGGCCACATGACCTTGGAGGTGTCTACGGACAACAATGGCTCTTTGGCTTAGAAATGGAGATGAGCACCAACCCCCAGAGTCGGACACAACTAGACTTAATGGCAGGGGAAAACCTTTACCTTTCACTACAGTACTCTACATCATGTTAAATTTCAGGGGAGGTATAAATTAAAAATAATGAGATCCAGTATAATACAGAGATAAAACAAGTATAAGAAATCATACAAAAATAAGAGAACAAACCAAAAAACTTAGGAAAAGACAAAAATTAAAATACTTTGCTAAATAAAAGAAAATGTTTTTCTCTGACTCCTGAAATGCTGCAATCCTTGTACCAAGCAAATCTCTTTTGGCAGTTGGCATTCAATACATGGCACAACAAAATCAAGTAAGTCTCATTCTTACTGATGGCAGCCTTATCCAAGGCAAAAGAGACAAAGATATATGGGGTTGACAGATGGCCTTAAAGGATGATCACATTGATAGGGGAATGCGTACCACACTAGGTATTTGGCCCCAAACTGGCTTTTGCTAGCATCTTAAATCAGCAAGTAACCATTGGAGCTCTTACAGAATTGGAATAATATGAGCAAAACAAGATGTAACATTCAAACTTGGCCCTAAAATACAGGGAGATAAGGGTGGCTGCTTGATCTAAGAAGGAACTATGACTATATTATTACTTTGACAAATTATATAAGCTCTGCCGGTTCTTCACTGCCTCAGCCCTTTCAGGCATATATGCATGTAATGAAAACAATGTAAGGATGGACATAGTTTATGCTAGATTGCATCTTCTTTCAAAAAGGAATACAGATATGGAAAGGATCAATGCTTAAATCCTGAAACAAAGATGAAAAATAAAATGTTAATAATAACTAATATTCTCCAGTTTCAGTCTGTATTTCACAACCAGAAATATTCTATCTTACTCATCCCACAAAACAGTAATGATTCATGCATATTCCACTTTATCATAAAGGCTTGAGAGCATCATGGGTGAATTAAGATGTAACTATGAAAGTCTATTTTGGTATCTCAGGCAAGTGCAAATAATAGACAATTCAGCTAAAAAGCACAAGCTATTAGCTCTTTATCTTTACTATTCATTGCTTTCTCAACCCAGCCAAAAATGGTATGCTTCCAAAAAATGGTCTCAAACTACAACACATTTTAAGCAGTTGGGGTGGGATTGGAGAACCACAGACCTTTTGATATGACATAGTGATAGTAGCTAAGACTTTTTTGTGCTGAATGATATCAAAGCCAAAGAGTTTAACTACATGAATTCAACTGACACACAGTTAAGTAGCTGCAGCAGGGAAAGCTGCACAATCTAAGGACCATGGAGGTAGGTGGGAAGTTTTAATTCTATGTCTCCTGCCAGAATCCTAACAAATATATCCTGTTTCCAAACTGCTATCTGCATATCAAGGGAAGCTTCCATCAGCTAGCCAACTGTGATAAAACAGAGAAGTGGCTACAGTCATTTTAATAAACTGACTTTTATTCATTTAGGATGTTAAAGATTACAGCCAACACTGGAAAGCTATAGTATAGAAGCAGAAGTGCTAGTCCTATGTGTTCCTAGTGTTCAATATCACAAAACTGAGGCTGTAACATATCAACGGTATACAGTGATTGCTTAGCTTTACTGGGGAGGAATTATAGCCAGTTTGAGTCTCTTTTAAGAGAGGGAAGTAGAATATAAATAATAGTAACAATGACAACAAAAAGAAACAGTTGGTAAACTGGCTGGGATTTCTGGGAGTTGTAGGCCAAAACACCTGGCGACCCACAGGTTGATAACCACTGTGCTACACTAATAAATGCTACTAACTACCACAGGTAGTTGGTTTGGAAAGATCACCTTAAGAAAAATTATAGGGTAACATTATTGACGGCATTAGTGTTTCCTTGAAGACAGTCTAAGAAGGACATGTGAACTCATGTATACATTCTTGCCATAAGTACTTATTAACTGCAAACATCTCTGAAAATAGAATTCACTCAGCTCAACAGACCTTTCTATAAGTACATTTTGCTTGTATAATAACATTTATCAGCTGATTTCAAGGAAAAGACTTGCAAAATTGTTAAGCTAATGCAATACGAAAGTGCTGGAGTATTCATGCAAAGCTATTTCACAGAAAGGCACCTGGTATATATAAATACATTCTCCTGCACAAGCATTTTGGATGGTGGTTTCTTTTGCTGGATAAATACAAGCAACAAACGGCAGCACAATTCTGTATTAAAATTGTCTTCAACAATTCTCCACAATGAAATTGATCTAATTCCTTTGCAGAATGTCTACTGCTGCCAAGGCCCAAACTTTCTATGACTTATACAGTGCCCTGGATTGGAGCTAGTGTTCTTTATTAGAGCTGGAGTGCCAGGATGCCATCTCCTGTTGAAACCCTGTACCATTTCCTAGTGGATACCTTGCATCACCTTCCAAATTCAACTTGCCTTCTGCTAGCTAAAGCTTTCCCCAGGCAGACAGGGAAGGAGAGGGCAGACCTGCTGGGCAAAATGCACCCAACCAATTTCTCATGCATAACTCATCTCCCATTCCCTCAAATATTTAAAATTAGTGTAGCTTTTCTTCTTCCTCTGCTGTCTCCCTTAGACCAGTGATTCCCAATCTTTGGCTCCCTGGATGTTTGGGATTTCAGATTCCAGAATGCCTGACTGTTGACCAAGCTGGCTGGGGCTTTTGGGAATTGGTGTCCAAAACATATGAGGTACCAGAGTTATGGATCCACTGCTTTAACCTAATAATGCAGATATATGTTAAGTGTCCTTTATACAAAATGCTTGTTAACAGAAATATTTGGGATTTCGGATTTCAGAATGCATGCATTTGCATATACATACATAATGTTGTGACTGCGCCTTCGGGGATTATGGTTGATGGGGATGGAATTCGAAGAGGAAGAAAAAACCCTTGTGATGAGGGTTCACTGGAGGAGTTGCGCAGGAAGCGACTTAGAGAGCTATATGGGGGATCTTCTGAGGAAGATTCAGATGGGGAGATGGATGCTGAGGAACAGGAGGTGGCTGGGGAAGCGGGCACTGAATGGGCACAGCCACCTGAGATGTCTGGGGATTTGGGGTCTATGGATACTTCTGAACCTGGGGTTTCTGCAGGAGCTGATCCCAATTGGGATGCTTGGAGAAGGGAGGATGGTTCTTTAAAATGGGAATGTTTGGCCACTGCACTTTGCGTGTGGCAAGGTGTTGCTGAGGCGCCATTGGGATCTCTGTGTTTCCATGAAGACTGGACTTGGACTATGATTTGAATCTGCTGTTATCACCTAGCTTGGCTCTCGCTGTGTCTTATCGTGGACCTGTTTTGGATGACTGCACCCTCTTCAGACCTTGGATCGGAATTTGACCTTGCTACTGCCTTCGCCCTGTGATTGATGACTACTATCGGCTTTTGACTCCTGGCTTGCTCTTTGGACACCGCTGTTATCTCCTGACCTGACCTTGGAATCCCGGACGATGTCTTTTCACCATCCTTTTGGAGCCTTCGACTTTATCCACATTGTGGAAGCAGTCTACTGCATTCTTTGTTTGTTTGTTTGTTTCCTGACCAATTTGGTGTTTTCTTTTGGGAACTGTTCCTTTGAAAACTACAGAGCCGGCTGGCAGGGCTTGGACTCAGAAAGTGCAGTTTGCACTAAGTTTGTTTAGCTTTGTTTTTACCTGCTTGTGTTGCTGAATTATATTTTTGTTTGAACTGCTCTTGAAGCACTGATAGTGAAGTGTTTCAAGGTTTTTTTCTGTGTTAACATTACTTTTTGGCTTATCTGCTGAATAAACTATTTTTGTTCGCTAATTGGCGTCTGACTCTTGACACATAATGAGATCTCTTAGAGACTGGACCCCAATTTAAGTACAAAAACTATTTTTTCTCGATATTTTTGATATACATATCCTGAAGGTAATCATATATACAGTATTTTCAACTAGCAAAGTTTGTATACACTGAACAATCAGAAAGCAATCTTAGGGTGCATCTAGACTGTAGTATCAATGCAGTTTAATTGCCAGTGTTCAATACTGTGGAATCATGAGTTACAGTTTCACAAGGTCTTTACCCTTCTCTGCCAAAGAGTGCTGATGTGTCAGCAAACTACAGTTCCCATCATTCCATAGTATTGAGCACATACGCAATATTTTCAATAGCTCTGCACATGAAGCAGAATTTGAATAACCAGAAAGCAAATGTGTCGCTATCTTAGGGGTGCACCTACACTGTACAATGAATGCAGTTTGAGATCACTTTAACTGCGATGGAATCATGGAAGCTGTAGAATCCCAGGATTCCATGGCTTGAGCCATGGCAGTTGAAGGGGTGTAGATGCATCCTCAGCCACTCGGATGGCCAATTTTTGCTGTATATGTCAATTCCAGATAAGGGATGTTCAACCAAGTGGCCCATCTATTCATCAGAAGGCCCCATCCAAGAGAGATGGCTGGGTGAAGCAGCTGCTGCAAGCAACCCTGGCATCTGACCTACATGCAGATCTCTTTGGCCAGACCTCACCTGGAAAATTTATTTATTTACCATATTTATACCCCACCCTTTTCAACCCCGAAGGGGACTCAAGGTGGCTTTACACATAGGCAAGTATTCAATGCCTTAAAACAATGTACAATCAAAATAAACATTTGAAAATTGAATTTAAAGCACATTAAAACATGTAAAAACATTACTATCACTATTAAAATCATGCTATCCACAATTGTAATCTGGGCTATTTCAGTAGTCATTGCACATAATCCCATATTCAGCTTTTGCACTACAATTGCTCTCTGAAGGCTTAATCCCAAAGCCACGTTTTCACTCTCTTTCGGAAGGTCAGGAGGCAGGTGGCTGATCTAATAAACCTGGGAAGGGAATTCCACAGCTGAGAGGTCACCACTGAGAAGGCCCTGTCTCTCGTCCCTGCCAGTTGAGCCTGCGAAGGAGGCGGAACCGAGAGCAGGGCCTCCCCAGATGATCTTAAAACTCTGAGATGGTTCATAGGGGGAGATACATTCGGACAGGTAAGCTGGGCCAGAACCGTTTAGGGCTTTATAGGCTAAAACCAGCACTTTGAATTGTGCTTGGCAGCAGACTGGCAGCCAGCAGAGCTGACATAACAGTGGGATTGTATACTCCCTGTATGCCCCTCCGGTGAGAAATCTGGCTGCTGCCCATTGAACTATTTGAAGCTTCCAAATAGTCTTCAATGGTAACCCCATGTAGAGTGCATTGCAGTAGTCTATTCGGGATGTAACTAGAGTATGGGTGGATTACCGTGGCCATGTCTGACTAACGCTGCGTCCAGTTCTGGGCATTAGAATTCAAGAAGGATATTGACCAACTGGATGGTGTCCAGAGAAAGGCGACCAAAAAAGACAAGGGCAAGATTTGGAAGCCATGCCCTTCGAGGAGGGAGCTGGGAACCTTTAGCTTAAAGAGAAGGCTGAGAGAAGACATAAGAACTATGTCTAAATATCTGAACAAATGTCAAATTGAGGAGGGGGCGGGCTTGTTTCCCGCTGCTCTAAAGACCAGGGCGCGGAGGTATGGATTCAAATTGAAAGGAGATTCCACCTAAAGATTAGGAAGAACTTCCTCACGGGAAGCGCTGTCCAGAGAAAGGAGAGCCACCTCGGAAAGCGGTGGAGTCTCATTCTTTGGCGGTTTTAAAACAGGCAGGATGGCCATCTGTCGGGTGTGCTTTGGTTGTGCGCTCCTGCATGGCTGATGGGGGTGGACTGGATAGGCCAAGCATGGGCAAACTTGGGCCTTCCCTCCAGGTGTTTTGGACTCAAACTCCAACCATTCCTGACAGCCTCAGGCCCCTTCCTTTTCCCCCTCAGCAGCTTAAGCCTGAGGCTGTCAGGAAGGGTGATAGTTGGGAGTCCAAAACACCTGGAGGAAAGGCCCATGCCTCGGATAGGCCCTTGGGGTCTCTTCCATGCCTAGGGTTCTGCAAGAGGCGGCCATCCTGGCACCTGCTGGGGCTACTATGGCAGGGAGAGCCTCAGACTACCCCCTCAGCCAAGGCGGCCTTACCCTCCCTGCTCCGCCCGCTCCTCCGCCGCCTTCCCTGACCGTCCCCGCCAGAGAGGCCCGGCGTCGACGCTTACCGCAAACCTGCCCTGCCCGGCCGGGGGGCGCTGCTCCTGGGTCCCCCCAGGCCGGCTCCTGCACTCCCCTCGCCCGCTCCCGACGGTTCGAATCAACAACAAGATGGCGGCGCCGGGAAGGTGGGCATTCCGCCGTCATAGCAACCATCTTGCGCGAGGTCCTCCTCTTCGGGACAGCCCCCAATCACATTCCGAGACAGGCCCCGTTTTCAATTACGTGTGGTTTCTATTGGAGAACGCGGTTGTCGCTCTTCCAGCTTCCTCACGCCCCTTTCGGCTGGAACCCCGCCTTTAGTTTTCCGACGCACGCTGCGGAAACGTGACGCAAGCAACCTGTTGTGGCGGCGGTTGTCGATTGGCTGCCGGGCCACGCACTGCCGGCCAATCACGGAAGCCTTTCACTATTTAATATCTACCTCCACCTTGAGGCCGGTCTTGGAAGATCTGACCTCTGATCCTTCCGAGAAAAGTGGTCCTGGGGTTATCTCCCCTCAGCGTGGTCTCTGACCCCTGCCGCCACTAGAATACTTCGCATTCCACCTTTATCTCTGAACAGGCCATCCGGCTCTTCTACAGGGTCTGTCCGTATCCAGGCTGAACCCTGGCCTGGCTTGGCCTGCCTGTTTGTGCAGGGATTTTGCTTATCTTTGCTCCTCTCCTGACCCCATCAGGAATCACCTGCCTCTCTCCAAATAAAGAAAACGCTATGTGCTTAATCTTAGAACATTAACCTGCCTGGATCTATTGGAAATGACTGCACCCAGTCTTCAGGCACATGTCTCTTTGGAAATAAATGGCAATCATAACCTTATTGAAAAGAGAATATGATGTCATATCCGTTTGGTAAATGTGAATCTCAATGAACATGTGGAGACCATCTTTTGAAAACCACTACTCAAGATAAACATGATCTTGTTAGAAGTCAACCCATTGAACAAGTGATATTCATAAGCATTCATATGTTATATGGTGTTGTTTAATGTGATGTGTTTAATAATGTTTAATTTTTATTAGGGGAGGGTCAACTTTGATGTTTTGTATTGTTTTTTTATCAAGGGCACTGAATTGTTGCAATACTGTGAAGTGCGCTAAGTCTCCTTCAGGACTGAGAAGTGCAGTATATAAATACCACAGATAAATAAATAATGGCACACAGGTAACTCCGCTGTTAAACTGAAGAGCAGTGTCTTTGAACTGCCAAGGACAAAGATTTGCCACTACAAAAATATATTTGGTTAGCAGAGGGTGGTTGTTTCTTTGAAGTTGAAATTGCAGTTGCAGTTGTAATTGCCCAAAAGATATACACTCCCTTGAAATTTCTTAGTTTAACATACGCACTCAGAGATTTAAAAAAACAACAGTTTTCTTTGGAAAAACAACATACCTTGTTTACTCACATACATTATTGTATTAATTCACCATACAGGCACATTTCTTATTAAAGTTCAGGTATATTTATTATTTAAAGTATTTATATTCCTCCCTTCTCACCCTGAAGGGGACTTAGGGCGGATCACATTATACACATACAGGGCAAACATTCAATGCCCATAAACACATCGAACCGAGACAGAGACAGACAGACGCAGAGGCAATTTAACTTTCTCCTGAGGGGATGTTCGATTCTGGCCACAGGGGGGAGCAACTGCTTCATCATCCACTCTGATGGCACTTCCTCATTCCAACGTTGTAAATTAGTTAAATTTTCCTCCCCACTTTTATAAGTGGTACCTTATTTCCTATTTGTTAGATGCAACAATCTTTCGGGTTGCTAGGTCAGCAACGAGCAGGTGCTATATTTTTTATTTTTTATTGACGGGTGCTCACGGGCTGGCCTCGAACTCATGACCTCATGGTCAGAGTGATTTATTGCAGAAGCTGCTCACCAGCCTGTGCCACAGGTATAGATAGGATATACTTCCTTGTATTGAGTACACAGGGTACCATTCGTAATAGTCCATAGTCTTTAAGTATAGTTGTACACACTGAAGCCCATAAGCAAACATGCATCCACCTCCACTGAGCTCTGATGCAAACTGCTTTCATTGACGTCCAAGAACATACTGTTCCATTGAAGTCCAAATAGCAACATGCATCCACCTCTACTGAGGTCTGATGCAAATTTGCATCCACCTCCACTGAGTGTAAAGCAGGCTGAATACAAAATGGAGCCCTGAGTCTGAACATATTTAAAGACTATGGACTATTAAAAATGGTACCCTGTGTACTTAACACAGAGGAATTACATCCTATCTATACCTGAACTTTAATAAGAAATGTGCCCATACGGTGAATTAATACAAGATATATGTGAGTAAACAACATATGTTGTTTTTCAAATAAAACTGCTTTTTATAATGTCTATAACCTCTCCCAAACTAAGGAGGCCAGTCAAACTGGTAAATCAACATACACATAGAATATAGGTTAGTAAATAAATAGTGAAAGGCTTGGGAGGTTGCTATTTCCAACAATGAGAAGTCCCCAAGGAGAACCTGATGGGCTAACCCAATCCTCCTGTTGTTCTGCAGCTACTGATATTTATAGATATGCTGATGATGATCATGGATATCATACAGCTAACGTGCTTAAAGAAGCCATACAAATCTTTATCCTACATTAAAATGTCTGATACCCTTGTAAAGCTGTATAATTTGGTGGTCATGACTTCACTGCAATTGCTTCCTTCTCCTTCACATACTATATACTGCATCTTTCCCCCTAGAACTGCAAGTCAGCAAATACTGTTATAAAAAGTGCAACAATAAATTGAAAATAAACTTTTGACAACAGTAAACATGTTTAAGACATGTACAAGTAAATGTTTAAAAAGCAGTTTTAAATCAGTTCAATTCAAAAGCTCCTTTTTCCTTTTAGGAACAATTCAGTTCTCAAAGTCTGTTGGGGAAAATAATATTTGCCTGCTGATATAAGAAAGCAGTAAGAAAGGAGCATCCCAGCCTCCCTAGGAAGGGGCTTCTAGAGCTTGGGTCAGCCACATACTGGTATTTGCACACGCACACACACACACATCTTTTTTCTTTTTGCTTATGAGGTGGTGGCCTTTTCTAAGGACTTCAGAGTCCCAGGAGTCTCATATGGTGAGATATGGACTGGATCTATACGGCCCTATAATCCAGTTTCAGAATGTGGATTAATTGCATTGCTGGATTATATCAGTCTGGAGCAATGGTTCCCAAGCTTTTTTTGACCAGGGCCCACTTGACCAGGGATCACTCTCCAACATTAGTGCCAGAAGGGTTATAAATCAGTTTTTGGTCAACTTTAGATTCAGCTTGGTTATTTGGGGGTGATGTTTCAGAAAATTGCACTAGCTAGACCACATCAGCTCTAGTTTCTGAAACAGAACATATGCCATCCAGTAGTCACCAACTGCTCGCATGCAGAATACCATATTTAATAATCTAGACCTGATGTGGTCTACCCAATGCAATGGTCAGCTCTGCAAAAAGGAGTGGAAATAAAAATTAATAAAATAAAATAAAGAGAAAGGAGGTTGTGGACCGGATTTTAGTTCTCATGGCCCATTCCTGGGCCACGGCCCACAGATTGAAAACCACTGGTCTAGAGTCTGTCCCTATAATCCAGTTCAATGGGTCTCCTTCCATGGATTTTTTTCTTGACTTCTATCTTATACAGGCACCCTTTTTTACTCTGAATGTTATGAATGTTTTATACAGTTAGAGAAGAGATCTAAAACCATACAGAAAATGCCAGAAAAAAACATTTAAACTATATATTTCATTCTTAAAATAAAACAAAAATCAAAAATAATTTTTGTGAATTGTGTTTTTTATTTTCCATTTATGGTACATGTTAATAAAAAACAGTGAAACAAATTTATATACATGTATATACGCATGAACTAGTACAGTATTTCCTAACATCTATACAAAATTCGTATTTGGTTATACTCTCCCGTCTTCCTACTCCTCCCAATTTAGTGACTCCCCGTCCCTTGGGTTGGAGACAACCATATATAATTTCATTCTTCCTCCTTACTACATTGTTTTTCTACTCTTTCTTCTGATGTGATTGTTATTATTTATAAATTCCCTACACCAATTCTAACAGGTTAAATTATGAAGCATTCTTAAAGCACCTTTTCTTCTTTCTTTCTTTTCTTTCTTTTTACAAAGTTTAGAAATGGTTCCCAGTCCTTGATAAAGTTTTCTGGGTGTTTTTTCTTTATTCATGGACTACTATTTTGTCCATTTCTGCTATTTTAAAGACTTTAACCATCCACTCTTCTGTTGTTGGGAGGTCTGCCTTCTTCCAGAACTGTGCGTATACTATTCTTGCTGCTATGATCATGCAGTGCAATAATTTGTTGTTTAATTATTTTGTTTGATTATTTGACATTCCCAGTAAAAATAATTCAGGCTCCAATTGTATCTTTGATTGAAAAATTTCTTGCAGTGTTTTTTTTCTACCTTACCCCAGCATTCTCTTGCTTTTTTACCAAACTACTACATGTGGAAGAAAGTGCCTTCCTGTTATTTACATTTCCAGCACCTATTGTTTCTTCCCTTATACATTTTAGCTAGATTTGATAGGGTCAGGTACAACCTGTTCATCATTTTATAAAAATGTTATCTAAGGTCGTATCACTGAATTTTCTTTAAGTCAACAGTCCACGTTTTTCCCCATTTATCTAGTTCTATTTTTTAAAAATGGGTACTTTTTCTCTTTTTGTTACATTCAGCACCATTGTGCATTCTGGTGTTCAGTTGGAACTGTGATGGCTAACTCTGCAAAGGTAGATCAACAGATGAATATGGCAAGAGCCAGATATTCATCTGATGGAAATCTTTTCTTCTTCAAAAGCTGTGTGTGAAGGTAAGCTTTCTGGTCAGCTGGAGATCGCACATGTGGCAACATTAGAGAAGGATGGGGAAAACAGAATGGGGAGGCCAAACCATGCCAGCTGGCCTTCGCTCAGCAGATTTTGAACTCTTGTTTCTTGTCCCATTGCTCTGCTCTTATGTGAGAGACAAGTGTGTGGTTCTGCATAGCTAATGGAAAAACAAAGGGACATTTTGAAACTAACAGGGACTAAAAGTTCCTCTATGAGCTCTTGTTCCTCTGTACCAGATCTCATTTCTCAGTTATTCTGCCATAGTCAGAAACTGCGTCAGTGGCCATGATAGCTGTAGGATTCAGAGAGTTGTAATTTTAAAAAGTATTTCTAAGCTTAGCTGTAGTTGATACTGCTTCTCTTGCTTTTTCTCATCTAAGAGACCTTGCAATTGCTTAAAATTCTATAAAAATACACAAATAAAAGATCCTGAAACTATAATATTTCTGTAATTCTATTGAAGTGATTACTTTTTGGTTAGTTAAAGAAATCACTATTTTACTCTACAATGGAACACTGAACACACTTTCACAGTCCAAACATTGCACGTGCATTTAATACATTAACTTATCATTTTTTCAGTTAGATGCTCCCAAAGGGCACTTATGCATCAGTTTGTTTTGTTCTCCAGCACTAAAGAGCTCTCAGCGGAGACAGCAATTTCATGGCAAAATGCCTGACAAGGTATAATCAGAATAGCTAAAGTAGTATGATCTTGCTACTTGAAGTTAGGGTGAGGGGGGAAATGGTCATTTAGATATTAATTCCAGGAAGCACTACAATGCTGGCTTCAACTATTGGGGGACTCTTTGCTAAGAGGTCCTCTACCTCATCACTGCGAATGCAAACCTTCTCCCACTGAACCTAATGCACACAAGCACGAAGAAGAAGAACACAAGGCAAACGCAGGATATTGTTCCAGTGTCTCATATTTTCACTCATTGTGCAAAGGAGCTGCAGTGGTGCACTGGGTTAAACCCTTGTGCTGGCTGAACTGCTGACCTGAAGGTTCGGTTGCTGACCAGAAGGTTGCTGATTTGAATCTGCAAGATGGGATGAGCTCTCGTCTGTCAGCTCTATCTTGCGGGGACATGAGAAAAGCCTCCCAGCAAGATGGTAACACATCCGGGCATCCCCTGGGCAATGTCTCTGTACATGGCCAATTGTCTCACAACAGAGGCGACTTGCAGTATGTTCTCAAGTCGCTTTTGACATGATTTTAAAAAAACTTCATTGCCTTCTCAGACAGGGTAAGGGAATGGGCAGTGGCAGCAAGGAAGAAGAGCAACAGAACAGGTGGGCAGTAGGCAAAAACCAGACATTAACCTCTGCCAAGTATGCAGGTTTATGGCACAGAATCTAGGAAACTAAACAGAATAGTAGTCAAGATTCTTGTCTGTTTATGATAACACAGCCAACACACCCTCCAAGCATGGATTGATATATGTTTAAAGCAGTATTACACACACACACACACACACACACACACACACACACACACAAAGTCTAAATATGCTAAAGACACCAAATCCTGTCTGATAATGGAAGCCAAGCAGGGGCAACCCTGGTCAGTACTTGCATGGGAGACTATCAAGGTTGCTAAAGGCAAGGTTTCAGAAGAAGGGACTGGGAAAACCACCTCTGAATACTCATTATTGAAGAAATCCTTGTGACATTAATGGGACCGCCATAAGATTATAGCTTGGAGGAATTCCACAGTTGGTAAGAAGGGAGGCTGATGGGAAAGACCCAAGGGGAATTCTAATTTTTCACAACTTATATAACCTCAGTCTTTGATGTCTGAGGATTTGTTTCAGAGAAAAGCATTCTAGGTATAATCAAGACATTTCTTATGGTAATATTGTAAATGAAAACAAACCTATGTCCTGCCTACGTTTCAAAATATGCTCCCAACACAAATGTCACAATACTACAATATCTCTTTATTAAATGTCCACACATCATAGTAGCCTGGAGCACTGATTGATGCTATCTTTTAATATTAATCAAATCACAGCAAAATTAGATGGGTTGAGATGGCAACAATTAACATTAACATTATGATATCAGTATCTCTAAACAGCTAATGCTAAAGCAAAGATATGTATACATGGTACTTCATTGGGAAGGGCCAAAAGAAAAACAAAATAGACTGAAGAAATGTATCGTATATGTGCACATGTTCTACACTGCCATATACAATCCAGATTATCTGCTTTGAACTCATATAATCCAGTTCAAAGCAGATAATGCGGTTCTATCTCAAGATAAATACTGTAGTAGGTACAGATTACGTAAATGCATTTTGCATTGCTGCAAATTCGTTCAGCAAATTTGCTCTTCATCTTGTTTCCTCACTGCAGTCTGCAATCCTTCACATGAAAAAAGACATGATCACACCCAGCGCCGTGCTCCAGTGCTGCTGTCAAAGAGGTAATATTGGCCTGTCACTAGAAACAAAATTCAAGGGAAAGTGTTACCCATAGTCCAGTCCCTAATTTTAACCTTTATGGGTGCATCACACTGTAGAATTAATGCAGATTGACACCACTTTAATTGCCATAGCTAAATGCTATGGAATTGTGGGAGTTGTAGTTTTTCAGAGTTTTGAGCCTTTTCTACCAAGAGTTCTGATGCTCTCCCAATTACAAGTCCCATGCTTCAATAGTATTGAGCCATGGAAGTTAAAGTGGTCTCAAATTGCATTAATTCTGCAATGATGATGCACCCTTCACCCTCTATTTACCAGCAACTGCAACGAAGATCCATGATTCAAATAGGTCAGAGCTCATTTTGCAGTAGTATAATTAAGCACACATCCCTAGCTCAAACCATGGACTAATGGTGCTTTACTGTACCAAAACGTTTCACTGCAGGTCAAGAGCATCTGCATTAGAAAGTACAAAAATGGCTGTTTGAAACATCCGTCTAGGAAAGGTCGGTCTGTTGCTCTATACAGCTTGGCAGCTGGATATGTAAACAGGGATCCCAGAATTGCTATTGAAGGGACCATAAGCCAGAAAATAGTAAACTTTTGCCTATGTAGCTTTGCCTCTGCATATGCCCCTCCCTTCCTGTGAGCTGGTGCCTTTCTCCAGAAAGTTCCAAGAAGAGAAGAAAGCTCAGAGTAAACAAGTTAGGTCATTGGTATCACTTATGCCAAGTGGGTGTGGAAGGTGAGGAAGACCCTCAGCCATTGGCCAATTTTAGATAAGCAAAAGGTATATATTCTTTGTTTGCTACAACATGCTTTTGCGACGGCCATTTTCATGGTACAGCCCTTTGGGGTATGTACGGCTGTTGCCTTCTCACAGCTGTGGTGAAAAGCTTCGCTACAAACATGGAGACTCATGTGGCCTGTGGCATCTCAGACAACAGGGAAATTCTGGAGGCCCTGCTAAGATTCATGCCTATCATTCATTTAATTTGCAGTCTCTAGATCTAAGCTTCCAGCCCAAGAGCCACTACAGTTGGAAGATATCTACATAGCCTGACATTCGCCCATCTGTGCAGAAGATGAAGTGGTAACTAGTTATACATATGATGGGTTTGCTGCTTGCTCTGACAGGATCACATTGCAAGGTGAGAGAAAATACACTTCTCAGCCTCTTTCTAGTGAATACAGTTTTACCTGAAAGAATGACATTGATATGAAAGCACAAATGTGGAAAGAGGAAACAATTTGTCTTCCATTTGTTGCATTGATTGATTGGTTGAACAACTAGGTTTTCTCCTCGTACCTTGAGATTGCTTTCAAAAATATAAAGAACAAAACAGAGATTAAACTCACCAGGGTCTTGAGCACGGCCATCAAACTGGAGTGGCTATGAGGGAGGCAAGAAAGGAGAAGAAAAAAAGGAAGAAAGATTAACTTCTGCTACAACTGTCACACATCAACATTAACTGACCACTGTAAAGAAATGGACCTATATCACCTTAAGCAGCTCTTTGAAAATTTTCATCCTTCTAGATCCTATGATATCCCATCCTATGCTTTATTTTTGTGGCCTCAATCGTACTGGGTACTGCATCCAAAGAAGTGGTTTAAATCTGTGAAAGCTCATATGAAAATTAAAACCAGGCAGTCTTAATGGCACTGCCTCATTAATTGTTTCGTTTCCATACTTCTTTTCCTCGTCTTTTCCTTTATCCATTCCACTAATCTACCAGAAGAGGGCACTCCAGTTATCAGAGTGGGAAGAATAAAATAAAAGAGGCGGAAATGCTTTTTAAATTTAAATTCATTTCAGTTTTTCCTTCTGCTACATTATGTTGTGAGTTGTGTGTCCCACCACACACTTTACATATTTATTGTTACTTGTTATATAGGGTTCCTTTCACTTATATAACACTATGTAACATGATTTTTTTTATCCCTGGGTTATAAATATCATTTTCTAATTGGTTTTACCATAAAAGCATGGAAAAAGGTTTATTAAACTGCAAAAACCTTGCTTTTGCGGGACATCCTGGAACACATTTTGCTAGTTGTTCAATGAATATCTCATAGAGTCTCAACCAATTCAACATAGTTTGTGACAGCCACAAAAATTAAGTTTTTGGAGTATAGCAAGTACGTTCAAAGTAAACACTGCACAATTAAACAAGAAACAACACTTCCAAACCAGGAACAGAAATTTTTTCAAATTTTGTTACATAGCATAATTGTTTGCTGATATGTTTTTTATACAGTAAAACCTTTGAGTTCTCGTCTGATTTGGTTCCAGGGCCAGCCATGGATACCAAAATTTGTAGATGCTCATGTCCTGTTATATACAGTGGCATAGTAAAATATTGTCTTTTATATAAAATGGCAAAATCAAGGTTTACTTTTTAGAATTTTGTTTTGAATATTTTCCAAGCCACGGATGGTTCAATCTGTGGATGAGGAGTACCAACCCTATTCATATTTCATTTGAACACTGAATTGTTTTGTCCATCCCTCTTTTCTCCTCTTGGTGGTCCTCTTGTTTTGAGGAAAGTTTTGCCATGCCTATTCCATTAAACAGGCACCTTGTAAATTGTGGTACTCTCTTGGCTGCAAGACATGCAAGATCATGACACACAGGAACAGAATCATCTCAAGGCCTACTGTCACTGAATCAAAGTCCTGTTTAGAAGAAGATAAACAGCATCTAAGTAGAAAAGAATTCAAAGCATACATGCCATACCAGACTCGGCACCTCATTGGCTCCTTTCCCTTTGCCTGGCACTTCTGCCACGATGTAATTTCTTTCCAGCCCGTTAGCCCTGTAGAACGTAAGAGATGGCTCTATCAGCCTTTCTGGGGTTGTCTATCAGAGCCAATGGCAGACAAAGTGTTCACTTGGACCCGTGGCCATGCTGGCTGGGAGACTCTGGGACTTCTTGCACAAATATATTTTTCAAGCGCTGGCCCAGTTGTTCTATACCAAAATAAATAATTACAAGCTGGGCCAAGGTATGACTCAAGTATTCAGGCTGTATCTACACTGTGAAATCAATGCACTTGGATATCACTTTAACTGTCATGTCTCAATGTTATGGACCCCTGGGTGTGGTAGTTTTACAAGCTCTTTAACCTTCTCTGCCAAAGCTGCTGATGCCTTGCCAAACTATAAATCCCAGGATTCCATAGCATTGTGCCATTGCAGTTAAAGTGGTGTCAAACTGCATTAATTCTACAGTGCAGATGTGCCCTTAGTTTCCCCAAATCTGTAAAAATAGACTCTGTAGCAGGAGTGTACAAGCTTGAAAGACTAAAAGCCCACTTAAGGAAGGGGCTATACCACCCACCACATCCACAAAGTATCTTCAAACAACCTTTAGGAGGCATAGGGGCTTAACTCCCGTTTCAAAAAAGGCTATTCCTGGGCACAGGATTTTGGGGGGGGGGCAAACATAGTAGAAATGCTTCCCACAAACTACTAAAGTGTATTTTGAGGCAAAACATTTTTGTTCATGGAAGCCTCAAAATCATGTCAAATAATATCTGGAGAAATTTCAGCAGGGCAAGGAATTCAGAAGGTTAGAGTGGCTAAGAGTAGGGCTTCCGTGCCTTACATAGCTCATTGTGCTTCTTCACAAACAGTAGAAACAGAATAATGGAAGATAAGCAAGTATGGATGAAGTCAACAGCTACATGTGCATCCTTAATATAGATGCTGGGATGCCAATTTTAGTATAGCGTACACAGTGCTCTCTAAAGATAGTATTCCTGCTACATTTTGGCCGAGCAAACATCAATATCAATGACAATAATCGGGACCTGCTTAGTCGTGTGTGGCCAATGGCTATGATGACATACAGTCCAGGGATGGAGAGCCTTTGGTCCTCCAGGTTTCTTGACTTATAATACTCATCAACCCATCTATCATGGCCAATAGTAAGGGCCAATGATAAATGGGAATTGTAATCCAAAACATCTGTAGGAACGTTTCTCTATGCCTGTAACAGCCCATGAGAAACTCCTTAGCTTACTACTTTACCTTCAGTTTTCTCTAGCTCTGCCTCAAGAAACACAAGACACTTGAAGAGGTACAAGGAGAATGACCACTTCCCCACAATGCATAGAACTAAGTGATAAACATAAGAGTTCTTACTTATTCTGAAGTAATGGTTGGGACATAATTCCTGGTGCCTTCCTGAAATCCAAACAACAGTAGAAGTGTGAACTTTGACCTCTCTTCATAACCACCCACATAAGTGCAATGTGGAACAAGGCACAATAATGTATACGTATTTTAAAGTAATGGACAGGTTTGGGGGCATGAAAGCAACTGCAACTACAAAAGCTTAAGACATTTAGAGTACCTAAGATGATTATGAAGCATCTTCTATGAAAGTAAACCAATTTCTTTCTTGTTAAAGATTGCTCATTTTTCTCTGTAGCCGAC
The DNA here is from genome assembly GCF_035594765.1 of Anolis carolinensis. Taxonomy (NCBI): domain Eukaryota; kingdom Metazoa; phylum Chordata; class Lepidosauria; order Squamata; family Anolidae; genus Anolis; species Anolis carolinensis. Next base: position 86,769,198 of record NC_085842.1, on the reverse strand, counting down.
TCCCTTTCCAGAATGTATCATAGAAATAGCACTGCCAGTGACCAAAATCTGAGTCAGCAGTTGCCATCAAAAAAGAACATATATAGAAGTCTTGATGGAAACTCACCTCCAGCAGAGCCGCCAGTATAACAAACCCAAGGCAGAAAGGAGAAGAACTCCAGTGAGAGTAATAACCACCACAAACCAGGGATCTGGTGCCCAATATTCTTTGGTTTTGTGCAAAATGATGGGTTCTTTGGGCACTGTCTGGAAATACAAAAATGAAAGTAGAATATCCAGAACTACAAAACCTACTGAGAGGTCCAAACTAGTAGGATTATATTCCTTTTGAAATCAAAGCGCACGTCAGAAAGAAGGTACTGTTCTGCCACCAATGTCACCTGGTGACAAAATCAACATTCATAACTGATAACTTCGTAGCTTGAGTGCTTCGAATGAGCTGCATATATAAGAGATGCATGGAAAAGGCATAAAAACTCCAGGGATTCAGCTCAACTCTGTGAGATTTCTTGTTACAGCATGTCTGCATCTGATCCCTTACCGTAGTACTGGTGGTAGTAGTAGGCACAGTTGTGGTCCAGGGGGTCACATGAACAAGAACGATGGCTGTGGTGCTGAACCAAGGTGTGCTGCGACTGTCTGTCACTTCTACAAGAAGCTTAAAAGTGAGGGGGTCAAAAATACCATCAGGGTTGTAAGAAAAGGTATTAGGGAACAGCCTGTTACCCTCCATGCGAAAACGTCCATTTATGTTGCCTGCAATAACAGAGCCAAAAAAAGAAAGCTTATAACGGTCTTGCAACCTTTATTCATTTTATATCAGTCTAACTTGTCATAACCTCTCCAACAGGATCCTGAGGATTGTAGCTTGTGAGGGCGAAGGAAATATTGTTGAAGATTCCTAGTCTGTGTTTCATTAATCTGATTCTCAGAATTTCCTGAGGAGAAGCAGTGATGAGCATACCCGCTTATTTGATTGGTGAAGATATGCTCAAAGTCTGTCATCACAGGCAGAACTGACAGCCATCCCTTCCACGCACAGGCGAGCCTTTTCATATTCTCTTGTTATTTCCCTTCTGACTTGACCACAATTGGGGTCACATTTCCAGGTCATACTATTGCCATGCATCCCAAGTTTGCTAAAGCCTGACAAGCCAGGATGAAAAAGCCACTGCTCTTGTCTCCACCTCAGTTTAAATCTGAACCCGAATATTTTCCCTTATTTATTCCATACCACCAACAATGTTGTAGGTCAGTTCACTTGTCACATCGAGGTCACTGCAAACCAACTGCACGAGGCTTAAGCTTTGGGCCTGGGTGGAATATATGGAGCGTTCGTAGAATGATGGGTCACAGACAGGAGGGTTGTCATTCACATCCTGGGGATAAAGAAAAGGACCATGTTTCTCAGCATGCTTACACAATGTCCCCGGGATGGACTATTTTCTAAAATTCTCTTCTCCTACTTGCAATCAGCATGACATTCCAAAAAGGAATATTTTATGCAGGAATTCCTTCAGGCATTGGGGTTCTCATTTTGCCTGAAGTGGAATATTAATTATTATCAGACTTTTTTATCATTTGCAATGCTCTGCATATGGTGAACAAGAACCAAAGGATGGCATTGAACAAGATGTTTGCAGAAGCTGCTTTCAGCGTGGGGCAATGAATAAATAGAGATTACTTTCTGTACCTGGCAATGCATCTGGTATCAGATGATATTCTACTCTGAGCCAATGAAGAGAGAACTGAATGTGTTTCTGTCAATGTTGAACAGGCTACACTTTAAAAACCACAATATGTAGAATTCCTCAATCAGAATGACTGCTTGGGAGCTGTATTCAAAAAGGATAACTAATGCAAAATCTAGTTGATACAGAGAGCTTCAAAAAGTTGTTTGTTTGATTTTTCCTGTAATTATTATTGGCATCGATTCATTATTACTGGCACAAAAGGAAGCGTCCCTATTGAGGGAAGCTTCATAATGTGGAAAGCAGTTATCCCACCCATCGGGTGTACACACACACACACACACACACACACACACACACACACACACCATTCATCCACAATGTAATGTGGATTACACTATGTAACACAGTTTTTTGTTCCTGGGTTATAAATGTCATTTCCTAATTGATTCTACCATAAAAATCATTGCTATAGTTTTTCAATGACTATCTCATAGATTCTCAACCAACTCAACATAGTTTGTGGCAACCACGAAAACCAATTTTCTGGAGGATAACAACTACTTTTAAAGTAAGTACAGCACAATTAAACAAGAAATAACACTTTCAAACCAGGAACAGTTATTTCCATTTTTTTAAAAAAAAATATGTGGAGCATCAAACAAACATAAAGCTATATGTAGCTTGTTCTTTTGTTGTAGGAAACTATAATGTAGGCTTCACACTCACACACCAACTATTTTTTGTACACCATAGAATAGAATAGCCAGGATCAGAATGCCGGGGATCAAATGCTGCCTTGATTTGTAAAGTGAGGGGAGACCTTTAATGAAACTTTATAGTACAGTTGGCCCTCCACATTAGTGAGGGGTTTTTTTTCATGTCAGGAGTGACTTAAGAAACTAAGTCACTTCTGGTGTTAGATGTTGCCCAGGGGATGCTCAGATGTTTGATGTTTTACCTACCTGTGGGAGGCTTCCCTCATAATAATAATAATAATAATAATAATAATAATAATAATAATAATAATAATAATAATAATAATTTTATTCTTGTATCCCGCCCCATCTCCCCGTAGGGACTCGGGGCGGCTCACATGGGGCCTTGCCCAACATCACAATATAAAAACAAATCAAAACACATAAATTTACAACAATAAATCAACAATATCAGTAAAACCATCATAAAAACAATATTGCAGGAAAAAGCGTTAAAAACAGATATAAAACACAAGTCTAGGCCAAAGGGCGAATGTGTCAAATCGGGGGGAGGTAGTTACGTAATTGACATAGTCATTAAAGTACTAGAAATGACAATAATGACAATAAGAAGGCGAATCAGTGGGTCTATTATTATGTAGGCAGACAACTTGAACCAACAGAATTCACTCATCAAAGGCTTTCCGGAAAAGCCAGGTTTTCAGGTTTTTCCGGAAGGAGAGGAGGGTGGGGAGCATGGGGAGCTGGAGCTGACAGAGGGAACTCACCCACTCTCCCTGGATTCAAACCGCCAACTCGTTGGTCAGCAGTCCTGCCGGTACAAGGGTTTAACCCATTGCGCCATCGGAGGCGCAATGAGGGTGACATTTGCAGATTTAACTAGTCACAGATTTGATTTAAATGCTCTCTCTAGGAATCTTCATGTCCTCCAGTGCAACTCTACAGTCAACTTCCTCTAGTTACACTGCAGGACCTAGAAATTACTATAGAGAACGATTCTATGATCAGCTTCCAGCAAAAGGTGACCAAAGTCGTGCTGAAGAACCTAGAAATTTGGAGATGTAGAAGCAAATTATAGCTTCTTTATTCAGTTTTTCGCTTCCACAGGGAATCTGTGCCCCCAACTCCACTGAATGTGGAGCCTTGGCTGAACTTTGTCCTGCTCCATCCTGGATCCAACCCTAGCAAAGGTCTTCCTTTTTAAACTAGATCAGCTCTCAGATTTTGCTAATGGACTTGGGTTAACCCCTCCCAATCTGGCACTCTCCTAATGTGTTGGACTGCCCCTCCCTTCATCTTTAGATGTCCATTGATTGTGCCAAATGGGGATGGTGACACTTGCAGTACAACACATCTGAAGGGCCCCAATTTGTGAGAGATTGGTGAGGGGTATTGTGTGGTCTGATAGCTCTCAAAGCTATACACTAACCATACCCTTCCAACCTATATTCCAGTTACCTGTACATTAATGGTGATGTTGCACAGTGTGGAACGTGGGCCTTCTGCTCCATTATCGATGTCTTTTAGGCTAATCGCCAGGTGATATGCCTTCACTTTTTCATAGTCCAATGGGCCCAGTACATGCAGCAGCCCTGTGACACATACCAAACATGGAGCCTCTGTTCATCATGTTTACAACTAACAACCATTCTCAATAATTGAGAACTGCTTTTAATCATTTGCATTATCATCCACCCTTTTTTCAGATGTGAATGTGGTGCAGTAGTCAAAAGGGGTTGGTCTTGTATATGGACCGCAGAAGATTGGAGGGCTGTGTGTTGCACTACCTGTGTCATATTCTCTTAGGAAAGGTCATTGGGGGCTCCTAGGTGGGGGCGGGGATCAAAACAGCATCCAAGGCTGGATGCATGAGAACAAAGATATTTTATCTTAAGCCAAAATAATAAATAATTGTTATTATTAAGTTTTATTTATATCCCACCCCTTCTCCCCAAAGGGACTCAGCAAGTGCGGCTAGTGAGCCAAGAGGTGAAAGATATCTTTAGTGACAGGTAAGTAACCTTTAGGGCTGGGAAAACCATGTCTGTATCTATGCAGAGGTCCTACAGGAACACTCTTTCTTACCTGTGCATCGCCCAATATAGAACATTGTAGAAGATCCAGTTTCTTCCCCCAGGATGTTGTATTCAATGTTATTGAAAGGATAATCTCGGTCAATGCCACTGGCATTTCCAAAGATGTCCCCAAAGCCAGCATCCTCCCGTACACTGAAAGACCGTTGTAAGCACTGTGGGCTGTACTCATTCACTGGGCTTACTGTCACAAGCACAGGCACCCGGGCTGTAATGCACATGGAAACAAATCCAAGAAGCATGGGGGAATAATAGAACTTCAGCAGGCAGGCAGTGGCTAGAAAATGGCCAGTGACTGAGCAGCCATCCTAAAGATAGTCACATACAACAGATAATGTCTGTAGAATCATTGAATCATAGTTGGAAGAGACCACAAGGGCCATCAAGTCCAAACTGTAATACAGATTGCAGTTTTTGGTGATATTCCCTGGATAGAAATAGATTGAGAATAGAGATTTCTACTGTGTATGAATGAATGAAATTAGCTCATGAATATTCAGTTTGCACAGATTGTGAAAATCCCCACAAATATTCACAGTTCTCACATTCATATATTTTTACTGTTTCTATTTTATCAGGCACTTGACAGGTTTCCTCTTTCAAATCAATTGTTATTTGCAGTGTGAACTATCTGTCCCTTTGAGGGTGGTCTTTGTTGAGCTTTCTCTGTTTGATCTCCTGTTTATTTTATTTTGGCACTAATTGCATACAGTTGCTGCTTGTCCACAGCAAATTTGTTTAGTAACAGTCTCTATTAATGTGCAGCCTGTGGAGCATGTTCTAAGGCCAAATTAGTCTCAGCCAAAAACTGCTCTTTTGATTGCTTCATTTGATATTAGTAAATAGCCTTTAAACCTCCTCTGCCAAGAATTGTCAGTACTCTACTAATTGGGTCTTCTGTGAAAAATAATTCACTCTATTTTTTTCTCCTCAGTGCTACTGATAATAAGTATGATCCCTTGGCAATTAGCCATGATGAATAAAAGTATTAATGGTTTGTAGGATTTCTCCAGTCCTTTCAGATTTTTTTTGCTGCTAAAAATATCTTTTACTCTATGCCAGTCTTCTGATACTCATCTCTAGCCAGCACAGTCATTTGGCTGGTTCAGTATATCTGGGAGGCAACAGGCTGAGGAAGGCTGTGCTATAGAAAAGCTAATTGTTTAAATCAACAAAATTTAACATCACTGAACTTTAGTTAGATTACACTCTTGGTTTTCAATATTAATGGTCAATGGCTTGACATTCTCACTATCCCTTACAAGGATGAGGCAGTGTGGTCTAACCTTTAGTTACCCGAGGGCCAATCAAACTTTAGTACAGGAATAGTCATTATATGTCTGTTTCTTAAAAACCCAAGGCAGTAAGAAGGGTAAACAACTTTTTTCCAAGTGTTAAATTAAAATATTTTCCAGTAAGCAGGGCAAGGGCTAACAAAAATGAATTGGTGGGCAGCATGCGGCCTGTGGGCTGGACCACACTGAGATGAGGGATGTGTGTCTTTCCAGAAGTTGTGGACTGCAACTCCCCTTAGATCTAGTAGTTACAGCCAGTTATGAAGGACGATGGAACCTGCAGTCCAACAACATCTAGAGGACCATACATTTCCTTTCTCTGCTTGACAGGAATCAAGCCCAACGCTGGGCTACTGCCTGATGTGTTTGCAGATCAGTCATTATGCATTGAGAGTGGTTGGGGCACTAAAATGTCAAACCTAATGTCAAACTTAAAGGCCTCTTTTTACATAATATTTTCTACTAGAATGCTATTAAGACGAAGTCCTTGGAGACAGGTGATATATATATATATATATATATATATATATATATATATATATATATATGTGTGTGTGTGTGTGAAGGATTAGTCACTGTCTCACTTTCTTCTGGCAGGAACTGGCAAATCAACACCCACTACTGTGATCGGAGGTGACCCCCCCTGGACTTTGTAAAAAGATAGTTCAAAATCAGAGAATTCATAGTGGGCGGGAGGCAGGAAATTCAAAACTAGAACTGTATAAAAGTGCATGCTTTGCTATGTTACGTATCCCAGTTTATTTTGGCGAACTATCGCAGGATGGCATCACTTTCAGCTGAAATTAAATAAATTTTCCTCAGTGGTCTTATGCTTCAACCTGGTGAATTATATTCTGGAAATTATTGGCTTCTATTCTCACCAGGCCTAACTCACAGCTTGGATCTCACTGTCCAATGCTGCTCTAAATTGCTCTATAACACTACCATGCCTTGCCTTTTCAGGTTTATGGTGAAGTGGGATGTGGGTTGTAGTTTAGCCCGAATACATTCTCTGTGTGTCAAAAAATATGGGGAGATTCAAGACTGTGTATATTATAGAATACCACAACTGCATTGAACAAATGGAATTTAGTACTGGGCTTATAAAACCAGCTACAAAAAAGGCTACAAAGATAGGTTTGAAAGTGTTTAGTAAACCTCCCTGAGATCAGAATGTAGCAAAATTGGATTCTCAACAGTAATGGTATGGGACTTTACATAGTTTCTTGCATAATACATTAGAAACCAAGCCTTGTGAGGAATAACTTAGGCAGCTGAGTATGTTTAGCCTGGAGAAGAGAAAACAAAAAACGTGTCAGCCATCTTTAAATAGTTGAAGGGATCTCATATGAAAGATGGAGCAAGCTTGATTTCTTCTGCTTCAGAGACTAGAACATGAACAAAAAGATTCAAATTACAAGAAATGAGATTCCACCAAAACATTATAAAAAAATTCACTGTATAATAATGACATGAACTGCCATAGAGATTGTTGGCCTCTTCTTGGAAGCCTTTAGACCAGTGGTTCCCAACCTTTGGGCCTCCAGATGTTTTGGACTTCAGCTCCCACACTTCCTAACAACTGGTAAGCTGGCTGGGATTTCTGGGAGTTGAAATCCAAAACACCTGGAGGCCCAAAGGTTGGGAACCACTGCTTTAGACTGAGGCTGGTTGGGCTTCTTTCAGAGGTGCTTGAGTTATGCATTCTTACACAATGAGGTTGGACTAGATCAGTGGTTCTCAACCTGGGGTCCCAAGATGTTTTTGGCCTACAACTCCCAGAAATCCCAGCCTTCAATTTCTGGGAATTGAAGGACAAAAACATCTGGGGACCTCAGGTTGAGAACTACTGAACAAGATTATCCTTGTGCTCCCCTTCCAACTCAGGTATCTAGGGATGCAGACAGGTGAGGTTTTTAGAATACAATCACATCTCATTTAAGGAATTTTCTGATGGATTCAATGTCACCTTCTACTTGTAGCACATCCATTTTTGCCACTGTTTCTACCATTTTGTACCCATTTTAAAAAATTAAAAATAAAGGATAAAATAGTGGCAAAATGTTCTTTGGCTGTTTGGAAGCAGCCTTGGTTCACAAAAGCAAAAATGAAACTATGAAAGAGAGGAAGTTGGGAGGCAAAGCCAAATAGGTACACAAGAAAAATACAGAAAAAGTCAGCTTCTGCTATAAAACTAAAACCCAATCTGAATGCAATTTTCCTGCTTCTTGGCAGGGGGTTGGACCAGATGGCCCACAAGGTCTCTTCCAACTGTAGGATTCTATGATTCTATAATTTCTCATGAAATATACAGAAAACAGGTTCGCTAAATTGTATCACTGCCTAATAAATTTCAAGAACAATCCTTTTGATCACAGTTAAAATTAATGTAAAGTAATCTCTAGAAATGTGGAGCTTGGATTATCAACTATCTCCCTGCAGAATTTTCACATCAAAAAAGCACAGAACATACATAGCTTTGCTTGTCATTTAGCTCTGGTTCTCAGCATGTTTTCCCTGAACAGCTAGTCCAAGTAGTAATTTGTCCATCAATGCAGACAGCAGAGACACTAAATAAATATACCTCTTCCAAACAAGCTCAGAGAGCCATTTCTGAAGCCTGGACACTACCAATGGGGGATGTCACCTCTTCCTTTTATCACAAGAAGCCAATTCTTTAGAGCCCAAGATCTCAAATATTAAGTAGACAGGGTGGAAGCATTACTCACTAGTTTGTGGGGGGCTTCCACTGTCGGACACCAGAATAGCAGCTCGGTACTGGAAGGCAAGACTGGCCATAACTTCTGAATCATAATCCAAAGTGGTATTCACCTACCAAGACCCAAGTAGAGGATTGTCAGGACTCTGTAGACATTGATCCACAGGCATTTAGTTCTGTGACACACACAGAACCTAATTATATTCAGGCCAGAGGGAGATAGTCTGGAGAGAGGGAAGGCCCTCCATAGTGGAAGTCAAGTTCCATCGTATTTCCTGGGACTGAATGACTATTTAGTGCATGGCCAGACTGCATTGAATTCTGTAATAACAGCTGGATAGGTTGATAATAACATACTTGAGCCCCAGGCTTTACTTATAATTTATCCCCCTTCCTAACTTAACAGAAATTAGAAAGTGATTGAGTCCAAGATTTTACCAGCAGATTTGGGCCCTCCATTCTGAAGCTATAGCGAGGGCTTTGTGCATCTTCCATTTGGTAGTGAAGGGTACTATTGCCATTCTCCCGATCGCTACAAGACAGACTCCATAGGGGGCTTCCAATGGAGAATGTCTCTGGAATTCCAGTCCTGGGGATTAAACAAAATATCCATTGGGAATGGAGGAAACAGAGGAAAGGGATTGAAACCTGAATGGACAACTCATGTGCTCCTATCCCTTGCCCACTTCACTGCTTCTCAGATACTACAGGCTTTATAGTAGGGCTACTCTTATTAATTTGCTATTAAATTTATACTGCCAGGAGAAAGAAGACACAACTCTTGTGCTCTGATTTCTCAGACACATTTAAAGATGTGCCTTCAGACAATCCAACCAGGGGCCCTTTCAGACTATTCAATCATAGTACAGTAGAGTCTCACTTATCCAAGACTCGCTTATCCAAGGTTCTGGATTATCCAAGGCATTTTTCTAGTCAATGTTTTCAATATATCATGATATTTTGGTGCTAAATTCGTAAATACAGTAATTACTGTCAGAGTGCGCGGTTTGGATAAACACACATGCAGCAGAAGATCAACGACGAAGAAACGCTGGCACCAATAAACGAGGCTGCAGCCTTTTGGCTATCTATAAAAGGTTTACTGACAAACGGAAAACTCTCAAGACGACATATACATAGAGAGTGCAAATAGGCAGAGGGCAGAGAGGAGAACAGATAACACAGCAAGCTATTTATAACCACCCCTGCTGTCTGATGCAACACACAGTTAACTCTTTACACACTCGCATAGTGGACAGCAGACAGTGCATGATGCAATCACCAGCTCATATTGCAACACTATAACTCAATTACATTTAAACAACTCTATATACAATCATTCCCACTTCAACAATTACAACATAACATTACTGCGCATTGAACTACTTTTTCTGTTAAATTTGTTGTATAACATGATGTTTTGGTGCTTAATTTGTAAAATCATAACCTAATTTGATGTTTAATAGGCTTTTCCTTAATCCCTTCTTATTATCCAAGATATTCGCTTATCCAAGGTTCTGCCGGCCCGTTTAGCTTGGATAAGTGAGACTCTACTGTACTATGATGGTGGTTTAACTGCCATAGGGCCATCCTATAGAACCCTGGGATTTGTAGTCTTGTGAGGCATTTGAGCTTTCTGGCTGAGATTTCTAAATGCCTCTCCCTAAATTACAATCCCAGAATTCCACAGGATGGCAGCAAGGCAATTAAACTAGAATCATAGCGCTATAATTGTGCATCGTGAAAGGGCCCCAGCAGACTCAAATGTAGGAATGAAGAACTAGAAATCTTCCTAGTCCTTCTTGAAAGAGACTCTGAAACAACTGGTCCTTTAACTTTTACATTATTCTGCTGGCTCGGGTTTCTGCAAGGTTCTGTCATCTGTGAAGACTTACACAAACACTCCAGGAGAGCACAGAGGTCCTTCAAGATTCTGCTGTTTTACAGTAATGTTGACCATGATAGTAGCAAAGTCACTTGGATGAAGCTTGTTGTAGGCCTTCACCAACAGCTGGGTTTCAGCTAAGCCTGGATTGCGTTTCAGATCCAAGTTGTATGTGTTCATGATCATGCCTGTATCTGGGTGTAAGCAAGAGAAGTGGAGATCAGCCAGCCCTGACCACCACGGCTATCCCAGACCTTTTTGGTGTGGTTTCTCCATACCTGGAATAATGGTGAAATAGTTTGTGTTTGGAGAGATGATCTGATACAGCAAATTTCCCACATTTTCAGCATTGGCTCGGACCTGTATAATCTCCTGGAGTGGCCCTGCGCTTTCCAAAATGGTTTTTGCTACTGAAGACTCCCTGCATCATGAAGGAAACAATATATTTCTTCTTTTGGGCTTGATTAGCATTGAAAAGCCTTGTAGCTTCAAGGCCTGGCTGCTTTCTGTCTATAACAAAACTCACTCCTGGACACCTCCATGAGTGTGTGTGTTGAGAAGGAGGTGTTGTGGAATAAAATCTTTGCTGAATTTTGACGTGTGTGCATAAATATGACGTTGAAGGTCCAGAGGGGGTCACAAAAACAACCATGGGGGGAATAAGATGAAACAAGACAAGTTGGGTGGGGGCAGGAAATGTGTGGGTCCCCAAAGTCCTAATCTGTAGCCTGACTCAAGCTCTGCCAGTCTAAAAAATGTCCACACAATTTAGATGGTTGCTTGTAAAATTTTGCCAAGAAAGCTGCAGCATCTCAATAACATAGGATGCTGTAAATCACAGATCAAAGGTAGTCAGACATGATCTGAGATTTATGCTATGGCATTCTTTGCTCTTGTTGTAGGGGGTTCTAGTGCACACCTTCCCTATCATGTCTTGCTGCTGAATGGGGTGACAGGCCGACTCAGGCCAATCCTATCTTCTTATACCCCTCTGGAATTTGAGCCCAGCTGCCATTATGTCTCCCCCTTTCCCCAGTTCACTCAGCATCACCCAACTCACGTGAAATTGACTTGGTTATGGTAAACAGGCATCACCTGGACTGACAGAGGGATGTGACAGCTGATACCATCAGTGCTTGTTATCACAATTACCATTGAGAATATCTGCAGGGGAGGATAGCATGCTATGAATTCATCAGCCACAGGGATAGGTCCAGTCTAAAGCAGAATTTGTTTTGTTGGATCCATGAGTCTTAATGGACTAAAAAGTACTGGCACCTTTTGAAGTGCAGGAGGTTTTCATCCTGGAGCCATAACAAAGTCTCCAAAATAATTCAAAACTTCTTGCAGCTCTGTTTGGCTGTACCTACATTTATTATATCAGTATCTTTATCTGCTCACACACTATGCACAACAGGACACAGACAAACTTGTAGTGATATTTTTTCATGTCAGGAGTGACTTGAGAAACTGCAAGTTTTTATTTATTATTTCCGATATTTCTACCCCGCCCTTCTCCCCGAGGGGACTCAGGGCGGCTTCTGGTGTGAGAGAATTGGCCATCTGCAAGGATGTTGCCCAAGGGACTCCCAGATGTTTGATGTTTTACCATCCTGTGTGAGGCTTCTCTCATGTCTGCATGGGGTGCTAGAGCAGACAGATAGGAGCTTACCTGACTCCCTGGATTCGAACCTCCGACCTTTCATTCAGCAGTCCTGCCGGCACAAGGGTTTACCCCATTGTGCCACTATGATAAAAGGCAGGTAATGAAGCTCACTGGGTAACTTTAGGGAAGTTATACTCTCTCCGCCTCAGAGAAGGGCAAAGCCAAGGCAAGCCTCTTTTGGGGTATAAATAAAGTTTTATTATTATTATTATTATTATTATTGAACAAATCTTGCCAAGAAAGATCTGCAGGACTTTTACATGGGCAGACAAATTATGAACAATCATTTGTTTGCCTACAGGAGTTTCATATGGGCAAACAAATTGTTGTTCGTAAATTGTTTGTCTAGGTGAAGCTCCTACAGGGTTTGATATGGGTCACACCATATGTGCAATTATGTTCTTGGGAATGGAACAGGATGGCCAAAAGACATGGCAGATGTGACACTGCCAAGCAGATAGGAGAAACAGCACTTACCTTGCCAGCTTGCTCACGACTAAAGCCTGTAGCGGGTGCATGCACCCCTTCACGACTCATTTGGAAAGGTAGAGAAGAATTCTCAAGTGCATACTGTGAGGAGAAGGTAAAGTCACCTGGGCAAGTTACAAAACAGACACTCCATCTTCAGAACCTGTTCCCTCTTTCCTCCCACCCAAGGCACATTGGGAGAAGCCATCTTCCATTTTCTCAAGTTACCTTCCAATAGCCAATTACAGCAGCAAGATCCACCACTCCCCACCCCCAGACAGCCTCCACCTTTTCATGACTCTCTTTTTCAGCATAAAGACAAAGCCTCCTGTGAGCATGTTGTCTGATTATCTCCACAAGCAAAAAACTTACATTCAAGGTACTTGTGCCTGTCCTCTTCAGTACAGGTGTGTAGATCAATGTTCCAGGAGTAATATCCTCAGGAACTTGTAATGGAGCTGCAATAAGAGGCAGATGGAAATAGCAGAGAGATTCCTGTATAATCTGAATGTTATTCTTTGAGGCCACTAGAGACACTGACTGAGGGATGGCCTGCTTTTTAGCATTTTGAGAGCCTTACAATTCCATAATTGTAAGACATGTCCACCTTCTGCAAAGACGGCAGTCCCTTTCACATTATGTAATTACAGCATTAGGAACCCACTTTAACATCCATGGCTGTTATCTGGAAATTCCGGGATTTGTTGGGAGGAGCCCTTTTGGCAGTCAATTCCAAATAATTCTCCTTAAATTGCAAACAGCAGGATTCCACAGGATAATATCTTGGCAGTTAAAGTGCCATAGTTGGGTAGTGTAGAAGAGACTGGTGTCTGCCTGTGTCATGCGCAATCCGCTCCAGGTAGATGGAGAACTCACTGCTTTCCAGTAACAGATCAACTCTACCCACTCAGCAGATCCATATTAATCTTTTGTCCAAGACTGAAGTTATGACACTTAGGCTGAGTATATCAAAATCTCAGATAAATCTAAAATAAGCAGCCTTACCTATGTCAGCAGGGAGGGTGTTGCACTCTAATCTCTTTGCTGGAATGACTTTGATAAACAGCGAATATTCATCAAATTCTGTGGCACACTGTGCACTGTATGTCAAGACATACTGATTCACCTGCTTGGCATCCAGAGCAGCACTAGGACTAAGGCTCACCTGGCAGCAAAGGAAAATAATTCAGCATATTTTCCTAAACATTCATCCATCAAGAAGTATACCCCTAGAATTGTGTCTTTCTAACAAAGTACCACCAGATCTTTATATATTTTGAAAATGCTTTCCCCAGGAAAAAGAGGCAACCAGTCCACCTCAAGCAGAATATTTGGTGTTCCATGAAAGAGAACCAAATATATTTTCTAACTACAGTACTGTATTTTTACTATCAGGAAGGAAGATTGTGTTTTGGGGTATTATCTACCTCAGGTGCCAAAAGAACTTGGTAATCCTTGGGCACTCAGAGTCTTGACTTGGACTAAGGCAGGGGACCTCAAACTTTTTCAGCTGTGGAGCTCTTTTTGAAGCAAAAGTTTCTCATGGAGCCCCAAGAAATATTTACATATAATATAATATATCAGGTATGAGCCGAGCCGGTGGTAGATGGATGGAGAGCATTTGTGTGAAGTAATTCACACATTGCAAAAGTAAATAAATACATTGTTTAAAATGAAGAACAATTTTAACCAACATAAACTTAACAGTATTTCAGTGGAAGGACCCAAGGGCCATCCAATGCAACCCTCTTCTGCCATGCAGGAAAAACACAATCAAAGCATCCCTGACAGATGGCCATTCTGCCTTTGTGAGAATAATAATAATAATAATAATAATAATAATAATAATAATAATAATAGCAAAAACTCCAGAGGAGGTAGGGTGCTCACGGAGCCCCTGAGGACCTCTCATGGACGCCCATGGGCTACCCGGAGTACAGTTTGAGAACTGCTGAACTAGGGGAAAGGGCATTAATTGCTCTGCTAAAGCAGCAAAATATCTTAGATGAGCCTTATTGTGTGGTTCTGAAAAGTGGCATTTATATGTGTTTCCGAAATACAAAAGTAATTAGAAGTTAAATTTTTAAAATACAGGAATAAGATCCAGAGGTTGAATGAGAAAAGACATTTGTAGCAAATCTGAGTAGCTTCCCAACTAATTTTCTATTAATTAATTTGGCCTTCACTGTATAGGTAGGTAGTCTCGAGAGTTTCTGCAGATCCTTCTTTGAGATAATTCAAGGTAATTTGAATTTAATTATTTGAGATAATTAAACTTCCAGAAATCCATAGGTGTCTTGTACCTGGTAGATGCTAGGAGACAAAATGTTTGGTGGATTGAAAAAAGAGGTCACGGGGCTGACGCTCTGATTTACACGGGGTGTAATACTGGAGTTTGTACATTTGACAGTGAAGTTGGCCACAGTTGTCCCTGGAGCAGTGCTGTCTTCCACCTCCACTGTTCCTGGGATGTCACCAAACACTACAATAAGAAAGGCAGCAGTGAGGGAGTGTTGACCCCATTATACCAGTTACTAGGACAGTGTTAGGCACCTTATATTGATAGAAAAATTGTCTCTATAAATATAGCATAGCTAAAGGAAGTGATACCCTACACTTCATGTCAGTATCATTTAGAAAAGGAAAACAAATGTGTGTGTTCAAAAAGCATAAACTGAAATATGCTGTGGCACATGCAGACATAAATAGATCCATCTACACGGCTACATAATGCAATTTGAAATTGCATTATATAGGTTTACACTAAGCATATAATGCAGTTCAAACTGCATTATATACGTAGCAGTGTAGATCCTTTCATTGCTGAATAGAATGAGAATAATGGGCTGCATCCAGAAGCACCTTTCTGCCAATCTTCTTCTAATCTCACTAAGGACAAAACAACAGGACTGAGGCCCTATCTACATTGCCATATAAAATCCAGATTATCTGCTGTGAACCTGATATAGGGGAGGTGGAAGTTGGTTTTTTTAATCATATATGTGTTTTTAGTATCTTTTAATGTGTGCATTTTATGTTTTATTGTTGATATCGTATGTTTGTATGCTGTAAATCACTTTGGGTCTGGCCCTGGAGAAAGGCAGGTAGAAATATCTTTAGTAAATAAATAATCTTGTTCAAATGAGATAATCTGGATTGACTGCTTTGATAATCTGTTTAATTTGGCAGTGTAGATCCAGCCCGAGGTGCCTGTAGCCCTCCAAACATTATCAGATTATTAGTCTGGGTCTACATTTCCCTGTATCCCAGGATGTGATACCAGATTATCTGCTTTGAACTCGATGAGTCTACACTGCAAGATAATCTGGGATCAGATCCTGGGATACAGGGCAGTGTGGATCCAGCCTTAATTAGATCCAACCAGTTCTGAAAGATCTTGAGAGCAGTAGTTCAGGCCCTTTCTACACTGCCATATAACCCAGATTATTAAAGCAGATAATCCACATTATCTGCTTTGAACTGGATTATATGAGTCTACACTGCCATATAATCCAGTTCAAAACAGATAATCTGGATTTTATATGGCAGTGTAGAAAGGACCTCAGTGTCTCAGACAATAATCTCCCCATACAGTGTTTATCTGGAAATACCAGGGATGGACCCTTCTGTATGCAGAGCATAAACTCCACCAACAAGCGCTGGTTTCTGACAGCACATGGTTCTATTAGCATTTGGAAGGCACATGTTTCCCATTCCAGGATAAATAAATAATTGCCCTTTCCTTTCCAGTACTTTCTAAACTGTAGCCCTTTCATCTTCTCTTTGAAATTTTGCCAGAAGAGAGCTCAAGTTCTAAGCCCAGGAAGTAAATAAGAACTAATCCCTGGTTTATGTCTTCCTCAAAGAAAAAAAAAGCCTCACTGAACCCAAGGAAAGCCCAAAATGGCAAAAGTGATACCTGCTTAGGACCTGTGGTCCATATTAAAGAGATGGGGGACTAAACGTTACATTGGGAGCGAGTTCAGTGTAGTGTTTATTTTATTTTATTTATTTTATTTCCCTATTTATACCCCGGTCTTTGTCACCCCGAAGGGGACTCGTGGCAGCTTACACATGGCACAATTCGATGCACCAAAACACAAATAAAATTAAAACTTAAAATATTAAATGTTTAAAATTTAAAACATAAAAATGTAAAACATTACAACAGTTAAAAATCACGCCGTCCAAAAAATCATGGTCTAAAGCCATTCTGAGGTCATTATACATACTAGACATCCATCACTGCACTGCAGTTATCCAAAAGCTTGACTCCAGAGCCAGGACTTCACTTTCCTTCTGAAGGCCAGAAGGAAGGGGGCTGATCTTATATCGCTGGGGAGGGAGTTCCACGGCCGAGGGGCCACCACCGAGAAGGCCCTGTCTCTCGTCCCCGCCAGCCGCGCTTGCGAAGCAGGCAGGACCAAGAGCAGGGCCTCCCCAGATGATCTTAATCTATGAGGTGGTTCATAAGGGGAGATATGTTCGGACAGGAAAGCTGGGCCAGAACCGTTTAGGGCTTTGTAGGCTAAAGCCAGCACTTTGAATTGTGCTCGGCAGCACACTGGCAGTCAGTGGAGCCTTAGCAAAGACAGCTCCAATGAATCTGCTGTCTGAAATTTTGAGCTGCTTCTAAAATGTCACATGCCCCTTTTACACTGCCATATAAAATCCAGATTATCTGCTTAGAACTGGATTATATGGCAGTGTAGACTCATAATTCCAGTGTCTGTAAGCAGACAATGTGAATTATCTAGATTATATGGCAGTGTAGAAGGGGCCTCAGTTTCTCTCTTCTCCTCTCATTTTCTCTTTTCTCTTTAGTTTACTTCAATTATTGCAAGTTCCAAGTGCAAAAATATTTTGTGCTAAATTATATCAGGGTCAGGGAAGGAGATCTTCTCTTTTTCATTCATCACTTTTACCATCTGGACCACACTCCTGATGTTGCTTGGCCACATGTGTCCTAGTCTCTATCTGTGAAATGCTGGAGAGTCTGGTGTATGGATACAATCATCCAAGGTCTATTGAGGGTTATGGGAAGAAGCTCATGGACCTTAAATGGTTGTCCATCCCTGAAGTACTGGGTTGAGTTTTTCATTTTATAATGCCAATACCTATGGCAGCTTTTCTCAACCTGAGGGTTAGGTCCCCGGGGGGGGGGGGGGGGGGTTGTGAGGGGGTGTCAGAGGGGTCGCCGAAGACCATCAGAAAACACATATTTCTGATGGTCTTTAGAACCCCTTTGGCAGAGAAGGCTGGATGTAGGAGAACTACAACTCCAAAACTCAAGGTCAATCCCCACCAACCCTTTCCAGTATTTTCTGTTGGTCATGAGAGTTCTGTGTGCCTAGTTGGTTCCATTCCATCATAGGAGGAGTTCAGAATGCTTTTTGATTGCAGGTGAACTATACAGCCCAGCAACTACAACTCTCAAATGACAAAATCAATCCCCCCAACCCCACCAGTATTCAAATTTGAGCGTATTGGGTATTTATGCCAGATTTGGTCCAGTGAATTAAAATATATCCTGCTTATCATATAGTTACATTATGATTCATAACAGTAGCAAAATGTTATGAAGTTGCAACAAAAATAATTTTATGGTTGGGCGTCACCACAACACGAGGAACTGTATTAGGGGGTTGCAGCATTAGGAAGGTTGAGAACCACTGACCTATGGGATCATACAGTGAGGTGATGGTCTATGGGAAGAGAGCATCAATATATGACAAAGACATTACTGGGTTAAACCCTTGTGCTGGCTGAACTGCTGACCTGAAGATTGGATTGCTGACCTAAAGGTTACTGGTTCAAATCTGTGAGACGGGGTGAGCTCCCGTCTGTCAGCTCTAGTTTGCAGGGACATGAGAGAAGCCCCCAGATAACACATTCGGGCATCCCCTGGGCAACGTCTCTGTAAACAGCCAATTCTCTCACCCCAGAAGCGATTTGCAGTATATTCTCAAGTCGTTTCTGTCACAACAAAAAAAAACTGGGAAAGAAGGTCAGTAAAGGAGCAGGGATAGTCTGGAGAAGAATTTATGTGTTAGGCCAATTTTATTGCAGTGATTTTATTATATTGGCTCCATATGTTCTTTCTTTGCTCTTTTAACTTGATTGTTTAACTATGCTGCTGCTGTCTGTGCTCTATCATTTGTTTTGAGAATTTTCAAAAACATAATTTGATTGCAAGCTGCTATGAAACTGAAGTTGATAGGGTGAGCTATATGTCTTTTTAATATACAAGCAAGCAAACAAGAAAATAAATAAGGGAAACCACGGAGATGCTCAAATGAAAAATAAAAAGGAGGTTGACAAGACAGTAAAATGTATGAACAGAAGCAGAATGATATACTGAAATCCAACAAGTTTCAGTTCATTTAGTACCTCCCACCTGATGTGGGAGACTGACATTTTTTTACCCAGTATGCCAGGGACTGACACCATTTTTGTGTCTATTGGCACAACTTGTGTCTTTCTTTCCTGGAAATTCATCAAAGACCAGGAGCCAATGGCTTGGGGAACTGGCTCACTGGCCCAGGGACCACCAGTTTGAGCAGCACTGAGTTAACAATAGTATGTCATATGTTGCCTGTAGTGGCTTGAGATGGGGAATTTATATTTTGCAATTATATGATTATTAATATTGATCAGTTTTGTTTAGATTTTAAATATTTTTCATATTTGCAACCTGCCTCTTTTTCCCCACCTGAAGCAAAAATCTGCTTTCAATCTAAAGTAAAAACTAATTTAGGTCTTCCCTATGGAACAATATTATTTTTGCTGGGGAATGTGTGCCTTGCAAAGCTCTAACAGTAACTAGTTTTCACACTTTCTCAACACTTTGGAACTTTAGGCACATCGGTGTCTTCTGTGTGCCCACCTGGAGGCACATGTGTTCACATACACCTGGTAGACTATAACCCATATTTGCCTACATTAAGCACAGCTGGCTTTGTTTTCTCAGCTGCTGTGCACAAGAGCCTTGTTTTTGTACCGTACAAGTTTTTGTTTCTCCACCACTGCTGACCAACTCTGTTAAGGAAGGGATTTGTAGATCTCCTTACCTATGGCTCCTGTGGCTGGATCTAAAATTGGGGGAAAGAACATCAGAGAAAAGCTTGTTAGCATCTTCCTGGCACTGGTGAAACAAATAAGTAGACATCCTTCCAGTGTACAAGTAAAAAAAAAAAGGAACAAATGACTTCCTCAAATATGTGAGGGCTTAAATGGATGGGGGAACCTAGGAAGATGCAGGTCTTAACTCCTTTAATAAAATGAGGCATATACATGTGTAAAGTAGCTCTTTGTCTGCAACATGGCACTATTCAAAATAGTATTTATCAGGGAGAATGCATATGCGCTATCTTTGTACTCATTTATCAAACTCACTTTGGAAAAAGTCTTTCCAGTGTCTGAGACCTCTTCCACACAGCTGGAAAAAAATCCCACATTTTCTGCTTTGAACTGGAGTATATGGCAGTGTGGACTCAGATAACCCAGTTCAAATCAGATATTGTGGGATTTTCTGCCTTGATATTCTGGGTTATATGGCTCTGTGGAATTATGTGGATTATCTGCTTTCACAATCTGAACTATATGGCAGTGTAGAAGGGGCCCCAGTGCCATCTCTGCTGGGATTGATGGGAAGAGGATGGAATCTCCTGCTTGAGTATTGTGAAGTAATATGTTCATATGGCATTAGAGCTGCCCTCTCTTCTCCTCGTAACCCTTACCTGTCACACAGGTAGCGAAGACCAGCAAAAGGGACAGTGGCCACCCTAATCCCATGGTGCTGTGCCTGAAGCCAGAATTAATCTGTGCTTTGTGTATTTGCCTCCTTTAGTTGCCACAGCTGTGTTGCTAATGACATTAGGCAAGCCACAGCAGGGCTTCAAGGTTCGCATATGAGATCTGCCCAGCCCTTTTCAATACATAGTGAGAAAATAAAACCCTGTGTGTGGTGGCGAGTGTGTACATTGCTGGGTTGTGTGGGAGGGGGAAAGGCATCAATGCAATTTCATGCCACTTTTAGGAAGCATGCAAATAATATGGGATCAGATCCTGGGATATAGGGCAGTGTAGATCCAGCCTTAGTGAGACATATCTGCCTATATATTATGATAATAGAAGGGTAAAAATGTGTTTCCATACTAAAAGATAGGCTGTTTTAAAAAAGATGAATACATGAAGCAGTTGGTGAGAATCTTGTAGCAGAGTTTGGAAATATTTCTAGCCTTGCTGGCTTAGAGACTCTGCAAGCTAGAATCTAAAATGGTAACTTGTCAAAGCTCTGTTTTGTAAGCTATGTATGCCATACCCCAACCTTTGTAAAAGGTGAAGCGTCCTTGTCTACACAACCATTACAACAGTGGTTCTCAGCCTGTGGGTCCCCAGGTGTTTTGGCCTTCAACTCCCAGAAATCCTAACAGCTGGTAAACTGGTGGAGATTTCTGGGAGTTGTAGGCCAAAATACCTGGGGACCCACAGGTTGAGAACCACTGCATTACATGGACAGGAACCTTATCCTTTATTTCACCTGGCAACTCTGTTTCAGGCTAAGATAATTTACATGGTTGTTGTGAGAATAGAAAGGGTGGAAGGAGAGTTCCCTGAAGGAAAAGCAGGATGTAAAACCAAGGAGAGCTCACGATGTGAGTAAAGTAAGATCATAGGCCAAAATGGTGTAACAGAGGCCCCTTCTACACTGTCATATAAAATTCAGATTATCTGCTTTGAACTGGATTATCTGGCAGTAGACAAATATAATCCAGTTCAAAGCAGATAATGTAGATTATCTGCTTTGATAATCTGGATTATATGGCAGTGTAGAAGGGGCCTGAGTCAGAGATTTTGAATGTATACAGTGAGAGATGAATGGGGGATGTACAGATCACAATGCATAAGCGAATAAAAGCTGCAATGCGTAAATACAGTGTTCTTACTCAAGCTTTCTTGTCTTCAGCCAATTATACATAGGCCCCTTCCACACAGCTGTATAAAATCTCACATTATCTGCTTTGAATTGGGCTATATGGCAGTGTGGACTCAGATAACCCAGTTCAAATCAGATATTGTGGATTAACTGCCTTGATATTCTGAGTTATATGGCTGTATGGAAGGGCCCATAGCCTGGCAAGACAATGAACGATGTAACAAATAGGGCTGCCAGTCTGGAGGGAATTTCAGAAGGTGTTACCTGTCACATAACCAGGTTTATTTATTTTGTGTCAAAAGCATTGCATAACAAACAAGTCCGAAAGTGATAAAAATAAAGGAATCACAAACAGCTAAATAGTTTTAGACCAAAAGCGGGCAACAGCGACCGGATTGTCCGTAGCTTTAAACAACTCCTCCTCCTCCGTACATGAGGCAGGGCATTGTGGGCAAGTATACATATGCGGAGTTGTTTGTTCAGCTCCACAGTCACACAAGGTGGAGGATTGCTCCAGGTAGTGCCATCTTGCCAGGTTGTCTTTTGATCTGCCCACTCCGCTTCTGAGTCTGTTCAGGGACTTCCAAGTTGCCCATTCTTGGTTTGCCCATGGAAGAAGAGCCTCATGGGGGGCCATTGGAATTGCCTGGTTTAGGTGCCCAGAGGGACACCCTTGCTGTTGCTGGGGGAACATCAAGAGGAGTGGTGGTTCTCATGAAGCTTTTCCTTGATTTGAGTCTGGTGGGAGGAAGTTGATAGTCATGCAATGGGTGGCTTTCACAATGTTCGACCTTATTTCTCTCACCGTTAGCAGCAACTTCCCGTTGCACGTCAGGAGGGGCAATGCCAGCTAACTTGTAGAGTTTATAACCAGGTAACAAGCAGTCTTCTTCCTCCGCAACCATCAAAGATACAGAAACACTATCTCAGGCAAGGGCAAACTTGGGCCCTCCCCAGGCGTTTTGGACTTCAACTTCCACCATTCCTAACAGCCTCAGGCCCCTTCCATTTCCCCCTCAGCCGCTTAAGATGAGGCTGTTAGGAATTGTGGGTGTTGAAGTCCAAAACACCTGGAGGGCCCAAGTTTGCCCATGCCTGCTCTACCTGGACTCTTTCTTGTGTATTTTTCCCTTCACATGAACCAGGAACTTGTACACACACATGCATATCAAAACTTGCCAAGTTATTTTGACATCTGAGGAAAGAAACCCCATAAGCATTGGTGTAATACTCTCTTCACAGAATACAGCAACAAGAAATACATTAGTCTCTGACCATGCTCAGCTCCATTGCATTCCAGCTTTTGCTAGCTAGTCAAGAATTTCTATGCAGTGACCACAAGGGTGCACTCTTGTGTCATGCTACCATCATTTAACGCATGGGTTTTCAAAAGAAAACAGGCAGCGGTTAATCATGCTCATCTTGGGCGCATCTACATAGGCAAAGTTCAGCCCACCAGGTGTTTTGGACTTTAACTCTCAGATTGTGGAAGTTGACATCCAGAACATCTGAAGGTTCGAAGTTTGCCCATCCCTGATCTACACTGCAGAATGAACGCAGTTTGACACCCCTTTGGCTGCCGTGTCTCAATGCTATGGAATCCTGGATGTTGGAGTTTGACAAGGTCATTTGTCTTTTTTGCCAAAATGTACTGGTGCCTCACCAAACTACAACTTCCATGATTCCATAGCATTGAGCCACAACAATTAAAGTGGGGTCAAACTGATTCAGATACAATGCAGATGTATCCCTGTGAGTGCCTTTCTGTCCATCTACTCTTCCCTATGCCTTCATGGGAAGATGCATCCATCAATCATCATGGCATCTCTCTCAAGAGAACAGGCCTGGGCCAGCAGGCAACTCAGCTACCAGGAGAGTCTGCCCACAACCTGTTGTCTCATTTCATTTCACTTTGCACAAGAGAACCATGAACCATGATTGTGCTGAAGGTTTTAAAAGCAAAGCAGAGTTGCTAGTCCTTAAACACCTTTTAAAACTGTGCTTCAGTACTTGCGGCTTCAATATCACTCCATCAGTGTATTAGAAGAAGTAGACAGAAATAAACCACTTACAGCAGGGGTCCTCAAACTTTTAAAGCAGAGGGCCAGTCTACAATCCTTCAGACTGTTGAGGGGCCAAATTATCATTAAAAAAAAACCGAACAAATTCCTATGCACACTGCATATGTCTTATTTGTAGCACACACAAAAAAACAACAATGAAAGAACAATACAATATTTAAAAAATAAAGATCAATTTTAACCAACATAAACCTATCAGGATTTCAATGGGAAGTGTGGCCCTGCTTCTGGCCAATTAGATAGTCAAGTTAATTAGGATTGTTGTTATTGTGTGCCTTCAAGTCATTTCAGACTTTGGGAGAGCCTATGTCTAAAACTGAGGGCAGGGGCCAGGTAAATGGCCTTGGAGGGCCACATCCGGCCCATGGGCCTTAGTTTGGGGACCCCTGACTTAGAGAGCTGCTAGATTCTCCCCTCCCTCTCCTGCTTCCCATTTTAAATTCCTGATTTTATTCCAACTTTCGTGGCCTAAACAGCTTGCCAACTGGGTGCTTGTGCTCCATGCAACTTCTCCATTTGGCTGCTAGTGATGTTCTCTCTCTCAGTGGAGCTAGGACTCATTTTGGCAGAGAAGGCTAAAGACCTTGTAAAACTACAACTCCCATGATTCCATAGCATTGGGCCATGGCAGTTAAAGTCTTGTCAAACTGCATTAGTTTCACAGTGCAGATGTCCCCAAGGTCACATAAGTCAATCCTGGCTTGACAGTGGTTAACAACCGCAGTGGCAAAAGTTAAAAACATCTGGAGTGCCAAAACTGCTCCAATTCTGACTTAGAAAGGCAGCAATTCTGGAATTCATAGAATCATAAGAGTTAGAAGAGACCTCACGGACCATCCAGTCCAACCCCCTGCCAAGAAGCAGGAAAATTGCACTCAAAGCACCCCCGACATATGGCCATCCAGCCTCTGCTTAAAAGCCTCCAAAGAAGGAGCCTCCACCACACTCCAAGGCAGAGAGTTCAACTGCTGAACAGCTCTCACAGTTAGGAAGTTTCAGACTTTACTCTGGGGCTCCTAAACTAAAAACGTAGTCTTTCCAAGCTCTGAATTACGACAACTATAGATGACTCTGTCCTGTGTGCAGTCAAATTGCTGCAGGAAGCAACCAAGAGAGCTGAGGAAAGAGAAATCTTGGCACTTTACATGTTTCCATGTAAATTCTGCTCCCATTTATGGCTAAATTTGCAGCTTCTTACTGCTGCATTGAAGGTCAAGAGGGGTTTGTTCAGTCAGTCAGATGGCAATCCAAAGTGTTATTTTATTTTATTTTTAAGGAGAACCGCATTCCTTGGGGGTAAATCTTGTGACTTTAAAAAATGTAGTTGTTTGTACATTGGTGTAATACCCTCCCGCCCATGTGGATTTTCTTCTAGATTTGGGCTACTTTGTTGGAAACATAATTAGAGATGCTTACAAGCCTATGGTACATTTTAAAGCTTAAGAAAGATACCTAAATATAGTTATACAGCAAACATGTTCACATAGCTGTGGTCAGGTTCAATGGGCACCATGAAAGCTCAAAGTGTAGAAAGCCCGGGACTGAGGCAGAGGGAGAAAACAGTGTCCCATATCAACTGTGGCGGACATGGGTGTGAATAGGCTGTGGAGTAAGCTTCAGAAAAACATTTCCTCCACATTCATCATTGAGTTTAGAAATTAAGGGCCTTTTAGAAAAACCTGTTTTATCACTACTTAGAGAAGGATCAGAAAAGGACTGGAAGAGGTGTGATAGCAGAAATATGGAAGGTCCTATAAGGAATAAATGAGTGAGAAGTGTTTGCAAGAAACAACAACAGGCTGAAATAATCATTCCTCAATGAGGTCTGGGACACAGAGGAGGAAACTAGCCTGTCAAAATTGAGAAGGTGGGAGAGCAGAACCAGACCTTGGAAACTTTTCTGAGCTCAGAACCAGAGTGTGTTACACTTTTGCAGGCAAGTAATTCAAGGGGCTTAAGTTGCCAGACAGCTTCAAGGGTCTGCGAATGGGACTGTCTGTCCTTATCCTATACTTCTGTAACCACCCCTCCACAAGTATTTACTTCTTCACAGACGTGAAGTTGCAGCAGAAAGAGGAAGTTCTCTTGGCCTTGTCCAGAGGCCCCTTGTGGGGTGGGGGAGGCAAGACTCTGTAAAGATTTCGTACAGGAAGCGCCAAGAAGAGGGGGTGGGAAGGCTCCACATCCGCTTCTGCAGCAAAGGAAAGGCCAGGCTCACAAGACAGATGCATTGACGGCAGCTTGTGCAAAGTCTGGGAGGAAGACTTGGCTTAGCAACTCAGGGGACCCTTGAGAGCAAAACAGAACCAAAAGACAGACATGGGAAAAACATCAGACCTTGGAGAAGAGAGGATGCTTGCGTGGATAGAAAAGAGGAAGGTTGGGATAGCTTTGGGAATAGTCCTTAGTCATGTCTTTGCCACACAGCACAAAGGAGCCACTCATTAAGTTACTGAAATGAGGCAAGGAGATTTCTCATGACATTTTTATCGTATTGAGAACATACTGTCAGTCGCTTCTGGTGTGAGAGAACTGGCCGTCTATAGAGACGTTGCCCGGGGAATACCCTGGATGTGTTAGCTGGGAGGCTTTTCTCATGTCCCCACAAGCTAGAGCTGACAGATGGGAGCTCACCCCGTCTTGCGGATTCTAACCGACAATCTTCAGGTCAGCAAACCAACCTTCAGGTCAGCAGTTCAGCCGGTACAAGGGTTTAACCCATTGCGCCACCGCGACTACTTCTCACGACATTGGCTCCCAGCAAACATATAAGGGGGGCCAGCTTAACTGTGTCACTGAACACTAGTGTGGACGTGTATCTGAAGACTCTGCTTGGGTGAGGGTCCCTGGAGGCACTCACATGGGCAGGGAAAGGTACAAATGTGTCATCCAGTCTTTATGTATTAACTCTGAGGAACACATGAACACACAGCAATAGCGCCTGCCAAATAAATATCATAGTTTATTGCTAAATAAAGAAGCTGGCTGGAGCAGCTTCTTAGTCTAATGTAGTTTTCCGATGTACCTGTGTATCTGTTCTATCAATTTTTTTTTTTTTGGATCTGCATCCAAAGAGGGTAGAAGCTCAAAAAGACAGGATAAAGTTTCTAATGCATAATCATTATTTCCTGACATGGTCTGTACTGTGCACTAAGAGAAAGTGGGAAGAAATTCCTCGAACCCAATTTCCAGATTATTCAAATGCATTAGGATTGTCAACTGTCCAGGAAAAAAATCCTGTCCCAATCTTTTCTTATGCCAGCCTCAAACACTGAATGCTCTTGCAGTGCATAGGCAAGCATTGTCATTTGGTGATCTCTGCACATCAGGATGCTGTTAAAGGCATTGCTGCAGAGATCAGTTAACACTGTGGCAATCCTAAATTACAAACAGCAGGAAAAGAACCAAAAGAACATACACATAGGCACACAGGCATATAAGCTTTCTTGCAGATATTAGTGCCAAGCATTTGTGTTTAATGGTGAAACTGCAAGGATTCTTGTGAATAACAACAAAGTCCAGGAGAGCTGGTGTTCTGTGGGCCACAACTGGGAACTATGCAGCTCTCTAGGCTTTGTTGAACAGCAATTCCCAGCAACCAAAGCCTCTATAAGCAAAGGTGAGGAACATCAAGAGCTGTAGTTCCATACCAGGAGCACCATACAATCTAGTAGACCAAGGATGGGAAATATCTGCCCCGGAGGCTAAATTCAGCCCATAGAGTTTTCCATCAGGCATGCAAGCTTCATCTACTGTGACTGTAAACAGTGATTGAAGATAATGCACTAATTAAAGCCTAGGAAGCTGCTTGCATGACAGTAACGCTTACTTCGGAATCTCTGACTGTGCTTACTCCTGAGTAGACATGGATAGAACTGTGTTATGCTTTGCTTGCTGGGGATCAGGAAGAATAAACACACACACACACACACACACACACACACACACACACAAATTATATCTGGCTCTACTTATTTTCCTTTCACTCTAAAAACCATGCCCACAATTCACACACAGTTAGAATGCGGTCCACAAGAAGACACTTCCCAAATTGGAATTTGGTTCCTACACCAAAAGAAAAGGAAAGGAAAGAGAAATCCCAGACCTCTCCCTATAGACCCAAGAAACAACTTTCCACAACACAACAAATAAAAGGACAGAGTAATACTACCGTATCTCTTCTTTTTTCATTATAGCTTTTCCTTTCTATTACAGCTGTTCAAGTCAAGAGTTTGCTTGAAAATTGTTTGACTGAATAATTTCTATGTGAAGCAACTGACCAGGACAATGGTATTCTAATCTGTCTAAGAACAATATCCATGCAAAGGAGAGGTGGACCAATTGCCAGATTCAACCCACATATGGGCTCCAAGAACATGTTTGTACTCCTGTGTCTCCCCAATACCAGCACAGAAGCCAAAAATGGACAGTGTGCCTCCAGAAGAACTTTGGGCAGATAATTGGCCATTTGGGGTCATTCATCCTTCTCTAACCTATTTTAGTCCCCAAAATGTTCTCCCTTCCTAAACCAGAGGTGGGATTTCTCTGAAACAGGTCCCAGGGGAAATTGTAACAAATAGCCCCAACTCTGCTACAGGGAGGCTTTTGGTTGAAAAATGTGTTGGTGGGTAAAAGTGCCTCCTGCCCAATTCCAGCAAGCTTCCCACCCTGATTAAAGTTTCCACATTGTGAGACATCCTGAGCATTAAATGGCAGCATTATCACCCTCACAATATCAGGAATCAGGACTGGAGAGATTGAATTTAGGGTCTGAAAACCTCCAGCCCATTCTCCAGGCAAACAATCACTCTGAAGAATATAAGGCTAGGTCTATCCCCAAGAGGAAAGCCAGACAATCAGTCCTGCTGTCAAAAGTTCTTACCCACAATGCTGCTCACACCCTTCTCCCACACAGTCCACTCCCCCCCCCCCCCCCTCACTGATCTGTAAGGAAAAGGCCTGACTTCCTGCCATAGAAATGGCTCGAGCCCAGTTGCCCTCGGTCTCTGTGGGTGTGTACCCGGGAGCTGCCACAGCTTGCACCTGACAGCCCGAGCTCGCAGGAATGAGTAGGATGAAAGGAGAAGGAAGACCTTGCAGACTGGGCGGGGTGCCCTCCATTGCTGCGAGGCTGTTCAAGTCTCGACTCATGCCAGCTTGATTTGGGGAAATACCCTGGGTCTGGACACACTGACCCAGTACTCAAGCACCTCTCACCATTGGTTACAGCATTCATGCTCCAAAGGAAACCAGATGTGAAGCTGCCTTGATCCCATTCACAATGAGTTACTGTAATGCCCAGATGGTCTTAGGTGCCAAGCTTCAATCAGAGCAGTCCCCACCATAAGGCAAAGCATATCAATTGCATCAAGATCCAATGTCAGGTGGCAGCCACCTCTTCTCAAAGCTGTCCCCTTGGGCCCCCTGGTCTTTCACATCTGGTTGGAGGACATGTCTGAGTTGCATAGCCTGTCCTACACCAACTATATTGGCTGCCAAGTGTGGTGGAGGTCCCTACCCCATTGCTAGTGTTGCGATATGGTTCCAATTGCTAATTCAGCCAAGCTTCTGTACATGGATTGAATGTAGGAGCAATATACTGCCCTTTGCCTCACCCAGCTAAACATTTTGGGACAGCCCTGCATCAGATAATGTTTGTTCCAGCTATGGCCCCAGTGCAAACAGACAATTGTGTCTCGTATCTTAGCCACAATGAAGCTCACAGACGTCACAGGAGCTTTAAGTCAAAATATGTGCAGCCAGTAACTGGAAATCCCTTTGTTTAATTGTTGAGGTTGGTCAAAAGAGGGACTGTAGATGAACACAAGTGCACACACACACATACCCCAGGCCTCTTTGTAAACTGACACTTAATCCACCGAGTCTCTGGCTGCCCATACATCTCCTAGTAGAAACAGCAGATAAATATACAAAAATAAGAAGATCCCTGGTGGATTAGGCCAAGGGTCCACCAAGCCTAGAAAAATGCTTCCCAGAGTGGCTGGGCAGAAGCAGGATATCATGAACCTGCCCCACCCTCCACCCCATTGTAACTGGGATTCAGAGCAGTAATATCGTGAGTAATATATGTGGGATGGGAAGAAATCAAAGCAGATTGCTCTATTTTAAGTCTCCCTTTACAGATTAGCCATACTGATTTGGTGTGTCACAAGGAAACCACTGGAACAAGCAAAACACTGCATGACAGAAGTATCAATAGGATCAGGAATACTCTTCATGAAATGTTCCCATATGGTTCCAGCAAGAAAAGCATACCTCGTGTTCCAGGGAAGGTGTAACACCAGCATGAGGAAATACTGTTTCTGTATGTAGATCTTCTGAATATCAGCTCCCAAAAGTCACAGCCGAGGTAAGGAACTAAAGGAGAAGTAGCATAAAACCTCTTGAGGGCCAAACATTTCCTGAACGAAGCTGCACCTGGACCCAATGCTACATGACATATATGTCTCTATATTCGTATATACCGTGTGTGTGTGGTGTGTTTGTGTATCTCCATAGGATCCCCCGGCGAGGCAGTGCGTTAAACCGCTGAGCTGCTGAACTTGCTGACTGAAAAGTTAGCAGTTTGAATCCAGGCAGCAGGGTGAGCTCCCGCTGTTAGCCCCAGCATCTGCCAACCTAGCAGTTCGAAAACATGCAACGTGAGTAGATCAATAGGTACCACTCTGGTGGGAAGGTAATGATGCTCCATGCAGTCATGCCAGCTACAGACACCACCAGCTCTTCAGCTTAGAAATGGAGATGAGCACCAATCCCCAGAGTCGGACACGACTAGACTTAATGTAAAGGGGAAACCTTTACCCACATACATACATGTACACACACTTAAACAATCAGAAGCAGAGAAACATAGCCATTGTGCTCAGACTTCAGGCATGTTATGGATATTTTTCATTTTCTCACAGCTGTGGATATTGTTCTCATTACATACACTGAGGAAATGCCTCCTATGTTTTTTTTAAAAGAAACCCACTTAAAAAAATTATAAATTTGACTCCCAAATGAGGGTCCACCCTGCTGAATAAAACAGGCTAATTTTTACTGGAATCCTACTTCATGGCAGGGCTGAAAATCTCAAAGGGTAAGGGTTTATGTAACTGTATGCATACAGTCATGGCCCTTACGTGATTATTAACATCCCCCTCAAATTGAAAAACAAACAATTTAGTTCTGATATCTTCTATCAAACCAACTTCTGACAGATTCATAGACCTTGACAGTTTTCTCAAAGATAGGTTGAAATGGACATGAATGAGAAAGGGAGTACCTCCTCCAAACAGACAAAGTATGAAGAAAATGGATCTTGTAGTTAACAAAGAAATTGATTTCCAGAGGTCTCAAGTGAAGGCTGCTTGACAGTATAGATTCACATAATTATTTTCAAATTCATTTTTAAGAATAATACGCAAACACACATATTTTCCCTATATCTACATTGCTGCCTTTATAGACATTTGCATAATACTGGAAATGCAAAGTTTTTGCTCCATCTGTGGATTCCCGCCACATCTGATACCTGAGGTTAAGATTTAGCTCAGTTCAGATAACCACTAAGGCAGGCAGGAGCTGGGAAATTCCTCGCCTGAGTGGTGAAGATTATAGGGAGGGATAAATGGGTGAATGAGGAGGCTGCTGCTACTGAACAGGTAGGGTAATCCAGGTGTATGGGAAATGAAGACACTGTAATCCAAGGAATTAACGTAAAGGATTTGACGTAGGAGAAAGTATATGGGCGACACATCAGAGTGCTTCAACTGAAAGATTAGAGGAAATTGCTGGATTATTTTGAACAATCTCTCTCGTTCTCTCTCTCTCACACACACAGATGACCAGGTTATTCATGATGCGTTATAGACCACAAGAAAAATAAATAAAAGTAAGAGACAAAAGGAGTAAAGGATGTATGTGAGGAAATGCAATTTATAAGCACTTACTCTTGGTTACTGTTAGGGATGAAGACAAAGGGTGAAGTCCACGTTTTCACAAAAAAGGTGTGTTTTGAGGGTAGACGTGAGAAGAAAGAGGAGGAGTTTCACACACAGGGGATAACAAACCGAGTGAGTTAAATTGCCTTAATGAGCAAAAGGCTTCCAGATGGCAGAGGCTGCAAGGCAGGAAAGATAAACAACAAGGCAATGATTAGAAACATGCCCAAAATATAGTCTGGGGCAAGACCTGGGTAGCCCTACTGTTAGGCAGCTAATGCTGGGAGTCTCCAATAGAAGCCTCCCTGCCCATGGATCCTGGGCTGCCTTCAGGTCCAATCAGTTGGAGAACTCAGTTCTCTGCACCAGTGCTTCTTATGATATCCAATATGGGAGGCTAGCATCCCCCCGCCATCAATTTATCAGGGGTAGCACCCTTGGCTACAGCTCTCCTTCTTTTCTGGAAACATACCAGAGATGGACAGCCAATAGCTCAGTGGTCCAAGGGCCATCATTTAGAGTAGCATAGATCTGAATCCCGTGGCCTCTCCTAAATTCCTTGAACCCTCCTGCTGACCTCAGATGTAGCGAGGGACTCACGAGTCCCATCATCAGACCAATTTCCTTCTTTTGCTTTTTGCCTCAGGCAACAGATCTCTCAGTCCTGCCCATGGGAAGCAACAAGGAAAGAGATGGGAGGCAAGCAATGGAGAGGGAATGCCATAGGAAATAAAGTAGGCATGGGCAAACTTCACCCTGCTAGGTATTTTGGACTTCAACTCCCAAAATTCCTAACAGCACATGCCAGGACTAAAGGATCCTGATACATCCCAGTGTATCACTTTTGTCATAAGTGTTACTACCATACTTTCCACGCAGTTTATTTAATAGAGCTTCCCCAATTGTAAAGATGAAAACATGCATCACTTGGGATTCATACTAGCAGCAGCAGGTTTCACAACCATGTTGTCATCATGAGGCACCAGTATTCTGATAATGTACGGAGTGCATTTCCTTCATATAAACTCAAGGAACTCCCCATCTTAGAATCATAATAATAGAAGAGTTGGAAGAGACCTTGTGGGCCATCTAGTCCAACCCCCTGGTGAGAAGCAGGAAATCGCATTCAAAACACCCCCGACAGATGGCCATCCAGTCTCTGCTTAAAAGACTCCAAAGAAGGAGCCTCTCGTACAATCCGGGGCAGAGAGTTCCACTGCTGAACAGCTCTCACAGTGAGGAAGTTCTTCCTAATGTTCAGGGGGAATCTCCTTTCCTGTAGTTTGAAGCCATTGTTCCGCGTCCTAGTCTCCAGGGCAGCAGAAAACAGGCCTACTCCCTCCTCCCTATGACTTCCCCTCACATATTTATACATGGCTCTTATGTCTCCTCTCAGCCTTCTCTTCTGCAGGCTAAACATGCCCAGCTCTTTAAGCTGCTCCTCGTAGGGCTTGTTCTCCAGACCCTTGATCCTTTGAGTCGCCCTCCACTGGACACATTTCAGTTTGTCAACATCTCCTTTCAATCACGGTGCCCAGAACTGGACACAGTGTGATGACAGGTATAGTCTGACCAAGGCAGAATAGAGGGGTAGCATGACTTCCCTGGATCTAGACACTAGACTCCTATTTATGCAGGCCAAAATTCCATTGGTTTTTTTTAGCTGCTGCATCACATTGTTGGCTCATGTTGTCCACGAGGACTCCAAACCTTTCTAACAGCCCGTGACTGGATTAAAGGATCCTGATACTTCACAGAGTATCACATTTGCTGTGTTACTGCCATACTTTCCATGCAGTTAATTTAATAGAGCTCCCCCAATTGTAGCGATGAAAACATATATCACTTGGGATTCGTATTACCGTGTTTCCCCGAAAATAAGACAGTGTCTTATATTAATTTTTGCTTCCAAAGATGTGCTAGGTCTTATTTTCAGGGGATATCTTATTTTTCTATGAAAAAGAATTCACATTTATTGTTGAACAAAAATCAACATTTATTACAGTAGTACAGTAGTTGTCATCACAAACCAGCATAACCAGACAAACTGTGAATCCTATCAAGAATTTCTTGTTATTACCATTATTTCCATGTACAACAATCTATGCTACATATATTTACCAATCCTGCATGCCGTGGTGTTCTGTTTGGCAGGCATGCTTCCAAATAAAAACGTTGCTAGGTCTTACTTCAGCAATTCAGCAAAACATCTACTAGGTCTTATTTTCAGGGAAACAGGGTAGTAGGTTTCCCAACCATGTGGTCATCATGAGGCACCAGTGCTCTGATAATGTATGGAGTGCATTTCCTTCATATAAACTCAGGGAACTCATCTTTATAGCAATTAGAGAGTGAGGCATCTATGTCATAGCAGAAGTTTTCCTGGCAAAGTGAAGCCCCTTCTACACTGCCATATAATCCAGATTATCAAATCAGATAATCCACATTATCTGCTTTGAATAAGATTTTATTTATTTATTTGCAGTATTTATACCCCGGTGGCGAAGTGTGTTAAAGCACTGAGCTGCTGAACTTACAGACCAAAAGGTCGCAGGTTCAAATCCCGGGAGCGGAGTGAGCGCCCGCTGTTAGCTCCAGCTTCTGCCAACCGAGCAGTTCGAAAACATGCCAATGTGAGTTGATCAATAGGTACCGCTCCGGCGGGAAGGTAACGGCGCTCCATGCAGTCATGCCGGCCACATGACCTTGGAGGTGTCTACGGACAACGCCGGCTCTTCGGCTTAGAAATGGAGACGAGCACCAACCCCCAGAGTCTGACATGACTGGGCTTAACGTCAGGGGAAAACCTTTACCTTTTTATACCCCGTCCTTCTCACTCAGAAGGGGACTCAGGGCGGCTTTCAGAACACATTAAATGCCGATGATATAATTAACAACACAAACATTTACATGGAGGCCTTTAGATCAGGCCTGGGCAAAGTTGGGCCTTCCCTCCAGGGGTTTCGGACTCCAACTCCCACCGTTCCTCACAGCCTCAGGGGAAAAAGGAAGGGGCCTGAGGCTGTGAGGAACGGTGGGAGTTGGAGTCCGAAACCCCTGGAGGGAAGGCCCAACTTTGCCCAGGCCTGGAGTATAGACACCCTCAGCTTGGGATGAACTAGACAGCACCACCTCATCCCCTTATGGCGGGTTACCTCTCTTTCCATCCGCAGCACCTTCAGGCTCCTATTCGGGTCTCTAATTCAATTACTGTACAAGGAGTTCATATTACAGGAGGCCCGCCGTCCCGCCCCTGCCGGAGCCTGATTGGGCCTCGCTCGGGCTGGGGGACTGAAGCCTGCGCGCCGATTGGCTGCTTCACCAGAGCGGGGCGGGGCTGGGGCCGAAGCGAACGGGGCGCTCTGTCGGCTGGGGCGGGAAGCGGGAGAAAAGGAGTCGCCTCGACCAGCGAGCGGACAGACGGGCGCTGCTTCCTCGGGATCTCGCCTCCCCTTCCTTCCTGCCTGCCGTAGTTTCTCGGGACTGTCCCCCTTCTGCGGGCAGAGGGCATGCACAGCGCCCGCCTCGACGCCTTCGTCAGCCACCTCCGCGCTGAAGTGGTAAGCGCCACGGGATCTCCGGGGAGGGGAGCGGGGAAAGGGCATCCACACTGTGGGACTAATGCGGGTTGACACCACTGCAGTTTGTGCTGCCTCGGAGCACGTTAGAGTCCCCTTCCCGTGCAGGCTTCTAAGTAAAGGCTGGGTATATACAGTAGAGTCTCGCTTATCCAACGTAAACGGGCCAGCAGAACGTTGGATAAGCGAATATGTTGGATAATATGGAGGGATGAAGGAAAAGCCTATTAAACATCAAATTAGGTTATGATTTTACAAATTAAGCACCAAAACATCATGTTAGACAACAAATTTGACAGAGAAAGTAGTTCAATACATGGTAATGCTATGTAGTAATTACTGTATTTACGAATTTAGTACCAAAATATCGTGATGTATTGAAAACATTGTCTACAAAAATGCGTTGGATGATCTAGAACGTTGGATAAGCGAGTGTTGGATACGTGAGACTCTACTGTACCTCACAACCTCTGAGGATGCCTGCCATAGATGTGGGCGAAACGTCAGGAGAGAATGCTTCTGGAACTTGGCCATACAGCCCGGAAAACTCACAACAACCCTGTGACTCCGGCCATGAAAGCCTTCGACAATCAGGGTCAGCTAACACCTCCCAACAAAGGATTTCCCCCAGGCAGGAATCAGCCAGGCTTTGAAGCTGCAAGGCTTTTCAATGCTAACCAAGGTGATTAATTGC
This sequence comes from Anolis carolinensis, assembly GCF_035594765.1. Lineage (NCBI taxonomy): Eukaryota > Metazoa > Chordata > Lepidosauria > Squamata > Anolidae > Anolis > Anolis carolinensis. The sequence goes on along the minus strand of NC_085842.1, from coordinate 86,733,425 downwards.
AGTATTCACACTGGTCTCCAACAGACAAGAGTTCTTTCTCCCACCCTGGACCTTCCACAGAGACATAAATTTCCCTCGCCTAGTTTCCAACAGATCTCACAACCTCTGAGGATGCCTGCCATAGATGTGGGCGAAACGTCAGGAGAGAATGCTTCAGGAACATGGCCATACAGTCCGGAAAACTTAGAGCAACACAGTGATTCCGGCCATGGGAGCCTTCGACAACAGAATAGGTTTGAGCTGGAGGGCCCTTGGGGTTTCTTCTTCCAACTCGGGGGTCCTACACGAAATCTTGAGTCTCTCTGGCAAGGAGCTCATGCGACAGATCCCTCCCTGGTGTTGGTTCCCATCATCCGCGGACTGGCCGGTTCTCTGGGGAGCCCTCGCTAGCGCCAGGCTGGCTGGGCGGAGGAGCAAGACGGGGCTTGCGGGGAAGGAAGGGAGGAAGAAAGGAAGAAAGAAAGAAAGAGAAGGAGGGAGGAGGAGAGTGTCGCCCTTCGCGTCCCGCCCAGGCTGCCGGCGGAGCTGTCGCTTGCCTTTCTCTCTCTTTGGAGCCAGGCTTTGCAAGGAAGGTTGGGCTCCCTCTTGGGTGACAGCCCCCTCCTCCTTCGCTGCAGGTTAAAGCAGAAGCCGGATGGCCATCTGTCGGGGGGCTCTGGTTGTGTCTTCCTGCGTGGCGAAATGGGGCTGGGCTGGGTGAGGTCTTGGGGTCTCTTCCAACTATGCCGAACTGATATAACTGTGCAGTGTGAATGCAGTTATATGCATACACACTAAGAAGATGTTAGAATGATTGCAGTTTGACATCCCTTTAGCTGCCACAGCTGCATACCATGAAATCATGGGAGTTGTAGTTTGCTGAGGCACTGGCACTCTTTGTGTGCAGCTCCCAATTGCATAGCACTGCGCCATGGCAGTTCAAGTGATGTCAGACTGGGTTGCTGTGAGTTTTCCAAGTGGTATGGCCATGTTTCAGAAGCATTCTCTCCTGATGTTGCACCCACATCTATGGCAGAGGTTATGAGGTCTGTTGGAAACTAGGCAAGTGAAGTTTATAAATCTGTGGAAGGTCCAAGGTGGGAGAAAGAACTCTTGTCTGTTTGAGACAAGCATGCATGTTGCAATTGGCCACCTTGATTAGCATTGAAAAGCCTTACAGCTTCAAAGCCTGGCTGCTTCCTGCCTGGGGAAATTTAAAAAACAACAACAGGGGAATTCCAGACAAGAAACAATCAAGGCCAGGTAACATTTCCTAAACAAAGATTCTGCCAGGTGGGTGAAACGTCAGGAGGGAATGCTTCTGGAACACGGCCATACAGCCTAGAAAACTCACAGCAACCCAATGATTCCCGCCATGGAAGCCTCTGACAACACAATGTCAAACTGCATTTAGTCTGCAGTGGAGATTCATCTTGGGCCTCCAGAGACCATCCCTCTCCTGCCTGGACAGTGAGCGGGATCTATTTCTAAGTACAGAAAGTTCAGCTGTTTCTGCACTGAGGAATTAATGCAGCTTAACACAACTTGAATTGCCGTGGCCCAGTGCTATGGAATTGTGGGGTTTGCCGTTTTCCAGAGCTTTGCGCCTTCTCTACCAAAGAGTGATAGTGCATGGCTCACACGATTCCATAGCATTGAGCCACAGCAGTTAAGGGGAGTCAAACTGCATTGGGTTGCTATGAGTTTTCAGGGCTGTATGGCCATGTTCCAGAAGCATTCTGTCCTGACATTTTGCCCATGTCTGTTCCAGGCATCCTCAGAGGTTGTGAGGTACTGCATTAATTCTACAGTGCAAAAGTGTTGTTGACCCACACTTTTTCTGGTGTGTGGGATAGCAAGGCAATGCATTCTGCATTTCTGTTCCTGAGCTGAAAGGTTGCCCTTCAAATGGACAAATGGGGTTAAGGAGCCCCAAAGAGGCCTTTGGAACAGATTCAACAAGATGAAGAATGGCGCTGAAGGGGCAAGGCAGGAAACGGCAACTGTTTTCTTTAGGAGAAAGATCCGAAGCAGCAGGATGGAAACATGGAGTCAGAGGCTCCAATGATGATTGGCGCTCAGGGCTCTGGCTGTTCCAGGCGTTTCCTTCTAGATATGTGAATCCTGGAAAGAGCTCACTCTTGGAAATGCAGCAACAGCGGGACTGAAGAGGCATCACCTTCCTTCTCCACCAGTCCTTTTGTATCTATGGTCTTCCTCAGAGGGATCCACATCAGTGTTTGGATATTTTTACTCTTTTGGATAAAGTGACTCCCATAAAAAGAAAAACTGATTTCAAGTGCCAATGTTCTCTTGCTCCAGACAGAGCTAGGTTTATTCTTGGTTGAGTTCTACATTGCTGTGTTGCTGAAGAGTTTCTCATATAGAGAATGGGAAGGTTTGCTGACATGGTCCTCCTTTCGGCAGCCTGGCCTGGTTTCATGGTGACTTTCAGTCTGAACTGTTGGAAAGACCGAACCCAGGGGCAGAACTTGAGTTTTACTTGCCCAGGGCCAATTTATGGAGTTTTCTGAGCAGGGATTTGAACACTGGTGTTCAGAGTCCTAGTCCAGTGATCCCACCAGGGTGCAGGGGTTGCAAACTACATGGGGTGACACCATCAGAGAAGGTGATACCAAAAGGATTCCCCCAGGCAGGAAGCAACCAGGCTTTGAAGTTGCCAGGGCATTTAGTGCTAATCAAGCTGGCCAATTGCAACATTCACACTTCCCTCCAACAGAAAAGAGTTCTTTCTCCCACCCTGGACCTTCACAGATATACAGTATAAACCCGACTTGGCTAGTTTCCAACATACCTCACAACTTCTGAGGATGCCTGACATAGATGTGGGCAGAACGTCAGGAAAGAATGGTTCTGGAACATGGCCATACAGGCCGGAAAACTCACAGCAAACCAGTGATTGAATATAATTGGTTTGTGCAGTGTTTCAGCAGAAATGTATTGTTTTTTTATAAACCTATCTCCAAAGTTAGATATAACCACAACATCATTTCCATAAGCCTAGCATACATGCACTGCATTAATAGGCCTATGAGGCTAAACCCTATGCTAATTTACTTTTTGAATCTTTTAATGTGCATGCAGTCCAGAAAAAGCTGTCATCATTATTATACAATGATACTTCAGATTGTGTGGTTTCATCTGCATGTGCTACAGCCACGCTCTGTTGCATGCAAGGAGGCCCATGGGGTTGACACCAACCCGAGTGACACCGTGGGATCAAACCACTAAACTGCTGTGGTTTTAATATCACATGCTGTACCAGTCCTGCCTTTGTAAGGGCCTTGCCCTCTAGTGTTCAGCAAAGGTATTGCAGTCTCTGAAAATGGCCCTAGCCTAGGCATGGGCAAACTTAGGCCCTCCAGGGTTGTGGACTTCAACTCCCACCATTCCTAACAGCTTCAGGCCCTTTCCTTTTCCCCCTCAGCCACTTAAGAGAGGAGGAGGAGGAGAAGGAGCCGCTTAAGCGGCTGAGGGGCAAAAGAAAGGGGTCTGAGGCTGTTAGAAATGGTGGAAGTTGAAGTTCAAAACACCTGGAGGGCCCAGGTTTGCCCATGGCTGTTCTAGCCCATGAATCTACCCTGATTTGAGAATGCCCAACACCCCTTATGATAGTAGGCCCTTGTCTGTTGGAAGCAAATGTGAATGTTGCAATTGGCCACCTTGATTAGCATTGAATGTCCAGGCAGAAAGCAGCCAGGCTTTGAAGCTGCAAGGTCATTCAGTGCTAATCAAGATGGTCAATTGCAACATTTACACTTGCCCAAACAGACAAGAGTTCTTTCTCCCACCCTGGACCTTCCACAGATATATAAACCCCACTTGCCTAGTTTCCAACAGACCTCATAATCTCTGAGGATGCCGTATATGTGGGTCAAACATCAGGAGATAATGCTTCTGGAACATGGCCATACAGCCTGGAAAACTCACAGCAACCCAGTGATTCCGGCCATGAAAGCCTTCGACAACAGAAAGTACAGAATTATCTCATTCAGAATCAAAGGGTTTTAAAATTCTTTAAATCTTCTTTACAGTCCTGAAAGAAAGATGGCAAAATAGAATAAATACTATATTGCATTTGGACTCCATTCCCGGTTTTCTAAAATGACTGGCCTTTTAGCATGCCAAGAGGCTGAGCTACCATTTGGCCTCACTGGCGGCCATGGGAACATAAAGGAGCAAATTGTTTGGTGTCGGGGAGTAAATGCTGGGAAGGCCTCCTGCAGGAAGTGAGGTCATGGTGAAAGGAGAGTTGGGATGCTGAGCTCTTCTTCTGTGTGAGAACCAGAAGGCTGACAGATGTTGTGAAAGATGAAAGGCCAGAGCGGCCTCCACTTCATGACTCTATGCAGTGCAAAATTATCTTACTGTCACTGGGAAAGGGGTCCCTAAAAGGGGCCGGGCAGCTGTCTTGCCAAAGCCATGCTGTGAAATATGCAGCATGTTATTTTCTTCTGTAAACAGAACCATTGGATAGACATGATCGCCGCTGCCTCCCGACGCTACTGTTCAGTGGAAAGTTATAGTCTTGAAGACTTCCCCAGTATCCCTCATAGAAAGATGTTCTGTATGAAATGGGGTGATGGAGAAAGCTTTTGCATGGACAGAAACATCTTCTAGGGTGCTCTTATGAGTTGTTTTCTGTGTTGTTGTTTTGCTGTGTGCCTTCGAGTTGCCTCCAACTTACTGCAATTCTATCGCGGGGTTTTCTTGGTAAAGTTTGTTCAGAGGGGGATTGCCTTTTCATCCAAGAGAGTGTGACTTACCCAAAGATAAGTTTCCATGGCTGAGCAGGGATTCGAATTTTCTTCTCCAGAGTCCTAGTCCAACTCTCAAATGTTCTGTCTAAGAACTGTGAATAAATGCAAAGAGATGCTGTTATTGTATTATTGTTTACAATATTGTTTTATTGATTCCAATCCAAGCTGCTGCTGTTAACTTTTCAAGATCTTAATGATTTGAGACCCATGGCCCTTGGGTGGCTTCACCATTCTGGCAATTACTGTAGCCATTTGGGCAAGGATTTAGTGAGGTTTTCTTATTGCCTTTGGGACCTCTGCTTGAAGATGTTAGAAAATCTACATTTTTACTGTTTTTTCAGAGAGGGCATCCTAGTTTGTTGTTGTTTGGATGATCTGATTATCTTTCTTACAGTACTTCTTTAAAAGCTGGGTTTTAGTTTTATCGAGTGTTATCATTTTATTAGTGTTATTCTTTTGTGTTCAGAAAAGAGGCCAATACTTTTATCAAAAAGTCGGAGTGGAAATTGGAATAGCTAGTGTTGAGTCTGGAAATACTACACGTCCTGCAGTTATTGCCATAAGGGAAAAGTTGGTGTTGTGGATTCTCCCTTTATATGGGCAACCTGGTGGTGATCTAATCATGGCATCCTATTAGATGTAGCTGACTGTTCTCCATTTTCATGTTCAGTCCATCTAACCTATGACCCTCCAGGTGTTGCTGGACTGCATCTCCCATGATCCATTGGTTGTATTGGTTAGAGCTGTTGGAATTTGTAGTCCAGCTGTACCTGGAAATCTAGACTTTTCCCAGCCCTGTTCTAAGTCCAGGGATCACGCAATCATTGGGGATGTGACTCGATAGCGTCCTCAAAGACTTGTGTCCAAGATTGTTGTATCTATCTAAAGGATAATGCTGTAGATAACCAAATAATTGATGTTTCACAAGACCACCAGGAGATTTTTCTGGTGGCCGATAAATGAGGCCCATAAACTGTAATTCTCCACAGGTTTGAAAGGGCATCCTGGGCCCTTGTGTAGGACATAGCATCAGTGCTACATACAGATCTCCAGGACATGTCTGTCTTAAAAGCTTAAGTAGATGCCTTGTTTGTACTTTGCCATGTTTATTCTTTCTTTCACTTGGTCCTTCCCAGTCTTGTCCAGTGCCATTGGTAATCTGATGTTTACCATAAAGTCATCCTTGGCCTCCTGTTGCTGTTGTGTATGACGTGTCCCTGCTGCTGCAACCCCTACTCTTCTTTCAGCCCTTCCTCTCTGTGTGTCATTCTTTGAGGTCCAGAAGAAGTAAAGGAAGTTAGAACCAAGATGCATAATTCTTATCTGGTCAAAATAACAGCAGCCAAAATAAAAGAGGAAAATGGGATGGGAAGGCATACTGAGCACAGAGTGGGTTGGGCAACAGGATGGAGAGCAGTCTTTGGCAACTTTCAGACCTTTGGAGAACTGCAGTTTATAGGCCTTATTTATCGGCCACAAGAAAAAATCTCCTAGTGGTCTTGTGAAACATCAATTATTTGGCTATCTACAGCATTATCTTTTAGATAGATACTACAATCTTGGACACTTCTTTGAAGATGGTATTGAGTCATATCCCCAATGCTTGCCTGATATTTAGGCCAGGAAAATTCCTTTTCGTCTTCACAGCTGTTGAGCTCTGACTGTGTGCTGAAACAACAGTGTTTCCTAACCAGTTCAGTCATAAAGGGGGTTATTCTCCCTTAAAAGCTCATCAGTAGCTGACTCACTGGTGCGGTGTAAATGAAGCTTATCTGATGCAGTGCTAGAAATTGAGCTCGGGTTTTTTCTTGACTGGAAGTGCTATATATTAAGGAAAGATGAGGAGAGAGGTAATCTGCAGTTTTAATAATTTTAAATGGCTTGTGAAGTTAGTGCTGGAAATGCTGCTAAATCATAGCCCCAGCACAGATATTTTAATATCTTCCAGGTTTTGAGCCAGCCGCTGGGGGACTATTCCGAGCTGTGTCACCAGACCTGCTCAATGAATCACTTCTTGTCACAATGTCCACCAGTCTGCCTGGAGGAGTAATGGTGTATGACACGTTTGAGAGCTGAAGTGAAGAGACTTTAGAAAGCAATGAAAAGTGGGCTTGGAGGAGTGGTATGGAAGAAGAAATAAGATACTGGGAGTCTGTGGTCTTGTCATACACCCTCCCTGATAATACCTTTCAGCATTTAGCTTGTAAGCCTGCAAGAGGATTCTTGCTCCTGCCATACTAAAGTCAACGAAAATATTTCTCCCTGATGCCCTAAACACTCTGTATGAATACTGACCTAGCTTTCATGCTCCTTCTTTTCCTTTGTTGCATCAAAGCAAGGTCTCTTCAGCAGTGAGCCATAGTTTTGTCAGTACTTAGAAAGGATATGTTCTTCCTCAGTTTTTCTTGTAAGTCTAATTTGAGAACAGAGTACTACCACTATTGCACTTCCCAGCTGCATCCCAAAAGAATAGTTTGCATCAGACTGGATGCTCCAGTGCCCCGTCCTGTCCTCCCTCTTTCCTGCACTACATATCCTAAAGGCACCAGATCTCATCTAATCTTAGAAGCTAAGCAAAATCAGCCCTGATTTGTACATGGAAAGGAGACTACCAATGAATATGAGGTTTTGTAGACTATACTTCAGAGAAAAACTGAAAAAAACACCTTTGAGTATTCCTTGCTGAAGAAAACCATGAAGTTCAAGGGGATTGACCAAAGGATTGAAGGTACATAAAAGAGAGAAAGGAAAAGGAACTCTTCCCATGATTCTTAGTGAAAGGGGCTGCAGAGTCTTAAAGCTCATTAGATCCCAAGTGAACTTCACCCTTGTTTATGTTGTCGTGGATTGGCAGCATCCCCCCCCCCCCCCCAAACTTCACCATACCGTGAATGACTGTGGCCCTTATCTCCTGGCTTTTCCTCCTTGCATGGCTGGGGACTATTTGTGAAATTCTCAGAGAGCTTCACACACCCTCTGTGTCATCTCCCCAGGCGGGGTAACTCGCTCATTGCAACAAGCCGCTGCTTGCACGGCTGGGGATGGGTTTGGAACGCACAGATGCTGCTGAAAAACTCTGCCTCGGGGGCCGGGGGCCTGCAGAGACGAGACGGGGCAAGGGCTTGCGCGTGCGGGTCTGGCTCCCAGTTCCACACCTAGGCTAACAGTCAGAGCTGTACAGCCCCTCACAAATCCCAAGTGCTTTAGGCTTTGAAAAAGAAAGAAAGAAAGAAAGAAAGAAAGAAAGAAAGAAAGAAAGAAAGAAAGAAAGAAAGAAAGAAAGAAAACTAGCAGGCAGCCTGCTGGCACACAGACCAGGCCTCTGAAGTGCTTTGCAGACTTCCAAGAACACCCTGGGAAAGGGTAAGCTGTGTGAGAGAGGAGGGAGACGTGTGTGTTTGTGGCACACAAATGTGTTGTGCCTGTGGTACAGAGAACCATCTTAGATATGTGAGCATGAGGAGAGTAAAAGGCTTTATTTCAGGCAAATGGTTTTGCCTAAGGGGGGCTGGGTCATGTGGGGTCAGGAGCACATTTTTGTGGAGTCAATGATCTTCTTGTTTGCTCTCTTTTTACATTGTCTGGACTCGTGATCCATATATAGCTTTCTCTGGGTGCATAGCATTCAGCTAGTAGGCTTAATTATTTAGACTATGTCAATCTAAAGCATCCAGCTTGGTTTGTATTTTATGTGCTGGTTTTCCCAAGTTACCAGGGCTACAACAGAATGGGGTTATGTCTTTGTAGCAAGTGGCCTTCTTGGTGGCTTCCCCAGGCTGTGGAGCTCCATGCCAAAGGAGACTGGGCTGGGCCCCTCTCTGATATCCTCCCACCAGCAGATGATGAAAAGGGCTTTTGATGGGGTGGGTCATGTACTGTTTTCAAATTACTTTTGATTTGGCTGTGTTTTAATATTTTAATGTATTTAATTCTGCTTTAATATGACAATTAATGCATCTGTAGTTTTATTTTTAAATAATCTTACTGTGATCCTCTTTGAATCACCATTTGGGGAGAAAGGTGGGATTAAAATCAGAGAAATAAATTGTTGCCAGGAAACTGAAGTTGTCTCATTTCTTCCCCACAGCTGTGCATGAAGGAGTCAAGCGAAGTGCTGCGGGGACAGATGCAGTGCATGATGCGGACGCTGCATGATCTGAAGAAGGTGCACGACCATGAGTTCCGACTGGATCCCCAGGAGGTGGGGAGGGCACCCCCGGCCATCCCTTCCCCCAAGCAGTGCACCAGTCCCCGAGTGTCGGGGCTGTCTGGAGCAGACTCTGCCTGTTGCTTGGAGGTGGCGGTAGAAGAGGAGGTGGCGTTCTCTCCTCCCAGCAGCGAGCGGAGCCTAGAATTCGACTCGGGCTACTCTGAAGTGTCTGGGAGCAGCTGGCGGGATGAAGAGGTACCCCCACCCTTACGAGCCAGCAAACTTTCCTCTGGGGGCTTTTTGCGCCGTCGACCACCTGCCAGGAGGCCCCGTCCCAAGTCAGCCTCTGATGCCTGCCTAGAACGATGGCGGGATGTTGAACCAGTGGATGCGGGGGACTGGACAGTCTCCCTCCTGTCACAGAGCCGCAACCGACAACCTCTGGTGCTGGGGGACAACTGCTTTGCTGACTTGGTTGAGAACTGGATGGACTTACCCGAGGAGAGCGGGGAGCGTGGACGGCTGCAGCGCTGGCTGGCCAAACCCCATGGCTTCCTTCTCAATCTTTCAGGCAATGTACGCCGCAGGCTGGCTGGCATTTCACGCACAGAGCGTGCCAAGCAGGACTCTGACGGCACCAAGCGCTTCTCGTGCCCGGTGGGCCTGGGAGGGCGGCCTTCCCTCCCCTATTTCCACCAGTCCCACGCCAACATCAGTGAGCTCTCCACAGACTGTAGCAGCTTTGCTGCCCTTATGAACTGCCGAAGTCGGCAACCCATCATTTGCAATGATGTGATTGGCTACATCTAATCAAGCCTTCTTTTATAATCCTCCTTTTTCTAAACAGATCTATATTTTTATGGTTGTCTGTAAATAAATGTTGTTGTTTTTGTACTTTAAGAATGTTCTGATCTCTGTGTACATTACACATCTAGCCCCAGATTACCTTTTAAATTATACACTGATAGATTCGGCTTGCATTTCAGTGAATGCATTGGTTCTTTTTCATAGATGAGGACTAAAGAACCTCTTGAGATGCCGCTGAAGAACAAATCACATTACCCTAACCAAGATAGGCAAGTGGTCAGGTTTTACAAATTCGCTAGCCCTTCAGTAGCTAGTATAGTTCCTGCATGATTAAACTTAATGGCCCTTTTTGTCCTTCCAACTCTAAGATTTTATTCTGTGATTAAGCTGCTAACAAATGAACATGTGTAAAAACATAAGGCAAGTAGCCATGAACTTTTAGTTCAAAAAGTCTTCTTAGCACAGCCTGGAAATCTTATCTTTGTTTGGATTACCCCTCCCAAAATCTGTGTTCCTTCACTGACCATTCTGGGAGTTATAGGGCATTTTCAAATTACAGTACATACTATTTTAACTGTCATGGTTGCATGCTATGGACAAATTTATATCCATTATGGGCCTAATTGAAATTGATTGTTTCTTTTAAAATTTAGCAGCATTCCAACTTGAATCTTGAAAAAGTTAAGTGAGGCTATTTACCCAGTTATAGTGAAACAGTTTGTGCTTGAGTCTCAACATAACGTTTGGGAGATAGCCAGCAAGAGAGCCATGCTGGGCTTTCCACAATGGGGATTTCAAAAGAGCTGAGACAGGGGCTGTGAATGGCGGCAAGAATAGCTTGCATCCTAGCATCCATCCGCTGGTAAAGTGAGTATGGTGTTGGAGGTGTCGTGCTGGAATTTGTAGAGCAGAACACGTCTTCTCTGGGGCCGCCAGACAAATGGTGAAAGGAATACTTGAAGCAAAGCTCAGTCTTGGGTCAATGGGATAATTAACCTTCACATCAAAATATTTAATTAGGCTATCATTTGTGGATTACAGAAGATCAAAGCAATAACAATTTAACAGTGCAGTGCCCTGGGACTTGTATGGAAATAAGGACAGAGAGAATTGCAGCCTGACAATGCTATCTTGTGCATATTGATTTGGAGGCAATGTATTCAATGTGCCTTTCTGTCTAGTTTAGGAGCATAGCCTCAATTGGTTATTCAAAACTGGTGTTCATCGAGGCTCCTATTGCCACGGGCATGTGTATTCACAGTCGGTTAATAATAACAGATCTGATGGACAAATTAGTTTGTTTTAACTTCATCAATTATTTGTAATGATATAACAGAGAACAAAGTGTGGAAATACAGGGCAGCAGACCCTTACACTTCTATGAGTGTGGATTTATTCCATCAACAGCTTCAAATACCTCTGAGGATTACTTGGAAAAGACCACAGAAGGCTAACATACTTCTCAAGGGCATACTTATGTTTACAGATGACCTGACAGCTGCCAGACCCAAGGTTTTACTCCCACCCATCCCTTAGCATAGCAATAAAAATAATGAGACGTGATGATATAAATTACAAGATATGTGAGGAAAAATTGCAGACCTCCACAATACAGGATATCAAAGTACAAATTGAAATGTAATACCTTATGGTCAGGAAGTAAATCAAAGTTAGAACACATTAACAGGTCATTCTATGCATAAGAAAATGCAGTAGCCGCTGATGGCTCTATCTGATCACCTTTAATTTTTCTCTCTATAAAAAAACTTTCTAAATCAGACGTATTTAAACAGTGACCTTGAACGTCTCTGGTGGACCATGGGAAGGTTGTAGAAAAGGCATATTGCTCTGCACTGTCTTTTTTCTGACAACATTTCTCTGATAATGACTATCTGGACTATTTTGTGAGGTTAACAAAGTCACACAATATCAAGAGTAAGGCACTATAAGAGTATGCTTGGTTTTCCTTAACAATGTCCCAGTTAAGGGAGCTATTTTGGTTTTTATTACACTGTGTTGGCTTTGACAATTATATTTGAGCTCAAGAGAAAAATTCTCTTTTACTCTTCCTCATATTTAATTGAGAAGCAAATCTCTACCTCCTGCAAAAGTTGGCATCACTCTCCTACACAACTTGCATAGTTTTACTCAGTGGCATTTGTTTAGGTAGTTAGTCTAGGAGATGTTTGTTGCCCACTACTCAGTAAAAGTTTATTTCATCTTGCTTTTAGCTGTGTGTCTATGGTTTTCATGACTTAAGTGTGTGTTCTGACTTGCAGAACAATGGTAACAATGAAAACATTTATTCAAGGAGTCTGCCTAAGTGCCTCAGCAATTTTCAAGCCGTCCATTTAGAAATGAACAACTGTCCTAAATTAAATACCTGTGTCAAACTTCCATAAATTACTCAAGTAAATATGTCAGAGATCTTGAATGCAGCACACCTTTAATTAAGTATCTTTAATTGCAATTGTTTTAATAGTTGCCTTCAGCCCTCTTTGAACTATTAAACAGGAAAGGAGGGTATTTTAATTCCAATCTGGACCACGAGGACAGAAAAGGGTTAAAGTCCTCCTCCTATACCATGGTCCCAATCCTGCACACCACCATCTACCTTGTTTAATGGAAAACATCAACCACACAGCATCAAACTATATGACAAGTGTCACACATGATTTGTCCTTGGTGATTATTTTACAGAGATTTTTACAATGAGGCCTGGAAAATTGAAATTAGGTACTCCTATTAGAGGGAGCCCCATTAAAAAATCATGTTGGTGGCTGCCCCCAAGCTTTTCAGTCTCACTTCTGCAATCATGTGGGCTAGAAAAACATAAAATTAAAAGTGGCATTTTAATCCAATGGACAAATCACGTAATTCCACACATAGTGGAACAACTGGTCTGAGAGCAACTTATATTCCCTTCAAGTTCTTCACGATGTATTCCACAGTGGTGCAATGGGTTAAACCCTTGTGAAGGTTGCCAGTTCGAATCCGTAAGGCAGGGTGAGCTTCCATCTGTCAGCTCTAGCTTACAGGGACATGAGAGAAGCCTCCCAGTAACACATCTGGGCATCCCCTGGAAAACAGCTCTGTAGATGACAATTCTCTCACACTAGGTGCAACTTGCAGTAGGTTTTCAAGTCGCTTCTGACATGATAAAAAATATCCAGAGTAAGTTGGGATGGAATTATTATCTATATCTGGAGTAGCTTGTGACCCTAAAAAGGCTGCTGGACTGCAATTTCCATTGACTCTAGACAGCATATCTAGCGATAGAGGATGATAGGAGTTCTATCATCTGGAAGGCCACCCATTGCCTAACCCTGCTATTGATCTATCCATTATTTGTTTCATGTCTGTGAAAGAGTTAAGAAAATGTGGCACATTGTGTTTAGGACAAGACAGTAATGGACTCCAAAACACATGAACACAGGCATTACCTTGCTGCCTCAAATCAAAGCTCATCTAGCTCACCATTTGTTTTTCAATGGGGCTGTTGCCTGTTTAAAGTTATGAATAAGGCATGTAGGTGCAAACATTTCCTCTTTATGTCTTCTTTACATAGCATTCAGTGATTTGCTGCTTTTGGACATTCAACTGGCTAGATATGACGAATAGTTACCAGCATATCAATCATCTGGAAGAACCTGTGGACCTCCACCCAGTATCAGTGAACAAGCCTCCCATCTCTTCTGCTCACTGGGGCAAATAGGACTTAGGACCCAAAAGTTTCTGGAATCTCCTGGTTCCCCCTTTCCTATTTGGGGATGTGAAGTCATTTGAAAAAGTCATCAAAGAGTGCCCATCCCACCCACTTTCGTCTTTTGTGACTATGAACTCCAGTGTACTGGAGTGATGCACTCCACATATAATTTGTTTGTCCAGAAAGTAAAGATAGGTAAAGGTTTACCCCTGACATTAAGTCTAGTCGTGTCCGACTCTGAGGGTTGGTGCTCATCTCCATTTCTAAGCCTGAGAGCCGGCGCTGTCCATAGACACCTCCAAGGTTATGTGGCCGGCATAACTGCATGGAGTTTCCTTCTTGCTGGAGTGGAACCTCCTGATCTACTCACCTTTGCATGTTTTCGAACTGCTAGGTTGGCAGAAGCTGGCACTAACAGTGGGTGCTAACCCCGCTTCCCAGATTCGAACCACCAACCTTTCAGTCAGCAAGTTCAGCAGCAAAGCGGTTTAACCCACTACGCCATCGGGGGCTCCTACACAAATCATTGCTCAAACTGAAGCATTTCTAGCTCTGCACTATCCCTAATCCTCAATCCCAGCCACTTTTATGGAGTCTCTTTGATATGATTTGGAATTATACAGTGCTATCAGAGGCACTTTCTATTCATAACTACTAGTTCTACCACTAAGAAGAGGAAGAAAGCAGCTGTCTTAGGCAGCAAATGCGTGTGAGTTGCCTATCAATCTATGGTGACCTCATGCATTTCTTTTGCAAGGAATACTTAGTAGTAGTTTTGCCAAGTCCTTCCTCTTAGATATATAGGGCTCCTGTTCAAATATCCAGGTCTGATCTTGCTTAGCTTTCAATCTGATGTCTTTAGGATATTTAGGCATCAGGGAGCAGATGCTGGGGTATCTAGAAGAGTAATAAAGTGTTGGAGGGTAGGACAGTGGTGACACTACACCCCACCACACAACCTACAAAGTTGGCCAAATGCAGTACAAGATGACATTCTGTCACTTCTGAACTCTTTCACACTGCATTGTTAGAACACTTTGATGCCACTTCAATTGCCCTGGTTCCATCCCATGGAATAGTAACATTTTTAGCTTTGTGATTCAGTCCCTCATAAACTACAAATTCGGCATTCCATAGTACTAAAGTGCCATATTGACACAGTGTGAAAGAGATCCCTATTGAAGTAAGAGTCAACAGCTTGCCCAGTCAGTTTCTGTTTATAGAACAGGATGGGAAGACACATCGTTACACCATTCCCTCTGCTCAGGGCAAAAGTGGAAATAGTATGACCCTCCAAACGTGATTGGACTGCAGTTCCTATCAGCTTTAGCCAGAATAGCCCATTATGAGGGATAATGGGAGCTGCATTCTGATGTCATAAGGAAGACCACAGATTTCCCAACCTGAATCTAAGAGGTTTATTTATTTCGTGTCAAAAGCATTGGTACAGCAAATACATTTCAAATAATGGAAATAAAATAGAAAAGAAAAGAAATCACAAGCAACTAAATAGTTTTGGACCAAAAGCGGGCAACAGCAACCGCATTGTCTGTAGCTTTAAACAACTCCTCCTCCGTACATGAGGCAGGGCATTGTGGGCAAGCAAACATATGCTGAGTTGTTTGTTCAGCTCCACAGTCACACAAGGTGGAGGATTCCTCCAGGTAGTGCCACCTTGCCAAGTTGTCTTTTGATCTGCCCACTCCACTTCTGAGTCTGTTCAGGGACTTCCAAGTTGCCCATTCCTGGTTTGCCCCTGGAGGAAGACCCTCATGGGGGGCCATCCAGTTAGAATTGCCAGGTTTAGCTGCCCAGAGAGACACCCTTGCTGTTGCTGGAGGGACATCAAGAGGAGTGGTGGTTCTCATGAAGCCCTTCCTTGATTTGAGTCTACTGGGAGGAGGTTGATAGTCATGCAGTGGGTGGCTTTCACAATGTTCAACCTTTTTTCTCTCACCGTTAGCAGCAACTTCCCGTCGCACGTCAGGAGGGGCAATGCCAGCTAACTTGTAGAGTTTATCAATAGGTGTAGGTTTAAGGCATCCCGTGATGATTCTGCATGTTTCATTCAGTGCTATGTCCACCTGCTTTGCATGGGCAGACTTGTGCCAAACAGGACAGGCATACTCTGCAGTTGAGAAAGACAAGGCCAGGGCTGATGTTCTTATTACTTGTGGATCTGCTCCCCATGCGCTGCCAGTCAGTTTCCGTCATCATCTAAGAGGTGATAACCTTTCAAATAATTGATTCAGCGCAGTGGAGGGGGAAGGAGGTAGTCCAATGAGTTTAAAAGAGTGCAGCCTAGTTTTAAAAATAATGATTCCTTGGAGATATTGATATTATATATTTCTACACAGACATACACATGGACAGGGAACTGTGTTTTTAACATTCTGTTCCTTTACTATTACAAGCCATTTTGAACTGGAAAGCAAAAGGAGATATCACAGGAAAACAAAAATCCAACCAGTCAGGGTTCAGAAATTGGATCCCATTGTTCTGGAGTTAGAAGAAGGGACACATCCTGTGTGATAAGAAAGCCACATGATGTTCTGACGTGCCCAGAAATATGGTAAACACTCCGGTTTGCACAGTTGGTTCTCTGAATGGACACTTCTGCCTTTTGAACTGTAATTCTTTCACCAACATGCCACAGCAGGATCAGTGGATAAACCCTCTTCTTTATCAGGGGCATTGTCCCTCTTAGCACAGTTATGTGAATGACCCCGAAGACAATTGGTTTATGAGCCATTGCTTGGATCATTTTGCTGTGGAAGCACAGTTACAAGTCAATGAAGGAGCCCCCACAACAAACCTCCTTAGAGTTAAGGCACGCCTCTGCTTTGAATTAGTAGACTGGGAGGATTAAAGCAAAAAGTAACACAAACCCATGGAATTTTTCTCCCCTCATTTGCAATAGTCAAATGTTAGCTATTGCTACATGCCGATATCTCCATCAGACATTGCCTGAAAAAGCGATTGGGCTTTATGTCATGATTTGATCAGCCTGCAGAGACGGAAAAGTGATTCAACCTCCTTGTGGGACTTTTCGCAATAGTTAATCACTTGCCCTGTTGAAAGTAGCACCTCTTTTAAAATGGCACGGCATTATTTCCCAGGTGTTGTGGTCTGGCTTTATCTTTTGAATAAACGAAACAGGCTAAGTAAGTACCTTATGTCTCTCACTTGAAGTGAGAGTGAAGCTTTCCTTGCCTGATCCCATCCTTTCCTAATCTGATACAACCAAGATATTTTTGGTCTATAACTCCCATCATTGTTAGCCAGCATGCAGTCCAACACATCTGGAGAGTACCAGATTGGGGGAGGCAGCCTTCATGCCTTCTGTCCCTTCAGTACTTTTCTTAGGAACCCACGGTGGAGCAATGGGTTAAACCCTGTGCCGGCAGGACTGAAGGGTAGAAGGTTGGGTTGCTGACTAAAGGTTGCCGGTTCGAATCCAATTTTGGGGAGAGCACGGTTGAGCTCCCTCTGTCAGCTCCAGCTCCCCATGAGGGACATGAGAGATGCCTCCCACAAGGATGGTAAAACATCAAAACATCTGGGCATCCCCTGGGCAACGTCATTGTAGATGGCCAATTCTCTCACACCAGAAGCGACTTGAAATTTCTGAAGTGGCTCCTGACATAAAAAGTGCTTTTTTATTGTAATAAACATCAAGTCTGTGTTCCCTACCATGTAAGAAACACTAAAGGACAAAAATGTACATTCTTCCACTGGTGCAGCACCTAGTTAATACCACAGTGGGTCAACTTTGCTTTTTTAATTAGGAACATAAACTGTCCACTCTGAAACCGTTGTTTGCAGCAGGATTACTATCCTTATACTCCCAGAACTGAATCTTATCCAACTCCTTGGAACCTATGGAGACAATGCATATATTACTATCACGGTAATGTGCATTAGAGTAATAGAACTGGGGCTTTTTTCAGTGCTTATTATTTCTGATTCCTTTCAGGGGGGAGTGGGAGTGTTGGAAACTGAACCTTGGATCTTGTCACAAAGTTTGAGCCTTTATGAGACTCTTTGAAATCTGTGGCATTAGTCAAGTATACTAATTTGAGGACTTCAGCCTGTGATCTCAACTTGTCTCATATCAGTTACATGCATGCCTTAGCATGCCAGACAAATTGAGATAAAACAGAAGGAGATCTTTGTGTTGAAATAAAGACAGATCTGACCCTATTGTGGAGAAAGGGGTGGGGGGTTGATTTTGTCAATGAAAGGTGTGCCTGGCTTTGCCAGACAAAACACTCCCAAAAGACTTCACTGCTTCCCATCCTCCTCCTGAGTTCTTCACCTAAATATAACATTTATAGGCTGCAGAAAAGTAAGGTGAAGCAGGGCTAGTCTTCTGCCCCTGGCTCCCTTGTATGCAAATTCATATTGCTCTCAAAACCAGGCAACAATCTTTGCCTCTCCAATTTCCCCTTTCAATATGATCGGTGCTGATCCATGTGAGTAACTGGTCATCTAGATGGCTTTGGTTTAATTTTCCCAACACCTCTAGCCAGCACAGCCAATGATGAGGAATTATGGGAAATGCAGTCCAGAATAATCTGGAAGACCAGAGCTGCCCATGCCATTAAGTTATAAATGCGTCCATTCAGCAGCCACCAACATATCTAGTCACGGCTCTAAAAGTCAAACATGTTCCAACACTTTCATTCTATGTAATGAAGAAGGAAATCTGTGGGTCACCTCCAACAAACTCTAGTCAGAAACCTAATAAATGACAAATAGGCTCCTGTTATAGAAATTTGCCACGAGGCACTGAAATAGGGAATCAGAAGAAAGATCACAGGGAGGAATGAGTGTGGTGTATATTTAGCAAGGAGAGACAAGTCAGGAACTGTTGTGCTAGGAGATAAGTATTGTATTGGGCACAACAGATTTTGCACGGGCATGAATATGGGTATAGTCATTAGAGGAGGGGGCAAAATAAGGCCATTCCTTTCCAAGTAATACTTATGCCCCCACTGTAAATTTTACTTCAGTTCCCAAATTTGTAGAAATTGAGGCACTGAACATCAATCATACCTAAAGCTCTTAGATTTGCTGTGTTTACATTCCCTTAGTTTTACCCAGTATGGATGCCCATACTGTATTTCTAAACACTCAACTGAAATTTCAAGGTACTGCAATGTTAGAAATTCAGGAAGTGCATGAAAATCTAATGGGACGATTCTTATTTGTGGAAGCAATGCCCTCATTTTGCCTCCCCAAACCTATACTAAGAGCCATTTTGAGCATCAAACCATGATTCTGGAGACTAGAGCTCAGCCAAGGAACCTCAAAGTGATCTTGGACAAGTCACACTCCCTCAGCCTCAGTGAAAGGCAATGGGAAATACCCTCTGAACAAATCTTGTCAAGAAAACCCAGTGATAGGTTTGTCTTAAGAGTTGCTATAAGTTGAAAATGATTTGAAGACACACAACAACAATACTTCTTAGACCCCTGAGCATCAAGCATTGCATGACTGAATTTGCAGTCATGAATGAACCAATGTAACACAGCATTGCAAAAGCCAGGATTACTGTTAAGCCACCAGGAGATGTTACATAGGAGAACCAAAACCTCCACTTTTCCTGATAAACATATTTGCTTTGTTGTTGTGTTCCTTCAAACAGGAAATACTAAGATGAATCTTCAACGGGTTTTTCTTAGCAAGATTTGTTCAGATGAGGGGTTGGTTTTGTTCCATGTTCTAGTATCTGGAGCAACAGAAAAAAATCAAACAATCCAAAAATTACACAAAAAAATCAAAATCCTACAGGTAAAAATTTTGATGTTAACAACATCAGAAATCAACAAGAAACTAAAAATGAATTTGAGAACTTTCGAATCAGCTAATAAAACGGGAAAATGGGTAGTATCTAAACTAATGGATAATATATAAACTAAAAAGAAAAAAACTTTAAACTCTTAAAAATATTAACAAATAACCCCCCAAAAATCTTGATTTTGCTATTTACATAGGGGGCAGTATTTTACTGCAGCATTATATATAACGGAATTTGAGTATCCACAGATTTCCATTTGAACAGGGGACTTGGGGGGAAAACCCTAGTGGATATTAAGGAGCTTTTGTAGGATACACCCCATTAACACTCCAAATTAAAAAAAAAAAAAAAAACAACAGTTGCCAACAGACTTCTGACTACTTTCAGAAAGATGAAAGAGATGGAGCTATCCTGGCCTCCCGTGAAGTTCCAAACTCTGGGATCAGCCCCAGCAGCTTCAAGATCACTGTTACTTCATTCCAATCAATCAATCAATCAATCAATCAATCAATCAGTCAGTCAGTCAGTCAAGAGAGCAGGAGAATTCATAAAGAGGAGAAAGCAAAATGGGTCTTGATTTTCAAGAGAAGTTACTGAAGTACATTTTGTTTTGTGTGTTGCCTTGGTCAGTTTGTAGCTTTAGTCATTGCGGGAGAACATGAGAGATGAGCTAGGCAAAAACATTTTGTCCAATCCGGGATCCAAAGGCAGTTTTCCTAAGAGCAGTGTCCCTGTTGAAATGAAAGAAGCTTCCGTTCACCATCAAGCCTGGCTCATTAGTCTAATGTGTTTTTAGAAGTTAACTGTAAACACGAGGGGCAATCTGTCAGTGGGCACCCAGCCATAGTGCTCCTCGCCTAATGTTAGCCACTTGTTATTCTACCAAAATGAAGATGTGAGAAAAGCAAGGCCAGTGTCCCAGTTACCTTTATCTGATCTTAGCAGTGCTACTGCTGCTGCAGGGAATGTTTGAAATCTTTTATTTGAAATATAGCCACAAATGTTGAGTTGTCCTACAAGTAGTAGTAATAATAATAATAATAATAATAATAATAATAATAATAATAATAATAATAATTTTATTCTTGTACCCCGCCTCTATCTCCCCGCAGGGACCCAGGGTGGCTTACAAATGCAAAAGAGTATACATACAAAAACATCAAATACCGAAAACGCACAAATAAAAAATTAAAACATACGATTAAAATCAAACCATTAATAAGACAAAGTTAAAACACATCAATAAAAACGTAAGGATGGGCTGTTACAAGTTACTTGTGATAGCATCAGCTGTGTAATCATATAAGAATATATCATACAAAGTGTTCAGTGGGGTGGGGGAGGGATGGAAACCATAGGCAAAATCCAACTTTGATAATAGATTTCACTAGATTTGGAAGGAAGGAATCTATCCTTTTTCCATAGCACATATGGAGTTATGGAGTTCAATTCCTAGAAGTCCCAGCAGGGATTTTGGAAGATGAAGTCTAAAATATTTAAGTGTATTTCCGTTACAACAGCCTTCCCTCTGGATGTGTCAGATTGTGACTCCCCTCATCATTAGCTAACAGGGTCACGTCAGAACAATAGTCACTGGAACCCGCACATCTGGACGGCAATTGGTTGAGGAGGGCTGGAGACTGAACTGGATCATGTGCCCTCTTGCCAAGCCACACTTTTCTGCTCAAACAGAAGTGACATGGAGTGCACAGGGCAGCTTTTCAGGTCCAACAAAATTCCAATCCTCTTGGTTGTACTTCTTGAATGAACTCATTCCTGATTCATTCTCCATGCTTAAACCACAAGAGCAAGGGAAGCTCTCTTCACCAAGCAACATTTCTGCTTTAAACACAACTGAGATCAGACACATTCAGTACATCTGGTTTATGGATACGATTATCTTTTCATTACATTTACATATACATTTAATGTTCCTCATCTTTCAGTTTTCACTGGTTGGAGCCAGACATGAACAGGTGGTAAATCATTATCGGCCTCTTCATCTTCACAGACTATTGACAACACCAAGAGCTTTTGCTCTGGGGAGACAGGCTCTCCAGAAGTCTGGCAAACCGCTTCAGTCAGCCTGAGAAAATAAAAGGCAGGGACAGCGTGAGGGTGGTGCAGATGTTAAAAGAAGTGGCAGAGCAACCAAGTGGCTTGAAGTGGACTGTGCCACTTCCTGTAGCAGAGTTTGCCTCACTTCACTTCCATAACTTGTTCATTACATAGGCCTACATCTGACATGTCAATCCAATGGTAAAACTCTCAAAAGTTGCTATTTTCAGATTGCAGTTACCACTGTGAGATTCTGAGAGTTGTAGCCTCCAAATTAAAAATTCCAGTGGTCACAACAACCACAGTGGGGATTTCTTACACACACATATATTTTTTAATAAACTAAGAAGACAAATATTCATAGGATCTCAGCAAAGCTCTCCCATATCCAGTATTCTGTTTCTTGTGGTGGCCCACAAGGAGGACCCAAAAGCAAGGGGTGCTATTATTCAGCACTTAGCTATCTAACTCAACTTGCCTCCTGCCATTTCCCCCCTTGTTGTTCTTTTTGCATTATACACAGCACGTGAATGGTGGTTCCAGAGGAGGGAATACATTAATTTAGTCTCTACAAGGAGCATTATTACTGATCCATACTCTTTTCCCTTCAGCTTCCTCTGAAATGGCAGGGAGTCATGCACACTTTCATTCTTTGTCTCAGAAACATGAGTTACAGATAAAGTAAAGCAGTCTGTGTAAGTCTGCAGCCCAGTTTGGGGGTGAAGTGGGGGAGGGAGAAGAGGAAGTGGGATGAAAATAAGAGAAGCTGCCAAAGAGTCTGGAAAGATTGTGGAATAAGGGACTAAAGTTAACTCTGCCTGGTTGCCACGTGGATGGCAGGGGTCCAGGATGGCCCGTTTCAAATGGGGATGAGCAAGGCCTGGCCCAGGAAACAGAGGAGGAGGTGCTGACAAGCAGGATGTTTACCCGGCATGGAAGGGACTGGACGTGGAGGCTTTGCAGCTGCTGCCAATACAGTACCCAGGGTTGTACTTGTAGGGGGGCCTTTGAGGGGCAGCAGCCATAGCCTTCTTGTTCCTTACTCTTGTGGATCACCCTGGGACCATTACAAACCTCACAATCATAGCCAGAAGGACTGGTGCTCCCCAGGGCTTAGCACAGAGAGCCCAACAGCATAGCAAATGTACCTCCAAACCCCACTCTGCAGATACAAGTAGCTGAGATGAAAGGGTTAACTGGAACTGTGCTTAACCAGCACTGCCAGCTCTTCTTCCAAAACTCATGAAAACCAACAGAAGCAAGTCTTCAATACTTGAGGTAGTTCGTGAAATTTTAATCATCCCTATTTTGGATTATTTTAAACTATTTCGTCTTGGGTTCTCTTAACATTCTCTGGTTTCTAATGGTAAGGTTTGAAACAGTGTCTTGGGGACTCAATTTCTTGGTGGAAGCACAATTTGTAACTGTTTATTGCCTGGTCAAAAAGTGATTCCTAATTGTCAGTAGACTCCATCAAGAAGAATTGGACCAGTGAGAAATTAGCACAATTTTCTCTGGGTATCTGAATGCAACAAAGTTCTTTTTCATATCAGGAGCTACTTGAGAACCTGCAAGTCGCTTTTGGTGTGAGAGAATTGGCTGTCTGCAAGGACATTAACCAGGGGACGCCCGGATGTTTTTGATGTTTTTTACCATGTAAATATATTATTCTGCAGGGGGCAAATGTGATGGTTCTTTGTGCAGAAAAGGGTTCTTTGTGCAGAAAACAGAATTCTTTGCAACACTCTAGGACCTTTTTAATACAAGGAGAATATTGCAAAGAAAAGTTTGTTGCTATAATTTTTCATCCTTGTATGTGAAAACACATAGTGGAGATATACAACCCAAGTGGAGGCTAAGGAAGGTGGCTAAAGTGAGAATTGGAACATCAAGAAAGATTTTGAGATAAGCCTCATAATCAGAAGTCCGCTTGTCATTGTTGTTAATAGCCTTCATGCCTATTCAGCTGTGAGGCCTCACAAGTACTTCACTTCCAAAATCATATTTGAGTCCCAGATTTTAATTAATTAGATGACAGTTCCTGGAATCTTCCCAGTCTGATGACTCTGGGAGTTGCTGTCCCCAAAAGGCAACATATCCAAATTCTGCTTGACTCTTGAAAGGGTGGTGAAGTTTTACTTGATACAGTCTTTATGAGCTAAATTACATCCCACAAAGTAGTTTACCACAGGGGTGTTAGGTAGTTTGTGCCATTAGAAGGTGCGACAAGGAGTGAACCATGTAGACTAAAGTCTTGCACCACTTCTCCTTCTGCCACGGGGTGCTTGCTATGGGGCTGATAGTGGGAGGAAGCTAACAAAACATGGCTATCACCTTACATCTGCCCCTAATATAGTTGCCCTGTAAATGTACAGATTCTTTGTCCATGGATTCAACCACCCAGTGCTTGAAAATGTTTTTTTAAATATTCCAAAAAGCAGCTTGTTTTTGCCATTTTACATAAAGGATAGCATTTTATTACACCACTCTATATAATTTGTTGTTGTTTATTCGTTTATTCGCTTCTGACTCTTGGTGCCCTCATGGACCAGCCCACACCAGAACTCCCTGCCAGCCGTCACCACCCCAAGCTCCTTCAAGGTCAAGCCAGTCACTTCAAGGATATCATCCATCCATCTTGCCCTTGGTCGGCCCCTCTTCCTTTTTCCTTCCACTTTCCCCAGCATCATTATTTTCTTCAAGCTTTCCTGTTTTCTCATTATATAGCTAAAGTACTTCATATTTTCCCCTAATATCCTTCCCTCCAGTGAGCAGTCGGGCTTTATTTCCTAGAGTAGGGACTGGTTGGATCTTCTTGTGGTCCAAGGCACTCTCAGAATTTTCTTCCAACACCAGTTCAAAAGTGTCTATCTTCCTTCTCTCAGTCTTCTTTATGATCCAGCTCTCTCATCCATAGGTTACTACGGGGAATACCACTGCTTTAATTATGCGGACCTTTGTTGACAGTGTGATGTCTCTACTCTTCACTATTTTAACGAGATTGGTCATTGCTCTCCTACCAAGAAGTAAATGTCATCTGATTTCCTGGCTGCAATCTGCATCTGCAGTGATCTTTGTGCCTAGAAATACAAAGTCTATCACTGCCTCCACATTTTCTCCCTCTATTTGCCAGTTATCAGTCAGCCTGATTGCCATAATCTTAGTTTTCTTGATGTTTAACTGCCACCCAGCTTTTGCACTTCCTTCTTTCACCTTGGTTGTAAGGCTCCTCAGCTCCTCCTCGCTTTCAGCCATCTAAGTGGTATAATTTGCATATCAAAAGTTATTAATGTTTCTTCCAGCAATTTTAATTCCAGCCTTGGATACATCATGCCCCGCACATCGCATGATGTGTTCTGCATACAAGTTGAATAGGTAGGGTGCCTTCTTTCCCAATCTTGAACTTATCTGTTGTTCCATGGTCATTATACAGATTTCTCAGGATACAAAGTTACTTGGTATCCCCATATCACTAAGAACTTGACACAATTTATTATGATCCACACTGTAAAAGGCTTTAGAATAGTCAATAAAACAAAAAAGATGTATATAATGGAACTTGGGTATACACAAATTTTGGTATCCTGGTGACAGGGAGGTCATGGAACCAAATTTTATAGAATACCAAGGGACCACTGTATCCCTCCTTTAAAAGAAAGGACTGGATAAATGTATAATACCCAAGCCTTTGAGGACCTTGCTCTGTAATGCTCCCACCTGTATGAAAGTTGTTGCTCTCTCTGCCTTTTCTCCCAGAACTCAGCATAGAGAATAGCCTCCTGAAAGAGTAGCATCCGTGGCACCAGGTTGTGTTCCCTCTGTGAAAAAGCAGGTAGGAAGTGATATCATACAAATAGTCCTGATGACTGGAAGAAACTGGAAGAGCTCTGTCCAAGCTTAAAGCTGGAGAGCAAGGAAAAAAGGAAAAAGATGAAGGTGGAATCAGAGCTTAACAGTCTTTAGAAAAAAATATACAGTCAGTGGAGGGCATATAGTTAGTTGCTATGTTTCACAGAGTCAAATGCTATTAGTGGACAGAAATAAAATGGAATTAGTTAAATGGAAGTGGCAAAAGTTATGGAATGAGATGGAGATTAGATGGGATAAACAGACTAGCCAGAAAAGAAGCAAGATAGAGGCTGTAGGAATCATATTGAATTTGATATGGGGCAACCAATGTAACTGGGAAAAAATGGCAGCATCCCATCAAGAATGACGTACAGCCATGTGTACTGGCGGCGAGGTATGCAGAGATGAAGCAAGAGATAATTCAAAATAGGTACCATGTGGGCATTCAAAGTGCTATGCTCACCAACCCTTCATGGGTATTAGCACTTGCACTTGCATAAATCACCTCCTCTGATGCCACTGAGGAGGTCCCATTCTGGAACTTCAACATATAAGGATGGAGTGGATCGTGGAAACATGCACATGTGGAATGGGCCACTGCAGTACGCACACTCTGAGTTCCTGCAACAACCGGTTCATGAAACCTTAAACTTTGTTATCCTTTTCACCTGGATATGACTACAAAGATCTCTCAGAGTGATTTCTTCTCCCTTGGCATCATAACCTGGCACTTCAATCCTGTCCCAGGAGTTCCATGTCTTCTGGTGGTACTGAGAAAAAAATAATTGCCAGAACTATGTTAGTCTCTTGTAGTAGCACAAACAGAGAACATTGCAGAACCTTAAGATTAACACATTTACTAAAGCATAAGGTTTTGTGGATGACAACCCATTTCACTGGTGCATGACAAGATAGCAGGCACACGGAGAAGGTGAATTATTTTTTGAACACTCCAATAAAGACACCCTGGGAAATGTCTGCAGCATGGGCTAGGCAATCCACATGCAGGACCCTCTTCTGCCCTTATAAAATGTCACACCTTCTAAATTTTTGCATGTTTTCTTAAAAATAAGTCCTGCTCCCAAAGTTGCCACCCCAAATATTCTGACAAAGGAGTTGCTCTTGTGTATCTTCAAGTCATTTCTGACTTATGGTGACCCTAAGGTAAACCTATCAATGGGGTTTCTTGGTTCTCAAAAAATGTTATATGTATTGTTGTTGCTGTGTGTTTTCAAGTTGTTTCCAACTTATGGAGATCCCATTATGGGTTTTTCTTGGCAAGGTTTGTTCAACAAGGTTTGTTGAGACTGAGAGAGTGTGACTTGCAGAAGGTAACTCAGTGGGTTTCCAGAACCAAGCAGGATTGAAACCTTGATATCCTGAATTGTAGTCCCAGTGCCCAAACCACTATACCATGCTGGATTGGGACAAGAACATTATCTCCATTAAATAAAGTGTGATTACTTTTAAATAAATGTATAGAAGATTGTACTGTAACTATACTTGCATGCAGATTACAGATAAATGATCCCTATTGGGAGAATAAAAACTTGAGCTGCAACCCAAAACAGTAACTTTTCCTACCTCTGAGTGGTTTGGTAAATACCAGTGACAACAGAATGCTAGCATAAGATCATTTCAATTATTTGAACTACTGGGATTACTTTAGTAAAACAAGGCTCTTAAAACCAACACAGAATCACTTACTGCGTCTGTGTCCAATTCAGGCTCCGCTACTCAGTGAGCAATCAAATGTTAGAACAGAGGAGTTTTCTGAAAAAGCAATCTTCCTGCAAAGGACTCTAGCAACTCAGTCTGTTCATCTTATCAGAAACAAGGTTAAGAGGTGAACTGATTGTAGCATACCTTCAAAAGGGAGAAGGTTTTAGGTACCAAAGGGCGGCCCTTTAATCTAGCCAAGCGGAACATGAGAGCAGCCAACAAAAATAAAAGATAAAACTTAACTAATTCTAATCAGGCATACCATTTCCAATGGCATATATTTCCCAATTAACCAATGCAATTCCAAACAACAAGGCAAGCAATGGGACACAGAGTTTCTTCAAAGTCAATGGAACACCAAGTCCAAGAGCTCTGACTGGATCTTGGATGAGGAAAATTAAGATTCAAATCAACTGCTGAGACTGAGCAGTATAGTGGAGTCAGGGTTCATATGGACAAACATCTCTAGAACTATTTTGTTTAAAATGGATTATGATGTCATCTGGCTCCCCTGGCCTCCCTTTGTTCTCTCTGATAAATTTGGCTGCAACCCTCCCCAGTAGTTAGAAAAGAAATGGGCTTTCCCAACAACAGTGCAGTGTTTCATGCTATCCATGTTACCATCCAAAGTATTTTGCAGTGGCCTCATCTTGAGTGGTCAAGACACATTGGATTTACCAAAGACCAGCTCCTTATAAGAGATGAAAGCTGCAGGAATTTGATACCCTAATAGATCAACACAATCACCTGCTTTTAAAAAAAATCTTCTTGAGTTATCACTATAAAACAGATATAGAAAGGTTCTACCACTACAACACTACATAAATCAGCAAAGAACCTATCCCACTTAGGTGTTTCAATGCTAAAACACTGCTCCTGATGTTTTAGAGGACAGAGCACTAGTCTAGTAAATGAAAATAGTAGGCTTCAGAAGAAAACCAGCCCTCCTCCGGAAAAGACATTTTCATATAGGCCAACACAAGAGAAATGCCATGGCATAGCATCAATTGGTGGAAGTCATTCCTCCTGCATTCCATATAGGAAATCTGATTTGGGATGATCTAAATGGATCTTTCTAGCCTTGGTGTTTCTGAATGCTGAAACTGGCAATGGGCCGAACAGAAGGGACTTCTGTCCATTCATGATCTGTAACCCTCTGCTGCACAAAGACACATTGAGATGGAGCTTTGCCCATGTACAATTATCCTTTTCTTCAGCACAAGATGCAGAACATCATTGCAGACTCCTGTGCTGTTCCCCTGCTTGTTTGGCTCTAGGCAAAAGGAGAGAGAAAAGGACAAGAAGCATCCAGTCCTTTGACAAGAGATTCTTTGGGGGTTACTTACTAGCTCATAGCAGGAAATGCCATGACCAGAGAGAACTTTGTGGGGTCAGGCAGCACAAAAGACATACTGTCCGTGGCAAACTCATTGGCCAGCAGGGGAAGGACTGGCCTGAACCACTGCATTTCTTTAAGCTTCAAGAGTAAAATTGCCTTCTTGCTAAGAAATGGCAGAAATAAGTCAACGTTCTGCTTTAAACCTGGAGAAGCAGGCAATTACAAGATATTTTATCCCTCATATCTGTGGTACGGGAAGGCAAACTTCATTAGATTTGCCCTAATAAAAGCATGGGAAAGATTATCAAAGAGGTTTTTACTCCAAAAATCCAATGTGGTTGTCCCCGTTGGAAGTGAACCAAAGAAGACTGTTGGGATGGGGAAAATGGCCTACTTATAAGGAAATTTTGATTAAAAAGAATGACACCTTCCACTTGAGAACTCAAGAGGAATTAACTCAAGATTACAAAAACCTCTCTTGATTCCAATACATGCAAATTAAAGAATACTACAGTTTAGATAAGAAAATAAGCTTCAACAACACTGAAGAATTTTGGGATAAATTGATACAAACAGATAAGATAATAACAAGAATATATAATAAACTAATTGATTGGTCCACAAAAGCAGAAGGGATTAAGAGTTGTATGATAAAATGGGCAAGAAATATTGAAAGACCAATCAAATTAACTGATTGGGAGTAAATATGAACTAAGAAACTAAAATATACTTATGTGTCAGATCTGAAAGAAAATTGGTTCAAAATGATGCATCGTTGGCATATGACCCCAAAAAAATAGGAATAATGTATAAAAACACACAGAATAAATGTTGGAAATGCAAATCACAAGAAAGCTCCTACTATCACATGTGGTGGATCTGCAAGAAAACAATTGGATATTGGAAATTGATACATGAAAAATGTCAAAAGATCTTAAAAGTAAATTCTCAATGAAACCGGAATATTATTTATTAGGAATGACGAATACAGAGACAGACTTCGACTTAAATAAAAATATTTTATTTACATACTTAACAACAGCGGCAAGGACAGTTTTCGTAAAGCATCGTAAAACAGGTTACACTAACCAAAGAACAATGGTTAGATAAAATGACACAAATGAAAGACATAGACAGACTAACTTTTTTTATGAAGAGAAACACTGGAAGACCTATGAAAACAACTGATTGGAGGTTGTATGAAGAATATATAAATATTTGTAACTGACAAAGAAAGAAAGAGTCTAATATGAGGATGACGAAAAGGGGACAAGACATTTATTTTTCTTTATTTTTTTAAATAATGAGAGACTAAAAAGGGGCCCCTGGTGGGACAGTGCGTTAAAGCGCTGAGCTGCCGAACTTGTGGACCAAAAGGTCCCAGGTTCAAATCCCGGGAGCAGAATGAGTGCCCGCTGTTAGCCCCAGCTCCTGCCAACCTAGCAGTTCGAAAACATGCAAATGTGAGTAGATTAATAGGTACAGTTCCGGCGGGAAGGTAATGGTGCTCCATGCAGTCATGCCGGCCACATGACCTTGGAGATGTCTATGAACAACGCCGGCTCTTCGGCTTAAAAATGGAGATGAGCACCAACCCCAGAGTCGGTCACAACTGGACTTAACGTCAGGGGAAACCTTTATCTTTACCTTAAAATTATTTGATGTGAACGTGAGGAAGAAGAATGGAAGACACACTATTTTCTTTTTCTTCCCCTGCCCCCTTTTTTCCCTTTGCTTACTCCTTTTCTCCTCCTTCCCCCATTTTTCTTTTTCCCCTATTTTTCCTTTTCTTTCTCCTTCCCTCCACTTCCTAGCCCTAACCGAACCCTTACCTTTCCTACCTTGTAATCCTAAACCTTTTAATGTATAAACAATTTGAAACTTCTTTAATAAAATTATTTTTTTTAAAAACAAGATATTATATCCCTCCAAACTTCTGGTTCATGGATTTTACAAGAGAAGGGAATATGTCTCTTTGTACCACTCACATGACTGCCTCCTGCTATCCTTTTCTCCCAACTCCATCTCAGCAGGATGGAGGCTTTGAATTATATCAGTGCCACATCATTAAGGAACATCTAAAGCAGAATGAGCCTCACAAAAAGGTCACTACACGTGCTTTGGTATCTGCATGTCTCATACATTCAGGTCCCCTTGCACAAGTCTAGGAATAGGTTCCAGGGCTCTGTAGTAAATGCAGAGGACCCTCATCCAGAGTCCATGATCTCCAGGGATTGATGTGGAAGAATCCTGCTTAAAACTCTGGAAAGAAACTGCCAATCAAGGGTTAAACTGGAATAGGTATATCACTGATCTAATTATCTACATTCACATTTAATGTTCCAAGTATGAAGAATAGGAAGAAGGGGCTGAACTCACTCACTCACTCACTCACTCACTCACTCACTCAGTCTTCCACTGTCCAGCAGGGTTTCTATGTGTACAAAAATTCAGCTCATCTCATGTATGCATGAGGCAAGGAGAATTTTATGTTCATATAAGGAAGATGGCAGATGTAATTTGATTCCCACATACATGCATTCAGAGGGAATCGGGAGTGGAATTATCTTGTCTTTTTCTTTTAGTGATTATTCTCTTCTTAATTAAAATGATATGTTCACATTCTGTAGGTCTCACAGAAACAAGTGTGCAGGCAACAGTGGAAACTAAAGGCCTATACTCACAAGTGCTTCCTGCAAGACCTGGTAAGGCTTTTGGAGGAAGGAGGAACAAGAACTCAAATGTTGCATTAATTCAAACTGCCAGATTTATAATAGCACAAGGGGAACATGGATGCTACCTAAAGCAAATCAGGATGGAGAGGCATGCTCTCAGCCTATATTTTGAGCAGAAACATGAGAAGTCTCAGCACACTCTCTTGGGGGGGGGGGGGGGGAAGTAGGAGGTGGTGAAAAAGAGATTGGAGCTGAGAGCCAAATGTTTTCATCTTGACCATTTGGAGAGAGATGAGCCATCCCATTTGTTTGTCTATGTTGTCAGCATAAGGAGAAGATTCTCCTTTCCCCCAACTGCCATTTGATAGGCTTGGCCTTTCACACTCACCAGGAGACATTAGCACTACTTGCTCAGACTTTTCATTTTATACATCTTGATTCTGCTCACCTTTTTCTGCTAAGCCAAGGATAGTACGGAAAACAGAAACCAAGCAGGCTGAGTCCTTAGCAAAGAAAGGGAACATTTCTGCTATAGGTTTCCAACACACAGCTTTATATAATTCAGAACAAGTTTATTTCAGGATTTTGCACCACCTTGTTAGGACAAAGGGTAGGCATCAAGATGAGTATAGTGTCTAGATCAAGAGAAGTTGACCTATTCTGCTTTGGTCAAACCTTACCTGGAATACGATGCCCAGTTCTGGGCATCACCATTCAAGATGGATATTGGCAAGCTGAAACATGTCTAGAGGAGTGCAACCCACATGATCAAAAGTATGATGACCAAGTCTTATGAGGAATGACTTAGTGAGTTGGGTATGAAGAGAGAAAAGAGAAGAGAAGAGAAGAGAAGGCTGAGAGGTGACATGATAGCCACGCCATCTTCAAATATCTGAAGGAAATTATGTAGAAATTGGAGTCAGCTTCTTTTGTGCTGCTCCAGAGACTAGCCACTTCATCACATAACTTAAATTCTACTGAGTTCTACACTTAAAATATGGTATTCTGTGGGTCCACTACATTCATTGTGGTTAAAGTGCAGTTTTTAAGTCTTCTAAACATGGAGGGCAGCATATTTTTCCAACGTATCAGGAAAGGATGAGGACAGGGCCATAGGCAAAAAAAAATTTCGGGGGGGGGGGGGGGGTGGTGGTTGAAAATTTCGGGGGGGGGGTTGAACCCCTAGCACCCCCCACCCCCGCTACAAACCTGTCAATATCTGCTTGAGATAGTGCCTGGAGGGACTCTTAATGTTTTGCATCTCATAGATTTAGCATGGGGATTTGGTTAACCAGTTAAAATTCATGAGTAAACCAGGTTTTTTTTTAATAACCTGAAAAGTTTTGCGGGGGGGGGGGGGGTTGAACCCCTACCCCCCCCCCCTCGCTACAGGCCTGGATGAGGAAATGGATTTTTCTTAAAACTCCTGATGTTTTGACAAATTTCGAATGAAGTGGCACTTTTTGCTCTCAGGTTAGAATCACCCAATTTGTGGGAGGAGAAACTGGGGGAGGAGTCAAAATAAACTTTTTTGGGCAATTTCCGGCATTTCCTTTTGCTCCCCAAGCAGGAAGGTTTGGTTCTAAGTTACCTCATAACACTTCTACTTTGCAAAAAATTAAAATAACCTTTTAGGGTACCTTTTCCTTTCCTTCCATGATTTGTCCGTGTCCTCTGTTGGGATGGCCAGCGCTGTTGCCCTTCCAAATGGGATTCCCTCCCATCCCTTTTCTCTCTCTCTCCCTCTCTGCTGTTGGGAATTGTGGGAGTTGAAGTACCACAAAGCACCAAGAGGGATGTTGGGCGGGGCCAAATGTCTGCAGTGTGGAAACCTCTTCATTGAAAAATACGCAAGACAACTGAGTGCACTAAACAGTTGCCAGTTGCTCACTCCTTTCTAAGCAAAGCTCCCAGTCTCAAAAACTGCTCTCTCAGTCCCTTGCCATTCCTTCCCTTTGCCTGGCTTGTTCTTTGCTCAAGCCTGCCATATCACAGTCTACTGAAACCTTATGGCTCCCAGCCTAACTGCCCCCCTCCCCAATCTGCTCCAGCACTGAAGAGCAAAGGTCCAACAAATCTCTTTGGTGGGGGGAATCCTTTGGCGCCACTATAAGAGCTCCCTTCCCCCAATTGCCAACTCTTACTAACTAATGGCTCCCATATGCTGTTTAATCAACTCCACAAGTTCTTGGAACCAGCACAGCTTTTGATTCCTGTTTGCAAATCCGACACACACATACACAATCACACACACACAACTTGTCTTTCCATCGTTCAATGCTACTCCTTGGCTCTCCCTTTCCTCATTTTGCTTACTTCATGATCAACTCTCCACCCTTGTTTCTCTCTGTCATGCACATTCCATATTTGCAAATTGAAGAATAGATAAAAGACTTAAGTCCAGGGCTTCATTCCCTCCTAAAAATATAAAGAAACTGGATTTGTTCCATGAGGCCTGAGGGCGGGTAGAAAACCCAGGACTTGCTTCCTCCAGTTGTTGCTGTTCTCATTGATCCTGTTAACTACAATACTATCAACAGTAGTGGTGGACAAATACAGGCATATAATATTTAGAACTTTAAGATATCAAAGGAAATGGGTGACGAAGAAACAGAACACATCTGAGCACATGCTCGGCTTACAGGTTTATCATTAGCATCATAACTGAAATGACAATCTAGTCCCACAAAAGCCAACTCCTGGTTTCCCCCCTTGCTTTCTTGGCTTCAGAAATCCATCAACTTAGAAAGGCTACTTTTTTGGATTACAACACCCAGGATCTCCTAGTCACCATGGCTAAGTGATGTCGAGAGTGATTTCACTACTGGCCATACTGGCTGAGGGACTCTACGAGACAGAGTTCAAAAAGTAATATTTTCAAGTTTTAATGGAGGGTGGGTTGGGGTGGACAGAAACATCTTGTTTTAGAAAACCTTGTGGGTTGACTTCAAATTAGAGAGCGACTAGTATATCGAATTCTCCCTTAAATCTACCTCTGATCAATGCTACTCTGATCTCAGATCTCTTGGGCATCATTAAAGTTGCCTTCACATTTTGAGGTGTACACACACACTATAGAATTGGATATTAAATTCAGTTTCCCAATCTCATAAGCATTAAAGCCACCTGCAGCCTTTCCTGTGAACACTTTGACATTGATAGAGAGCTGTACTATTCAGAAATCTGAGAAATCCTTTAAAAATACAGGCCATTTAACAATGTTAGATGGTGTGTGTGTGTGTGCTAAGTGAGTCCTCAGGCCATCCAGCATGGAAAAATGAGAGAGAGAGAGAGTGGGGTGGAGAGAGAAGCTATGGAAATCACTGGAGATGGAAGAGCTGCCCTCCCCTTCTTCCTGCCTATCCCCCCCTTTCCCCACCAATCTGGTTCCAATCTGCGCTTCCTGTGTAGCAGGAAGCCCCAGCCTCGCACTCCATAAACTCAAGACAAAAAGGCTTCTATTCAAACAGACGCTCTTAATTTAGCTTCTTGCTCCCCCCTCTGCCACTTTCCCTCCACCATTCCAGCTCTGATTTCTCTTTCTAGAAAAGGGAGTTTTATGCAATGAAGCCAAAACAGGTCCCAGTTCAAGCAAACGAAGATGAATACAAAAGTGAAGTCTTGGGGATGGAATACTGCAGCTGAGACAAAAGAAGGAAACTCAAAGCCTCTTTTATGTGTGTGCGTGTGCACATGCACATGTGTGCACATACATGTGTGTATGAGTATGCACACAACCTTACCCTTGTTTATCTGTCTCAATGCTAAAAATGCAGGTCCTCATAGAGTCATTTCAGATAAGTCATGCCAGCCAGGGGATTCTTAGAACTGTAGTCCAAAAAAGGAACTTTCCCTCACTCTAACAAGATGCTATGCAGAAGCAATTCCAGAGTGGCACTAAAGGCAAGGCAGCCTATGTAGTAAGGAAAGGAAGGGGTGAGAGGACTCAATGTTAAGGAACAGTTTGAATATTCCCAGTGTAATCTCTGAGCTAACTAGCACCGAGGTTATCTAATAAGTGGCTGCAAATCTGCCTGGGAAATCCATTAATGCTATTCTGTTAATTGGTGGAATGATCAGATAGAAATGTAACAAACAAATGATCTCTTATGGAAATTATCTCTTGCTGAATCCTTTCCCAGAGAAAGGCCTGCCACTGACTGTGGTAGAATAGTGGGATACAAAAACCATTTTCTTCCCATACAGATAAGATGCAATGAATAGTACTAGGGAAGTACACTGATATTCTTTAGGGCTGCCAACGCATGTGCCCACTCAGAAGTTAGTTAGCAAGTCACCCTGCTGCTGGGAATTACCTTTGACAATAATGACACTCTTACTGCTATTATACGCAAAAAGGTAGTATAGGGCAAGGGCAGAATAGGACTCCTCTTTGCAACACACAAGGTATCAACCAGACATCTATGATTTGTCTACAAGGTCATTTGGGATTGAGCTGCCACACAGCCCACAGGCCACAGACTGGCCTCTCTACAAGACACAAAGGAAATGAGTGTTTGTTTCCCTTATGTTCTCATGAAGGATAGACAGCATGGCATAGTGGTCTGAGGGTTAGGCTGTGCCTCTGGAGACCAGGGTTCAAATCCCTGCTCAGCCATGAAAACTCAATGGGTGACCTTAGTCAAGTCACACTCTCATCCTTGGAAAATCCTCTGATAGGTTCATCTTAGGATCACCATAAGTCAAATGATTTGAAGGCACACAGCTAGAAATTTATCACAATGCCTTTTGAGCCAGTGCTTCTTAAAGATATCTGAAGTGGGGGAAGGAGGAGGGAACAAGCAACTTTGCCTCATTGTACTAGGGGCTGGTATCATATTTGAACCCATGGACAACAATTGTTTATTTCATTTGGAAACTCTCCAGCTGTTAAGCCTTTGATGAATGCTCCATAGGCAAAGCCACTCAGAACACCCAAGGAGTCTACAGACGCACCTGGAGGGGCCCAGGTTTGGAATCATGGATGAAAGACAAAGGAAAGCAGGATGGTATGGCTGGGGGCAAAAAATGAGCCAGAGCTCCACATCGGTGTACAGCTTGGCACCAGCTGTGCATGTCAGCTGCAGGTTAAAGACCACTTCCTGTGTCTGACAGCTCGCAGGCAGCCTTGCCTCGCCTTCTACGTTGCTGCTAGTCTGATACACACTCCAGGCACTGGCTTCTGAAACTAGATCTCCCGACCGTCTGTCTGCCAGAAGGGGCTCAGGAAAGGCAGGGTCAGCAGCTGAGCAGGAGCAGCCCTCCTTCCAACCCCCACCCCACATTCATCAGATCTTGGCAAGCAGCTCAATACTCAAATAGCAGACAAGAGGGATAGCCTAGGAAGGCTCCTTCCACAGTCTGAAAGTCACTCACACCCTTGTACAGCCAGCCCTTTTGACATCTCCCATCCAACTAGCTATACAATCTGATGCTGTGGGTTGTGACTACCTGGCCCACTTTCAGGAGTAAGGTGTTTCTGGCTGAAGTGGTAGTGAACTGTAACCATGTTGTCTGAAAACATGACACATTGCTGCTTGGATGCTCAAAATCTTTGTGCTTCTTATTGTTCTACTGTTGCTGTTAGCGGAAACTTGTGCAGGAAGCATTCAAAGGCTGGATATGAAGATGTACTTCCACATCAGACATTATAGCAGCAGTGCAAGAAGACAGAAGCCTGGCACACTCAAACATCCAGGTAGATACTGTAAAGTCCAGAATAGCTGTCAGAAGTACCTCGAAGTGTGCAACAAAAGTGAGGTTCCCATCACTGTTTTTTTATTAAAAATTAGCAGGAGGAAAGCAACAAAAATAAAGCTAATTTTGGACTGTCTTGGATTACCACTTGGCATCACAAAGAAATGAGATGGCTACAGTACAGAGCTTCTCATTAAAGTGTAGGCAGCCCAAATAAATCCAAATAGGCTCTTTCCTATCTGTTCTTATGCAATCCCCACTGAGCCTTTCTGTCAAGGCATAATGAACACTGTCAACCCATCACAGGTCTCTCACCTTGTATGATTGTGGAGCCGATCGAGGCTGGAAGCAACTGAACAAGGGCTCCGAGGGCTGCAGGAAGCTGCTGCGATAGGAACTGAGATCCCTGTGTCTCCATACCAGCTTGTAAAGTTCCAAGCACACCAGGCCAGCTACAGCTGCTGTAGTTGTGACAATAGCAGGAACAATCCTCCCCACTATCCTCTTGGCCTGTCAAAATGAAAGGAGACAATGGGCATGAAGACAGTATGGAAAAGTGCCAAGTTATTGTAGAAGAGAGGGATGCTGGGGTAGACACACTGTGCTGAGCACAGGTAGTGGAAGGAGAAATGGCAAAAGAGATGTGATAATTAACCATCATTTCTGACACTGAAATTCCCACTATCCCACTCCTTTCTCTCTGAATGAAACTGCAAATAAATAGAGTTGCTCTACACACATCTAAAGCTTGGAAAAGATCATGATGCTGGGGATAATGGAAGGAAAAGGGAAGAGAGGCCGACCAAGGGCAAGATGGACGGACGGTATCCTTGAAGTGACTGGCTTGAACTTGAAGAAACTGGGGGCGGTGACGGCCGACAGGGAGCTCTGGCATAGACTGGTCCATGAGGTCACAAAGAGTTGAAAATGACTAAACAAATGAAGAAGAAGACACACATCTTCTTGAACCCGCTGAAAAGGAGGAAATGTGTGCTGATATATTCCCCACTCCTACTCCCATTTTGTTTCCTGGAGCTCACTGGCAATGAAGAAATGACTCCATAAGCTCAGTCTACTTCTCTTACCTGGAGTGTATCAGTGAGAGGGATGCCATAGTTCTTGGCTCGCAGATTGGCTGCACTGGTGATGAAGTCCAAATGGGTGTTGTCATCCTGAGGGCCCCACAATTGCAAAATCAGTCACAGTCAAGAAGGGGGAGCAATAGCAAAGGAAGGGAGGGAGGGAGGGTGGGTCTCAGTGGAAATTAAAGTGATTGCAGAATATAACAAAAGACAGACATATTGTGCATACAAACATGGCATAGGGTACAGCTAGGGCCTTGGGCAAGTAAACACAGAATGATATAGACTTTAATATTGGCAATACAAAAGGGCTGTGGAACTTTATTTTGGACTATAGCCTCATAATTCTTTATCATTGGC
Organism: Anolis carolinensis; assembly: GCF_035594765.1. Taxonomy (NCBI): domain Eukaryota; kingdom Metazoa; phylum Chordata; class Lepidosauria; order Squamata; family Anolidae; genus Anolis; species Anolis carolinensis. The sequence goes on along the minus strand of NC_085842.1, from coordinate 86,695,417 downwards.
TCTATTGTCTCGGTCTCCTAGAAGCTGAAATCGAAAACAGGTGGAAGGCCAAATTTTTCCCATTCCACCACACAACTTCGTGTCCTATGAATCCTTATTGTTATATGCCTTCAAGTTGACTCTGGCTTAAGGTGACCCTAATCTAGGGTTTCCTTAGCAAGATTTATTCAGAAGGGGTTTGCAATGGCTTTCGTCTTCAACTAAGAGACTGCTTAGCCATGGGAATCACCCAGTAGATTCTCACGGCTGAACAGGGATTCAAACACTTGTCTCCTGGAGTCCTAGCCAAACCACTGTGCCATACAGGTTGACTGTAAGAACCGTACCTTTCCTTTTTAGGATCTTTTACCCTTAAGGTTTGTAAAATTTACTGAAATCTCACAGAATGGTGTCTGGCCGTATAAGTTGCCTACAGCCAGCACAGCTGTCATTTAATACTGGCCTTATGTTTTTTTTTAAAAAAAAGCTTAGGTGGCAGGACCGTACATGCCATTTCCTCCTCCTCCTCCATCTCTTTTTTCTTATGTGACAATTCCACACCACACCCTTGCAATACAGTACAGTTCAATGTTATGTCTGACCAACATTAATGCAATGTTGGTAACTCTCCAAATCTAGTTTTTGGAATACGTGAGAACTGAGAGGGCACGTGGGGAGAGGAGAAAATTGAAAAGTGAAACATGCGCTCCTGTAACCTGACACTGACCTCTAACAAAAGTCTTACATTGCATATACATTGGGCTCTAGAATTTAAGAGGTGGGATTTCAATTACATACACAACTTCCTGTATTTCCCCAGGACTCGTAAGGGCAGAAACAAGAATGTCAAAGAAGTAACAGTGCTCAGATGTGGATTATTAACAGAGATGGCACGATGTAGCTTTCCCAGCCACAGAATGTGAGTAACAGGTATACACATTTCCAAATCAGGGCCAACCCAAGGCATTTCGCTGCCTGAGACAAAGAGCAAGATAGTAACCATTTCTCATTCCATTTACACAGGAATGATAATCCAATCTTATTTTGAGAATTCAGGTGCCTGATAAGTGATGATATTTTGCTCACTTGGCTCTCAATTCAAAAGAACCAAAGGAAATTTCCCGTATTTTGGATTACAACTCCAGAACTCGCTGCACCGAGTTGCCGAGTCCTCGGATGGCCCTCCCACCTCAGGAGGGTGGAGGAGCTTTCCGACAACCTGGAACAACTCTGAAGTTCTATTAGTTGCAGACACTATGCGGGCAGTCGAGAAAGCCTTCCTGGCTGCTCGCAAAGCTGCGGAGTAGGCCTTAATAGCGGCTCTAGCCCATGCTCGGTCGGAGACGCCACGGATTTTCCACCAGTAGCACTCTAGTCTCCTTCTTGAGTGTTTTATCACTGGCAGCTCCTCAGAAAACAAAGGGGTCGGAATGACTCTGCACAGGGAGAGGAGATGTTCAGGGGCAGTCATGTCTATTGCCCTGGTCATTTCACGATTATAGCGATCACCAAGACATCGACAGGATCGTCAGCCTCCATGGCAAGAACATCCCCAAGAGACCTCAGGAGTCCATCCGGATCCATGAATCACCTGGGGCGGACTATCTTAATGGGTCCATCACCCCTGCGGAGGTTTGAGATCACAGTGAGTCTTAAGCTGATCAGATGGTGGTCAGACCATGACAATGGAAGAACGTTTTGCTCTTCCACTCCGACTTCAACATCATCCGCAACAAAAACTAGGTTGAGTGTATGCTCAGCTTGATGAGTGGGTTCCAATATCACTTGGGACAACCCCATGGTCGTCATGGCCACCATGAAGTCTTGAGCTGCACCAGTTAAAGTGGCCTCAGCGTGAATGTTAAAGTCTCCCAGCACTACCAGTCACTGGGAGGCCAACACCACACCAGAAACCACCTCTGCTAGCTCGGGAAGGGAGACTGCTGTATCGTGGGGTGGACGGTACACTAGCAGAATCCCCAAGTTGTCCCAGGATCCCACCTTAAGGTGGACACACTCAAAACTAGAAGATTGCGGGACGGCGCATTTGACCAGAGAGATGGACTGCTGAAAGACCACCGCAACCCCTCCTCCCCACCCCCCAGGCCTGATGTGCTAGTGCACCCTGAAACCTGGAGGACACAACTGGGCATGATTTACCCCACCCAGCTCATCCCAATAGGTCTCGGTGATGCAAGCCAGATCCGCCCCTTCATCCAAGATCAAGTCCTGGATGACCAACGTTTTGCCATTGATGGATCTGGCATTGAGCAGCAGAACCAGGAAGACATCATACCAGCCTGTCTCCTGTGTCATCAGTTGGGTACCCCTCCCACTAAGGAATGACTGCCACTCTGGGGACAGAATGAAGAACGGGGGGGGGGGGGGGCAGGAAGACATCATACCAACCTGAGAGCCAGGAAGATAGTTCCATCTTGCCTCCTGTGCCATAGCAACATGCTATGCTAATTTTATTTTAGGGGTGTCTCCTAACTGTGTGATGCTATGATTCAATGTGTATTATTATTGTGCAGATATTGGATGGCCATCTGTCAGGAGTGGTTGGATTGTGTCCTCCTGCATGATATAAGGAAGTTGAACTGGATGATCCTTAGGGGTATCTGCTAACCTTAGGATTGTATGATATTCTTCTTATTATTATTATTGAGAGGCTGGCTGGCCATCTGTTGGGAGTGCTTGGATTGTTTTGTCCGATGGCAGAGATGGGTTGTACTGGATGGCCTTTAGGGGTCTCTCCTAACTGTGTGATGCTATGATTCTATTTGTATTAGTATTGTGCAGATATTGGATGGCCATCTGTCAGGAATGCTTGGTTTGTGTCGTCCTGCATGGTAGAAGGAAGTTGAACTGGATGATCCTTAGGGGTGTCTCCTAACCTTATGATTGGATGATATTATTATTATTATTATTATTATTATTATTATTATTATTATTATTATTATTATTGAGAGGCTGGGTGGCTATCTGTTGGGAGTGCTTGGATTGTATCGTCCAATGGCAGAATTGGGCTGGACTGGATTACCACAGTAATTATTTCATATTACAGTAGAATCTCATTTATCCAACATTCGCTTATCCAGTGTTCTGGATTATCCAACGCAATCTGCCTTTTAGTGGTCAATGTTTTTGTAGTCAATGTTTTAAATTCATTGTGATATTTTGGTGCTAAATTTGTAAATACAGTAATTACAACATAGCATTACTGCGTATTGAACTACTTTTTCTGTCAAATTTGTTGTATAACATGATGTTTGGTGCTTAATTTGTATAATCATTACCTAATTTGATGTTTAATCGGCTTTTCCTGAATCCCTTCTTATTATCCAACATATTCACTTATTCAATGTTCTACTAGCCTGTTTATATTGGATAAGTAAGACTCTACTGTATATTTATAATCTTATATTATCTGCTTAGAACTGGATTATATGAGGCCCCTTCTACACAGCTGTATAAAATGCACACTGGAGTGAATTATCTGGCAGTGTGGACTAAGATAATCCAGTTCAAAGCAGATAATATAAGATTATAAATGGGTAATATAGCTGTGTGGAAGGGCCTTGAGTCTACACTGCCATATAATCCAGTTCAAATCAGATAATCTGTATCTTATAGGCAGTGTGGAAGAGGCCTGAGGCCTAACTGTGCCTGTCCCCTGGGCTGAGTAGGTTGCTAGGAGACCAAGTGGGCAGAGTTTAGCCTTGTAACTGGCAGCAATTGGATAAAAAACAATTATTGCTCTCCCTCTAATTAGGACTTTATTTTTCTTTTTTTTTTCTTGTATGAACGTAGAGGCATGGATGAGGGGTTGTGTTGCCAAGTTTAGTGTTTCTGGGATGTGTAGTTTTGTTGTTTTATCCTAGGCCGAATTTTTTTTATCCTTTTATATATATAGATAATATATTGTATATACATATAATATTGATAATAATATTATAATGCAATACAATATTATACTAATAATAATACAATATAAGAATATTAATTATATATTATATATTAAATGTAATATTACTAATAATATTACCATATAATAATATAGTACAATATAGTAATTTAATGCTGATATTGTGCTATGCTAATAATATATTGTATGTACATTTGATTTGTAAGCCACTCTGAGTCCCCTTCGGGGTGAGAAGAACAGGATATAAATGTAGTAAATAAAGAAATAAAGAAATAAATAAATAAACCTTCAGGCCAAGGGGACTGCCATGAAGGCTACCACACCTATCCTATGCTAAACAAAATTACCGGTAGTTAGTTTTTAAAGTATCTCATGATTCTTTGTTGCTTAGCTGTAACAGAATAACATTACCTCCACTAGATTTGTGGAAGAGATTATTCTTCCACATCTATTTCTGGCAGTTTAGATTTTCCAAAGCCTAGGTACAGAGACTGCAGTTTACAGAGATGTTAGATAAAGCCATTTCTTTGTTTGATACATGTACCTTATCAAATACTCTTTACTCAACTACATCCACATTTCTATACTGACACACTGATGTGATAGCTAGGAGTCATATAGATTGATGACTCACTGATAGAGAATAATGAACTTGTAAACAAGTTCTAACTTGTAAACAAGAATGTTGGGTGACTAGAAGATTAGCAAACAATAATTAAAAAAACAATGGCTACTATAAAGCAGACTTAACACACTCACACAATTAGCACTACATTTCCATGGTGGGAGGATTATGTGTTCTGTGAAGCAGGAGGCTATACTGACAGTAACAAGGCTGCTGGTATGGTCTCCCAAGTCAGGCAAGCATTTGCTAAGGAGCCAAGACAGAGGACAAGCAAAAGTAAAAGATGATAGAAATAAGAGTAAGAACAACATCTGTTCAATTACTTGTGCCAGAAAGGTAGATGACAACAAGAAACGAAAAACAAGAGAGCTCTTTTAGATGATCTGAGAAATCAAAGGAAAAATTAAAATTTAATTGAATTTAAATTAAATGACCAAGTAGAAATGAAAAGACAATGGAAACAGTACAATGAAGAACTATATAAAAGAGATAAAAGTATGGCAGATTCATTCAAGGAAGAATCATTTGAGGATGAACCTACAACTTTAAAAAGTGAAGTGGTATTGCACTCAGAGGTCCTGGGAGAAATGAATCACCAGGAACAGATGACATACCAATAGAGCTGCTTCAAGCTTCAGAGACTGAATCTACTCTAGTTCCAACTTAAATATGTCAACATATTGGAACACAAAGCAATGGCCCATAGATTGAAAATGTTAAATGTATATTCCAATCCCCAAGAAAGGAGACACCAGAGATTGCAATAACTACAGGACTATTGCAATAATCTCCCATGCAAGCAAAATAATGCTCAAAATTCTGCAACAAAGACCTTTACCATAAATGGAGCATGAAGTGCCAGAAGTCCAACATGCATTCTGGAAATGAAGAGGCACTAGGGGTCATTGCAAACATATGTTGGGTAATGGACCTTACCAAAAAAAATTCAAAAGAAAAACATCTCATGATTTATAGATTATAGTAAAGCCTTTGATTGTCCAGATCATGGAAAACTATGGACAACTCTTAAAGAAACAGGTGTGCTGCAACATTTGATTATCCTGATGTGTAATCTGTACTCAGGACAAGAGGCTAGAAACTTCAGAAAAGCCACAACTATTTACCTAAACAAAATCAGTACAAAACTTTTGGCACATGTTGCTTGAAGGTCAAAGCAACGAAAGCATCACCTCCAAACAAGATTTCTATTACAACTATCTGTCAGCAACTTTCAACTGAAACTCCAATTATGGAAAATATTCCACCTTAACTAAAATCCGGGCCCCGATCCTGGCAGCTGATGACATATTAGGATATAATCCTTGCAAAATTCCCACATTGCATCTTGCAGTTTGACTAACAAATGCTCTCTGTGTGCAATAACTTCATGGAGCAGCAGCTGTGGAGCAAAAGTGGGCCCACTTCCCAATACTACTCAACATACACAAAATGCTGTCCAGCGAACAGGCTCATTTTAGCTGAATACAACAGCCTAGGATATATGAGTAGAGAAAGGAGGGGATGTAACTTAGCAGTAGAGCAAATGCTCTGTTGAGGTTCGGATACAGGAAATTTAAGAGAGAGGGATTACTTTGATTAATCATGAATAAACTAACCAGTTCAATTGTGCTGGGGGCAATTAACTATTACATTTATGTTAAACGAATATATAATTTTAGCTTGAATGTTGCCACTAATCTCCTTACCAGAATAACGCTAAAAATCTCACACAAGATTTTACCTCCCTCAATCCTGATTTCTGATTGCTTTAAGTTTTGAAAACTCAATTTGTCATCCATCCCACCAAAACCCCTTCTCTTGCTTTTTCCTCCCTCATCTCATTAACCCCTCCCACTTTCTTTAATCTATACATTTGGAAAGGACAAAGCTAGTTCTGCAAAACCTCTAGAGAACTACAATTTGGGTAAAGAACCAGCTGTGAAATTTCTTAGCTTTGAAAGCACTCTTCCACATTTAAATAAACAAATAACTCCATTAAGTATTATGAAATTAGGGATGAAATTCCTGGGGGGAAAAATCAATCATTTCAGTAAAAATATCAATTGAATTAAGTTGTTCTTTTGTATTACAAAAATCTCATCTTATATTGATTTTAAATAGTAAGTTCTTATCTCTCCTGAGGCCTTAAGTTGTATCAAAATTAAGAGGCACAAAGCATTGCCCTTCAAAATATATATTTATCTGTTTATCCACATCCATGTATGTGTATACATGTGTATATTTATAAGGCCCCACATATGTGAAGTCCTACACTGTAGCTTACTTAGCTTGTCCATGAATCCAGCACCAGTCCATTCTCTAGATTTATGCTTTTAATTTTCCCATTTTAGTACTTCCTTTAAAAATTTCAAAAAACAAGTACAGTAAAGTCTCACTTATCCAAGCTAAACGGGCCGGCAGAAGCTTGGATAAGCGAATATCTTGGATAATAAGGAGGGATTAAGGAAAAGCATATTAAACATCAAATTAGGTTATGATTTTACAAATTAAGCGCCAAAACATCATGTTATACAACAAATTTGACAGAAAAAGTAGTTCAATACACACTAATGTTATGTTGTAATTACTGTATTTATGAATTTCGCACCAAAATATCATGATATATTGAAAACATTGACTACAAAAATATCTTGGATAATCCAGAAGCTTGGATAAGCGAGGCTTGGATAAGTGAGACTCTACTGTACAAGCCTCTGGAGCAAGGGTCCCCAAACTTTTAAAACTGGGGACCAGTTCATAATCCATCAGACCGTTGGAGGGCTGAACTATAATTGGCCACCGAGCAATAATATTAATAATAATAATAATTCTAACCCCCTTTTGCCTTTGTGGACCAAAAGCACAAGCAAAGCATCCCTGACAGTTGGCCACCCAGCCTCAATAATAATAATAATAATAATAATAATAATAATAATAATAATAATAATAATAATAATAATGAGGGTTGGAAGAGACCCCTTGGGTCATTTAGTCCAACTCCCTCCTGCCTTTGTGCTGTGGGGGCCGGATAAATGGCTTTGAAGGGCCGCATGTGGCCCGCGGGCCGTAGTTTGGGGACCCCTGCTCTGGAGCGTTAATGCTACCCAGAGCAGACACTTAGAATGACACAACATCAGTTTGACTCAGCACAAGGCTACTTCCTTTATTCAAAAGATCAATCACTAAAGTCAAATGGAATGACATCCTAACCTACTCCTATGGTTATCTGGGAAAAGAATAAGAGAGGGAGAAATGCATACAGTTTACTAACTATTGATTCCTGAGCCTACACATAAGTTAGAGTAAAGATTGCACAAAACTGAATTGTCAATACTAACATGAAGGTAGACATTAGAAGAAAAGAACATGAAAATAAACTTTAAAAATTACAATCTGATATAGAAAGGAGATGGGGAAAATATGGTTAGCTATATTTTTCCTTTAAAAATACTGCAGCATTAAGTAAATTAGTCTCTGAGTAATTTCAAGAAAGAAAAGCTGATCTAAATTGAAATTTACTGAAGAAGTGCTTTGGCTCAGCTGTTGAAGGAAAGATCATACCCAGCGAAGTCCTTCCTCCCAACAGAGTTATGCTCTTCTAGTCAGAGTTGGCGGGAGGGGGGTACTTTTTATTACAAATCCCAGAATTCCCCGGTCAGTGGGTCATTCTAGAAGTTGGGTCCCAAAAAGTAACATTTTGAGGTTCTGCTCTTTCTTCTTTGAAATCCTGAAATCACAAAGGAACATTCACAACACAACGGAGTCATACAGACATGTTTTTACCTTTTCAAAGTGAATGGGTATCATGATGCTAGATGTGAAATCACTGTGCTTTGCCATTTCTTGCCTTCGCTCTGCCAATTTCTGCTTGAGCTCTGCTAGCCTTCGCTGATCTAAAAAACATAATTGGAGGCACAGGTTTGCATGAACCCATTTGAGCGAGAAAAGGAGGAAAGGAGGAGTACATGACTTTAATATCTGTGATCCTTAAAATCAAGCACCCTTTCACAGACATAATGTCTTGGGCTGGCCCAAGACATGTTGTTATTGGAAATGAATTACACCAAGGCAAGCCTTTACCATATCATATTCAGAACACAACAGGAAAGACGAATGAATTGTAATTTAACACTGGTTACAGGTTAGCATCTTCCACTGCACCTGAGGCAGCAGACTAGTTAAGGAAACCCAGGACAACACATACATAGCTCTCTCCTTCAAAAAGGAGGAATAGCCAGAAGCACCTCATCATCAGATGATTGAGGGAGTCCCTTCATTCTGTCTAAAAGTAAGTCTTTCCTCCTTGACAAGAACTGGTGGAGTGTGCTAGGGCATATTGCAAACAGATGAGATATCATACCTTCAGCAGATTTCCTGGACTTCTTGTCAACAGCACTCCCTGCTTCCTGTATCTCTTCATCAGTGAGTGGGATATGCATGCCCTGATGTGGCTGGAAAGATGGCAGATGCAGGTCAAAGAGGACCTGGCGGGCAGCAGGTATGTCTTCAGTGATAGGCAGTCTGTACATCTGGGCAAAGAGGCGACTGGCAGCCAAAATGAAGGTCATGTGCATGTCCTGTAAAAGCATAGCAGTTAGGCTCAGCAAGGACAGCACCATGTATGCCACCTTCTCCCACTGCAGACCCAACTTCCTGCTCTTCACGGCAAGTGACAGGCTGTTCCTTAAGAAATTGAGACTCCTTTCCAAGCTACCTGAACATCACTGCCCAGTCTATACAGCACAGTTGGAAAACTATCACAACACTCAATGAGCCAGGTGACATCAGGGGAACTGAGCATATTTCACCATCACCGAGTTCCCAAGCAAAACACCTGGTGAAGCTCCTCTCTCTCCCCCTCGTCCTCACCCTCAGCACATGGACTAGGAACCTTGATTCCACTCCTGATTCACTTCCCTTGTCAGCACACAACATTCTAGTTCACAGCCAGCCACCAGATCAAAAACTCAATTGCAGTGAACAATAGATTAACACTATTGCATGCAAGAGGTACCATATGAATCTGGAGTACTTGCAGTTCCTACAAAGTGCAACTCTTTCATAGGGCAAACCTGAAATGACCCAATCAAAATACATTTCTCTGCTATTAGTTAGTGCTTTGTGGGATACCCTGCCTACTGTGCTGTTTGCCACAACAAAAGCTGGCAAGTGATAATTCCAACTAGTTCTAGATAACAGTAAGACAACAATAAAATGCAACAAGATGTAATTTCCATATGTTTCACATTTTTCATTTGTGCAAATGCATACTTGTCCATTTGTTTAACATGAAGACTAGGGAGTAGTCAGCAATGCAGAGTAATTGTCCTGACCTATCCTTGATGTTCCTTGTATCTGCCCCATCCCAGAATACACAGTTCCCAAGCTAAACGCTCCACTTACATTACCACAGTCAAAATCCAGCTGCCGTGGGCATCGCTTGGATCCTGACCAGAAAGGAAGCCCAGAGCTTGTCTCCTAGGGATAAAAGCAGATGGGATCAGCCCGGAAGCAGCATGGGATATGAGGGACAGAAGTTTAAGGAAGGAAACTTCACTGGCCAAGGGCTGGAAGAAGGTGAAATGTTTCTGCAGCATTGGAAACAGGTTGTGTCCAACCAGGGAAAAAGCAATAAGTCAAGGAGCCAGGAAAAAAACCACGTAGAGCATTTTCAAGAATCCAGACAGAAATACAGTAAGACCCTGTAACTGCAGAACCCATATCTGCAGATTAATTTACCCATGCCCAGAGGGAAATGGTCTCTCTAGGGAAATCTCTTGGGAAGACAGGCGGACAAATGTCAGCGTGCTGGAAGAAGCAAAGACCACCAGCATTGAAGCAATGCTCCTACGCCATCAACTCCGCTGGACTGGCCATGTTGTCCAAATGCCCGATCACCATCTCCCAAAGCAGTTACTGTACTCCCAACTCAAGAATGGGAAACATAATGTTGGTGGACAAGAAAAGAGATTTAAAGATGGGCGTAAAGCTAACCCCAAAACCTGTGGCATAGACACTGAGAACTGGGAAGCCCTGGCCCTTGAGCGCTCTAACTGGAGGTCAGCTGTGACCAGAAGCAGTGGAATTCAAAAAGGCATGAATGGAGGGCAAAAGGGAGAAACATGCCAAGAGGAAGGTGCATCAAGCCAACCCTGACCGAGATTGCCTTCCACCTGGAAACAGATGCCCTCACTGTGGTAGAACATGCAGGTTAAGAATAGGACTCCACAGTCACCTACGTACCCACCACCAAGACACTACACTTGGAGGGCCATCATACTCGGACAACAAGGGATCGCCTAAGTAATTAAGTAAAAAATAAGGTCTCTCTGGGAATTTGCTAGATTCTCTAAGCAATTATACGGCATACTCCTTCCAGAAGTTACCACAGCATCAGTTTGGTGGATGTAGTGATTTCCTAGACAGGATACATCTCCCAGAATTTCTAGGTCTTCCAAGGCAATTCTATGGTATGCTGGGATGAGAAGTCAGCCGATTTAGTGGCATTTGATCATATCCACCATTTCAGGGCAAGAATGTACCCCTTCCCATATAAAGGAGTCTTGCTGTACTAGATCCACAGAGAAAAACAAACATGGTACATATCATTCATATCCTAAAACCATATAATTCAGCTCCTCAGAGATACTTGTGGCAAAAATATAAAGGAGTCCAACAAAAATTAAATATGCCAGAGCTTGAAAACATTTTTTAACTAGAGGTCTCAGTGTGGTCGTGCTGGTTAGAGGATTCTGGGAGTCGCAGTTTCAAAATAAGTATTTCTGAGCTTTGATCGTTATTAAAGCCAGACATCATCAGTGACTGTTACTGATGGACACTGTGACTATAGCTGAAAAGTCACTGGCCTAGGTTATTGTGCCAAGACCAAAGGAAATACACTAATTCACAAATGGAGGGAGTAATTGCCTTGGCATCCAAAGGACAAGCATCATGACCCACAGCAGTATCATTATCAGCGAGGACACCGACTCAGCAAGGAAAAGAAAGGGAATCTGACTCCTGCTAAAGTGCTGGTGAGCTTGCAGCTGAGGCCATGGTATTGTCAAAGGTCTGTGTACACAAACAGGAAGAACTAAGGACAAGAGGTGACCCCAGCCTGTCCTTTCTTATATAAATCAATGAGCTTTATTGTTCCAGGCAAAGGGCATGATAAATACACATTACAACAAATCGATACAGTAGGCCAGTGAGAACATTTTCCACTCTGCATCCCAATGGGGATAGAACATGGAGACAAAGAAGTGTCTTCTTGAACTCATATTTAGTATTGCTAGTGTCTCCTTAAGAATTTACTGCCATTATATCTCGTTGTCTCTGTCAGATCTTCATGACTGGCAAAGCAAAAAAGAGCCACCATAGAGTATTATTGGTTTTATTAAATTCCCAAGAGGCCTTTTCTTTTTTTTGTAGCATGTACTCTCTCTCATTTCTCTTTTATTTGCTGAATCTATACTCTTAACAGGGCTTGAGGAATTGCACAATCATACCTTGCAGGGATGGGAGGTATATGTGGTCCTTCAGATGTTGGACAGCAGCTTCTATCAACTCTTCCCAGCATAGGAAATAGCAGGAGATAATGGGAATTGCTGTCCAACATACAATGATAGCAGTACCAGGAAGAGCAATTCAAATTACCTATTTTAGAGAAAACTGATAACTTGGAGTGTCATTAAGAGACCTGATGATGTTTTGAGACAGGCATCTCCAAACTGCAGCCCTCCAGCTGTTTGGGCCTCCAACTCCCAGAAGCCCTTGCCAGCTTGTTCAGTGGTTATGAATTCTGGGAGTTGGAGGGCCAAACAGCTAGAGGGCCACAGTTTGAGGATGCCTGTTCTAGGAGAAATCTATATAAAAAATAGGAGGTCTATCAAGTCTGGATGTAAGTTATATGTGGGAGTCAACTCTATGAAGTGTGTGTCTTATTGAAAGATGTGCAGCAGGAAGGTAATAGTTAAGTTTTAAGAGTTCACATTAAGCAGCTATGAACAAAGTTGGATGAATTGGATTTGAACCATCTGTAGCCCAACACTCAGAGACAGTGTTGAATGAGTACAATAGAGAAATTGAACACGTAAAGAGAAAAGCAGCAGACAGGGAGCCTGAAATGGCTGGGAGAAACACAAGAACTCTACAAAAGATTCTGGTTATGTCTCACATGTTCAGGCGGAAAGATGTGCAGCAGTTGTTGGATATCATGGGAGAAAAGGTGCTCCCAAAGACTCCGGGCCCAGAGCACACAGTCCTTCCAGCAGTCTGGCTTCTTCTGAAGGCTGAGGTGCACTCTCTCAAGTGTTTCCAAAGACTCCTCTTCTTGAGTCTCAAAAGAACTGAGATCCCTGTGGACACACAAAGTGATCTTGGCTTTGGTTGTATCCAATCTCTCCAGCAGCCTGACTTCTGAACGCTGAAGTGTACTCTATCCCAGGAGTCTTGCACTTGTGTCTTCCCAATAGAAGCTGAAAACAATGTGAGGATGAGGGGCCAAATGCTGTTTGGAATCATTAAAAGTAAAGGTTAAAAGCAAGGGGCTAATTTCTCCAGGTGTTAAGGACTTTACCTCTCAGAAACCTAAGCTGCCGTGGCCAATTAAGGGGGATTCTGGGACCATGATACCATTCCCCGAAGGAGCAATTTATCACATTTTCCCTCCCAATATTAGACCAGCATCAAGGTCACTGCTGAACCTAGGTTGTAAACCTATGTCTCTCCATCCTATGCCAGAGGGCTTTTTGCTCACCTCTCACACTAATGTATTATTCTAAGCAGCAGAGCTGGGAACAGGACACATTCTTCTGTTTATTTATTTCGTGTCAAAAGCATTGCATAACAAATACATTTAAAAATGATGAAGAAAAAAATAGAGGAAATCACAAACAACTAAATAGTTTTAGACCAGAAACGGGCAACAGCAACCGCATTGTCCGTAGCTTTAAACAACTCCTCCTCCGTGCATGAGGCAGGACATTGTGGGCAAGCATACATATGCGGAGTTGTTTGTTCTGCTCCACAGTCACACAAGGTGGAGGATTCCTCCAGGTAGTGCCACCTTGCCAAGTTGTCTTTAGATCTGCCCACTCCGCTTCTGAGTCTGTTTAGGGACTTCCAAGTTGCCCATTCTTGGTTTGCCCCTGGAGGAAGACCCTCATGGGGGGCCATCCAGTTAGAATTGCCAGGTTTAGCTGCCCAGAGGGACACCCTTGCTGCTGCTGGAGGAACATCAAGAGGAGTGGTGGTTCTCATGAAGCCCTTCCTTGATTTGAGTCTACTGGGAGGAGGCTGATAGTCATGCAGTGGGTGGCTTTCACAGTGTTCAACCTTATTTCTCTCACCGTTAGCAGCATCTTCCCGTCGCACGTCAGGAGGGGCAATGCCAGCTAACTTGTAGAGTTTATCAACAGGTGTAGGTTTAAGGCATCCTGTGATTATTCTGCATGTTTCGTTTAGTGCTATGTCCACTTTGGGGGACACGGAAAGAGCCTCCTCGAAGATTGAGTAAACTCGGTCGGGCGTCCCCTGGGCAACGTTTCTTGTAAACGGCCAATCTTTCCACCCCAAAAGCATTGGATGAATGGATTCTTCTGTTACAAACAGTAGATTCTGACCAATGTGTCTTCCAGGAGGCTGCAGGTTGCAAACCCCCTCTCCCCGTTTCAAACAGAGGTAGAAATAGCCTCCAAGCATTTCTATCCCTCCTATCCTAGATGCAATCCAGAAGTTAAAGATGGATACATACATCTAGGACATCTTCCATTCTCTCTGCTTCTCCGTCCAGATGAATTATTCCTCAAGCCCAATTTACTCCCACTCCTTGCTTTTACCTATAATCCCCATCCCAGTCAAGTCTCTGCTCATCACTCCATCCAACACTTACTTTAAAAATTTATTGGTGTTCTCTGCTGTCATCTTGAAAAGACCTTCAAACTGATCTCGGGCCCACTGTAAGAGAAAAAGATCCTTTACACAGAGTTCATCCCTCCCATTTGTTCAGGCACAAGCCCTGCCACGTTCAGTGGGGATTGTTGCCAGGTAAAGATACCCAAAATCAACTCAAGAATATATTTTATTATACATCCACATTTGTCTATTGTTCCAGTTTTTATTAGAGTGCTGTTTATTAACTGGGACTAGGTAGAGGGACCATGCAATCCTTTTGTTCCACTAGCTACCAAGCTTTTTTCAGGAACAATTCAAAGCATTAGATATTACAGATGAAGCTCTATCTGGCCTGGGTTCAGGTGAACTTCCATTTGAGCCCACTCATGATCCTGAATATTCAGGGGTGGCTCTTCACTCTGTCTTATTCTCCTGTTGCAGTTACATCAGGTAGGAGAAGGAGCTCTTAGTAGCTGTTCACAGCCTCTAGAAATCTCTCCCTAGAGAGGCTGGACTGGTAACCTTGCTATCATTTCATAGACAAGGCGATTTGACTTGAGTCTCATGATAACAAATAATCATCATTCTCTGGCCTCCATCTCTTCCTCAGATCCATCCATCATCCATGGAAGGCAATTCTATAAAGCCAAGTACTGATTTCTGTAATTCCCCAGGGCCTAATACTTTACCACAAGCCCTACAATCTCCTGGAGATGCCCAGAATGTTAGGGGAAACAGTCTGCCCCTTTTTTGCCCCTGCTTTAGCAAGAAAAGCAGCAGCTGAAGTTCCACACAGGTTGAAGGATTTTGGCCAGGCTTACTGGTTAAACAGCTGGACCCCATATCCTAATGTCAACATTGTTGACAACTCTGGCCCTCAATGCAGCTGCCTGGAAAAAATGAAGTTTGGGGGGAGCACGGGGCAGGCAAGGAGCCTGAGATGAGTCGTATTTGGCAGCTGAGAATGAACCAGAGTTTTCCCTCTTTTGGGATGGACCAGCTGGAGAAAAAGGCCGGAGAGGGGTCTTAACAGGCAGACACTGTTGCCTGTGGCTGGAAGAAGATCTGCATACAAACTCAGCCCAGGAGGTGAAGGACAAAACACTTTTCTATTCCCCGTTTCAAAGCTGAATGGACTGGCAGTCAAATATTTCTTCAGTCGTGGCCACGGAACAGAGTTGATCCCTTTCTTTAGCAAACCAGCTTGTGAGTAAAGGGCACAAGAGATTATGGCCCACAGCTCTCTGTCTCAATTCCTTGCTGCCAGCAGAACTGATGACTCGAAGGTTGGGTTGCTGAACTGAAGATTGCCGGTTCGAATCCAACCTGGGGAGAGAGCAGATGAGCTCCCTCTATCAGCTCCAACTCCATGTGGGAACATGACAGAAGCCTCCCACAAGGATCGTAAAAACATCAAAACATCCAGGCGTCCCCTGGGGAACATTTTTGTAGATGGCCAATTCTCTCACACCAGAAGCAATTTGCAGTTTCTCAAGTCGCTCCTGCTCCCTCCCCCCCCAAAAAACCCCTCTTTATTCTGTCTAATGGCAAGACTGGCCCTGGCATTGTGAAGAACAACAGCACCCCTACCTGTACGGCATGCTGGATGGTGGTAGGGAAATGGCGCAGAGTACAGAAAGGATGCTCTTTCTCTTCCATGTCCTGAGCTTGGCCATATGGCTCTGTTAGAAAGGGCACACAGACCTGAACATGGCCCCTGGCACCGTGAGTCCCAGAATCGAGCAACGGCTTCAGGTATTGCACACACCTTTTGCCCACATACTCTCCTGTTGGGAAACAAGGGATAGGATGAGAACAACAAGTAAGCCCTTTATGGCTAGTTTAGGGTGTGTGGTCCAGGTACACATAGAGGCCTGTTCTCCAGCAGAGGGGAATGATCTGTGCATGCAAGGCGAACAGCGGTTGTCAGAATTAATACTGGAGAGGCCTCCTGTCCCTTTAGGATTTCATCATATTAAGGTAATGAAACGGATGAAAATGTTTTGCTCAGTAGAGCTCAGTAGAGCTCAATTTTTTAATTAAACGGATGAATTCCTTACCTTCACCACACTTCCACGCAACTTAGTATGTTCTCTGCATTCTTTGAGTAAATTTCTCACCACATTACAGATCTGAGGACCCACCCACCATCTCTCCCCCGCATTATTTTTTGGAAGAAACCCTCCTCTCCTTGAAATTTCAGCCTTGCTCTGTATTAACATGAGCATATTCAGTTTGCCCTTTTGGAGTACTTCCTAAAGGGAGAAGTAAGAAAGAAAGATAGAAAGATAGAAACAAGATGAATTAGGTATTTCAGTGTTATTTCTGGCATGAGGAAAGGGGGGGGGGAAACGCTGCAACCAAGTTGTATGTGCTCTGAGAACAAAGTATTATACACACTGTACAATACTTTCAAAATCATATACAAGAAAATTACTAGGAGATACTTGCATCATAGTGTAATTGCAACCAGGCTTTGAAGCTGCAAGGCTATTAAATGCCAGTCAAGATGGCCAGTTGCAACATTCCCTCTTGCTTCTGATAATAATGAGAGAATGCTTCTGGAACACTGCCTAGACAGCCCTGAAAGGCGCTAGAGTTTAATCCAGCTCAGTGGGCCTCATTCCCAAGGAATTTTATTTTGAAGTGACATTATCTAGGGCTCCATCAGCACTGCCATATAATCTAGGTCCTGAATCCCAAAGATCTGGATACTTGGATCATCACAAAATTGCAGCCAGGCTTTGAAACTGCAAGGCTATTCAGTGCTAACCAAGGTGGCCAGTTGCAAAATTCCTACTTGCCTCTGATAATGATGAGATAATGCTTCTCGAACATGGCCAGACAGCCCTGAAAGAGTTTAGAGTTTAATTGAACTCAGCGGGCCTTATTTCCAAATAATTTTATCTTGATGTAACAATTCCAACAATCCCACTTGCCTCTGAGGATGCCTGCCACAGATGTGGGCAAAATGAAATCCAGCTTCTGTATCCCAAAGATCTGGATACTTGCTTGATAGCATTATTGCAGCCAGGCTTTGAAGTAGCAGGGCTATTCCCCCTTCCTTCCTCTCTCTCTTGCTCTTTCTCTCTTGCTCTTTCTTTCTTTCTCTCTCTTTCTCTGTGACAGAGATGGTGGCGGCCTTCCTCCTCCCTCACCCTCTCCCCCTCTCTCTCTGGAAGGGAGGGAGGGAGGGACCCGGAAAGGCTTTTTAAAAAGAAATAACTTTTTTTTGGCAACTGGCTCCATGAGGAAGAGGTAATGGCTGCGGAACTCTTCCTTACTGGGGTGGTTGGTTTAGCTCCTCCCAGAACTTCCCCTCGCACATTTTCAACGAAGGCCACAAGTTCCCTATCACCTTCTGAAACGCTGAAAAAGATTGCTGGCCATCACGCTTAAAAATACACAAGGAATGCTCTCTTCTACACTTGAAGCCAAACAAATGTGGTGGGAGCAGTGGCTTCCCAAATTTTAAGTGTAGCACTCAGTGGAATTTAGTATATGTGATGAAGTTATTAATGGCTGTAAAGAAAGGGAATTTCTGCAGGAGCCCTCTCCATTTTTCAGCCTTACAATTCTACTTGAAAGTTTCCTATTCCTCCTCTTCTTGTACCTGTTGCTTACGATGCTTGTCTTAGACTGGATCTACACTGCCTTATATCCCAGGATCTGATTCCAGATTATCTGCTTTGAACTGGATTATATGAGTCTACACTGCCAGATAATCTGGGATAAGCAGATAATCTGGGATCAGATCCTGGGATAAAGGGCAGTGTAGATCCAGCCTTAGTCTGGCTGATGATGGATAGGCCTTGAGTCCTCACAATAGTAATTTCGGAAGCTATTATTCCTCTGATGCTAGTGAACAGAAGTGTACAGAATGAAATCACAGAATCTCAGCATTGGAAGGGGCTTCAAGGGCTATCTAGTCCAGCCCTCTGCCAATCAGGAATAAACAACCAAAACATTCAGTTTAAAGACATCCATAGTAGGAGAGTGCACCACTCTCC
The DNA here is from genome assembly GCF_035594765.1 of Anolis carolinensis. Classification (NCBI taxonomy): domain Eukaryota; kingdom Metazoa; phylum Chordata; class Lepidosauria; order Squamata; family Anolidae; genus Anolis; species Anolis carolinensis. The sequence continues at coordinate 86,676,981 of NC_085842.1, read as the reverse complement.
ATGCCCATATTATTATACTGTCAGACTATTGTAGGCATCAGGAAGTTTTTCCCATTACTTAGTTGAAATATTCTGACAAAGAAGGCATTGTTCAGTATTGACCTGTATCTACACTGCCAGTTTCTGAATCCAGGTTATCTGATATGAACTGGATTATATGGCAGTATAGACTCATATAATTCAGTTGAAATCAGATAATCTGGATTCAGAAAATGGATTATATGGCAATGTAGATCCAGCCCAAATTAGCACTCTGTGGGAAGGGGGGGACTAGGATGAGAGAAAGGGAGACCACTGACAAGTCAGTAAATAAATCAAAGACAACTGTCTCATCTGAATGGACCAGTGCTTTCTGTGTTTGTGGGAGCTGCCCTTCTTGCCTTCTTTTCAGCTATAATTTAAAAATTATAGTTTTTAAAACAGACCCAGAGAGCAGGAAATGGTGCCAGTTCACTTCTCTTCCACAGCATGCATTCGCCTGTCTGTGGCTCACGACTCAATACTGAAGAATGGAATAACAAAAGGCTTGGTAGTGATATTGTGCTGCTTCCTAAACATTCAAAGCACTTCAGTGTTTAAAAAAAAGTACAACAAATACAGTTATATTAAGTAGGCCAGTTATATCTTCTCCATAGCAGTGGAGAGACCAAACGGCTTGCCTAAGACTCACAAGGGATGAAGAGTTCATGGTTAGATGAAAATCTGGGCCAGGAACTCACGCCTTACAGTCGACCTTGTGCGTTCTGCAAGTGTGCATGCAAGGGACACATCAAAAGCTTTGGACTTTGGATCTGGACTGAGACGCCTTTCATCCTTTTAGCAATAAGTGGGAGCAGTCCTATTTGTACAAACAAGTCTTCTTGACCTTGAATGCAGCCTTTGCTTGGCCCTTCCTCAATTTGTAATTCAATCAACAGTGTAAGACTTATGTGATACCTTCCCTCTGAAACTTTCCAAGCATTCCTGAGTATCTGTTTTTTTAACAGGTATTATGTTCACAGGGGAAAAACTTGGAAAATGTGTTTATCAGTTTTTGATCGTGATTAATATACCACTGTGTAGAAGGACAAAATGCCCACTAGTTAAAGGACTTTCTCTTACATATCCCTGTCTGTCCCTTTGTCATGAGCTGCAGCTTGTGTGTGTTTCTGAATGCACGTATCGTCTACAAATACTCCTTGCAGCATCCCACCATTTCTTCTTTTCAATGTTCATTGCCCAGTGTTTAGAACCGGGGGGAAACTTTTTCTGGGGGTTGTAGTCCAAAAAATTGTGTGAAGGCCTGTTCTAGCCATACTACACAATACTATGAAAACAAATAATCTAAAATAAACACATGTTTCAAATGGATTCAGTTTGAGAATATGGAGAACATTGTGCTGAACAGAGGCTAAGGCTGCACTCCTACTCACATTTACATGTAAGTAACTCCCTCCATGAACTCAATAGGGTTTATTTTTGAGTTGATGTGCCTACAATTATAATGTATAAGAATAAACTGTGGTAAGGGACTGCCAATGCATGTACTTGAGGTAAGTCAGGAAGAATATTATGGATCCTACCTCTAAGTAAACATGCATGCAACTGTACTACAGATCAGAATTTGGTTTAAATCTCTGTCATGTATTCCCTCTGTGGCCTTAAGCAAGCCATTCTCTCTCACCATTCCCATCTGTATTAGGGGGACATTATTATTATTATTATTATTATTATTATTATTATTATTATTATTATTATTATCTGCATTTCTATACCACTTTTCTCACCCCTGGGGGGACTCAAAGCGGTTTAGAACATAATAAATGGCAAAATTAAATGCCTTACATATATAAAAAATATATCACATATTTAAATAAACATATAGATTAAACAATTAAAACTATAAAAGCATCAAACATAGACATATGTATGAAACATATTAATAATAACAACCACCACCCTAGAAACCTGGGCATTCAGTCTGTAAAGCACTCACTGGCTTGAAAGGTGTCTAGGGCATTGACAACACCATCCAGCCGAAGGAAGAAGTCATCCCCATAGAAGTGCTCTGTTTCAGGTCCAACTTGATTCTGCTCAGCTACCACATTAATCTTTGGATTCATGAATTTTATTGCAGTAGCTGCCACTTCTGATTTCAGCTTCTGTAGAGACAAAGGGGAAAGAAAAAACACACAAACCAATGAATAGTTTAAAAATTATCTCAAGAGCCATTAGTCAGAGCACCAGATAAAAGACAAGGCAAATCAAGATCCCCATCTTTAATATAAGGAACAATGTTGCCTTGTGTTGATATCCATTCCCTGACTATCAGGGAAATTGTCTCCCTTTAGTTCCCAAACCTCTTTCCCACCATCATATTTTTAAGACTTACAGACACATCCTGCTGTCGAAAAAGGAATTGCCTGTTGAGATTGGAGTATTCGATGGTATCCATGTCTGTCACAGAGAGGCTCCCTCCCATTCCAGCCGCCAAACCCATCATGGCAAAATTCTTCAGGAGCTCACAGCCAATGGCACCTGCTCCCACCTGTGGAAGTTGGTCATAAAAATGAATATGACGACCTTAAGCCAAGATGTTGTCCAATGTGCTATAGTGGTATAAGAAGGGTACAAAAGAAGAATCCTCCTCAATTATGGGTAGCTGGTTTACATATAAGGTTTCCTATTTGCAAAGGCTATTAGGGTTTTTTTCCATGCAAGAAGGCAAGAAGAAATTATATATGCAGACCCCAAGTTACTAACAAGATAGGTCAGTTCTGTAGGTCAGTTCTTCCGTTGAATTTGTTTGTAAGACGGAACAGGTACATTTTAAAGTGTAACTCAAGCCATATATATACACACATGCATACACTTTGGATCACATAGGGAAGGGATAACACCCCTGTGGTGGTTTTTGTTTTGTTTTGTTTTTTGTTGTCTGTGCCCCTGTTCAGAAGATTTCACCTCAATTTCTATCCCTGTAGTTTTGAAAAAAATGGCTTGTTGTGCAAACAAGGATTGGTGATAAAGCTTCAGTGAAGACACCCTTTCCCCATGATAACTCTTCCTGTTGTCTCACCCTTGTTCTTCTTAACTATGAGTAATTTTAAGTCGGATGTTTGTAACTTGTGAAGTGCCTGTACATAGATTCTGTCCTTCCTGTACCCTGCTGTCATGATTGGATATAAGGTCCTTCTTGGGGTTTTTTCCCCTAGAAACCTACATCATGTCTTTATCTCTGGCATAATGTTTTCTATATATTCTTCCTCCTCTTGGCAGAAAAATGACAGGTTCAAAGAAGACAGATAAATGATGCCTGCAGTTCCCTATATGGAGTACACTGAAATTACAGAGGCTGATAGAAGTCTTAAGAACAGTGTCAGAAACTGCCATAGAAGCTCAGTATTTTAATAATGCAATTCTGGAGGTTTTAATGGAAACAACATTATGAGAAACTGAACTGAATCCCATAGTGAAAACAGAGCTATTTACCACATTTTATATTATGTTACAGAAGTTTGTTAGCCAAAGCATGTAAAAACAGGGGAAATAATTTGACTCCAATACATCATGACTACATTTGGCAGCCTAAATTAAACCTTACTTGTGCTACAAAACAAGCACTGGAAGAAAAACCCAGAAGCTCATTAGATCTTTGTGCCAATTCATCAAATGTTTATAACACACAAGAAACAATACAAGGCCTTCAAACAAGAAAAAGGAGTAAAACCGGGATGTAACATCAACCCAACCCTCTTTTATCTTATAAATCAACTATCTACCATTTTTTTTGAAACTGTTATGAAGTTCAGGATTACCAGCATATGACTCAACCACACACTGCCTCTTGAACACTAGTGACCTCACTATGCTCTCACCTCAACCAAAGTGAATGACAGAGAACTTTTAACTCAAGAAAGGTTTTGCAATACATGGGATGTGTTCACATGAACTGGAGGAAATACCCACATTCCACAATATTTAAGAAGAAGTACTACATGAATCAGAACCCTAAGATTAACTTTGGAAGTATAAATTATATACATCCTAATGATAAATTTATCATAAAATATTAGGAAATACTGTCTAGGAAATGTGAAAGTAAAGAATTAAAAAAAAGAGTTGTTGAAGGCTTTCATAGCCAGGATCACAGGGTTGTTGTGTGTTTTCCGGGCTGTATGGCCATGTTCCATGAGAGAATACTTCTGGAACATGGCCATACAGCCTGGAAAACACACAACAACCCAAAAAAATAGTTTATAAACTAATTAGGTGTCATATCTGTCTCCAACTTCCAAATATTGCATTCAGAAAAGTTAAATTAAATACCAAAACATGCTAGGCAAACTGAAAAAATATGCATATTACATAAATAAAAATTGCATCATTTATTCTCATTCCATGATTTGAATTGACACAGAGTGTGTGAGAGAGAAAGATGCATATCAGTAAAATGCACCATTTGGACCAGAACTGGAGAATGCTGAATTTATTTATTTATTTTATCTGGGACATTTCTATATCACCTTTCTCCAAAGACTCAAGATGGTTAACACCCATAGTTAAAACATAACAACATAAAATAACTCATTAAAATAATCCCAAGTTGGTCCATATCAGACTTAAAATTATCAAAATTAATTAAACAGACTAAAATACCCAGGCGGGCAAAATGTGATTATAAAGTGCAAGTTCTAGGCTTCTGTCACCATTAGTTAAAAGCTATTCCACACAGGAAAGTTCTCAAGTTTTTCCTAAAGGCCAAGAGGGTGGGGGCTGCTCTTATCACTTCAGGCAAAGCGTCCCAAAGTTTTGGTGCCACACTCAAGAATGTGCCAATCTCTAACCAATTTTAAATGATGGCTGTCCCTGAGTTGAGTGGAGAGAAGCGTTCAATCTTAATAATCTACCTGGCTTGTATGGTAGGACACAATGTCTCAAGTATCCTGGAACGAAACCGTGTAGGGCACATTGCAGTAGTCCAAACGGGGTGTAACCAGTGCGTGTATTACCATGGCCAAGTCAAGTCAAGAAATGTCCACACTGGCATACAAGTTTTAATTGTGCAAAGGTCACTACCACCACCTGGGCTTCCAAATTTAAGGCGGAATCCAGAACCACCCCCAAACTGTGAACCTGAGATTTTAGGGGGAGCGTAACTCAATCCAGCTCCAGTTGTAACCCTATTTTCAGATCGATCTTGCGCAAGACCCGCAGTACTTCCGTTTTGTCTGGATTAAGCTTTAATTTGTTTGCCCTCATCCAGTCCATTACCGCCCACAGCAACGGTTCAGGTGCAGAACTGTTTCCTTGGTTCCAGATGGAAAGTAGTAGAGTTGGGCATCATCTGCATTGAGATAGTACCAAACTCCAAAAGTCTGGATGATCTCTCCCAGCAGTTTCAGGTAGATGTTAAACAACATTGGAAATAATTATGAGCCCTGTGGGATTCCACAGCCCAGAGGCCATGGAGTCGAGCAGGACCCCCCCCCCCCCAAAAAAAAACCATTTTCTGGAGATGACCCAAGAAGAAGGACTGGAACCACTGCAATACAATGCCTCCAAGTCCCATCCCCACCAGGCTTGACCAAAGCCATTTCTGTCCCATGCCCTGGCCTGAAGCCACATTGAAATGGATCTAGAAAATCAGTGTCCTCCAGAAACCTTTGGAGTTAATTGGCCACCAACCATTCTGAGATCTTACTGATAAAAGTCAAATTTGAAAGTGGCCTATAGTTGTTCAAATTTGTAGGATTAAGGGATGGCTTTTTCAAACTGTCTCAGCACGGTTTCTTTCAAGACCTTGGGGACCTTGCCTTGATTTAATGACCAGTTCCCTTATCCAGGCCATACTCCCCCTGACCTGCTTTACCAGCCAGGATGGGCAAGGGTCCAATTTACAGGTTGTGGCCCTCACTTCTCCCCACATTTTGTCAGCATCCTCGAGCAAACCCAATTGAAATTGATCCGTTAAAACTGGATAAGACTGTGCATTGGCTACATCCACCGGAGGTACCAAAATCATCCCGAATCCGACTGATCTTATTTACGAAGTGGCGAGCGAAGTCCTTGCATTGATCTGCGGTGTGGGGTAGGTAGACTTCGTCTTTTGAGTTTAGAAGTCCACTGACCACTCTGAATAATTCAGATGGTCTGTTTTTTGCAGTGGCGATGGAGGTTGCGAACAGTTTTTCCCCCCATTGCTTCTATGGTTTCATTGAAGGGCTTTTGGTGGAGCTTCGCCAATCGCACTCGAGTCTCCTTCCCATCTGTTTTATTGCTAATAGCTCCTTGGAGAGCCAAGGGGCTGATTTAGCTCTGCATCTGGGAAGGGGCGCTTCGGAGCGATCCTATTGATGGTCCTGGCTGCCTCTGCATTCCAGAGCTCAACCATGGAATCAATAGGATCACCTACCCTGGTAGCTGGAAACTCCCCAAGAGACATCAGGAATCCATCCGAATCCATAAATCTCCTGGGGTGGACCATCTTAGTGGGTCCGCCACCTCCGCAGAGGAAAGGGATCCCAATGAGTCTAAACCTGACCAGGAAATTATCTGATCATAATAAAGGAACTGTTGACAGTTCTTCCCCTATCCAATTATGTCTCCCTTCGCCTTCTGAATCAAACACCAGATCCAAAATGTGTCCAGCCTTATGAGTAGGGCCAGCTATCACTTGGGACAGCCCCATAGTTGTCATGGAGATGTCCCAAGTGAAGTCCTGAGCGGCGCCTACAAGGATTGATTTGGCATGGATATTGAAGTCTCCCAAAACCAACAGTTTGGAAGAGTCCAAGGCCATGCCCAAAATCAACTCTGTCCGCATGGCTGGTACACCAACAAGATGCCTTGTCTTTAGGAAGGGTCTCAAAAGCTACATTCCAGTAGTGATTGGTATCTGTCTCAAATATCTGTTTCAAATATATTTGAAGACATAAATGCTGGAACCTCACTATCAATGAAATCACTCTCAAATTCACTTTATTGTATTCATTCAGGCCTCTAGTCGGACATACCCTGGTTACAACCCCCAAATAATTACTTTTATTATTGTTTGTATTATTACTCAATAGCAGGATTGATCAAATAATCTGGAGGCCACTGTTAACAAATGACCACAGTAAATGAGATGAAATCTTTCCAGATTCCTCTCTTAACAGTTGTCCTAGCAAATGTTGTATTTACAAAGAAACTCCAACAACAGCTGCAAAGCAAATCTAGGTCAGTTAACTCATCATACAAAAATCAGGCTTCAACTTTCAAACTAAGGCAGTGAACACTCCCCCAGCTGTAGAGCACTTGGGGAAAAATACTAAAGTGAAATGAAAAGTCAAACCAGTCTCATGACTTCAATGTCTAAACGAATAAACTATCCCCAACCAGCAAAGAGAGCAATCTAGCTGAATTTCAGTTTTAACTCATGGGGCTATCAAGAGTCATTTGGAAAAACTACAGATAAATTGTCATGAGATATCCCAACCTTTCCCAATCTGACACTTTCCAGGACTTCTGGAATACAATACCTATTATCCATAGCCAGTGACTGCCACTGGCTGCAGACTACACATGCAAACCAAGAAGAACAAGACATGGTCTACAACCACAAGGATTAGAGGTGATAAAACCAACTCAATTAAAGGACAACTAGCAGATAGGAACTTCGTGATTTATTACATAAAACTTTAAAATTACTGTGATTACTAAAAATCAACATGGAATTCTCAAAGACAAATTATGCCAGACTAATCGTCTCTTTTTTTTTATAGTTACAAGCTTGGTAGATGCAGGGAATGCTGTGGATGTAGCATATGTTGATTTCAGTAAGGCCTTTGACAAGGTCCCCCATGACCTTCTTGCAAACAAACCTATCAAATGTGAGCTAGGCAATGCTACTGTTAGGTGGATCTGTAACTGGTTAAAATCAACCGAACCCAAAGAGTGCTCACCAATGGTTCAACTTCATCCTGGAAAGAAGTGACTAGTGGAGTGCTGCAGGGTTCAGTCCTGGGCCCATTACTGTTCAACATCTTTGTTAATGACTTAGATGAAGGTTTAGAGGGTATGCTTATCAAGTCTGCATATGACACTAAATTAAGAGGGATAGCTAATACTCCAGAGGATAGGATTAGAATTCAAAATGACATTAACAGATTAGAAAGCTGGGCCAAAACTAACAAAATGTATTTCAACAAGGACAAATGTAAGATACTACACTTAGGCAGAAAAATGAAATGCAAAGATACAGAATACGTGACACCTAGCTCAACAACAGTCCATGTAAAAAAAATCTTGGAGCTTCATGGACAACAAGTTGAACATGAGCCAACAGTATGATGCAGCAACTAAAAAAAGCAAATGGGCTTTTGGACTACATCAAAAGGAGTATAGTGTCTAGATCGAGGGAAGTCATGGTGCCTCTCTATTCTGCTTTGGTTAGACCTCACCTACCGGTAGAATACTGTGTCCAGTTCTGGGTACCACTGTTTAAAAGAGACATTGACAAGCTGGAAGGTGTCCATGGGAGGGTGACTAAAATTATCAAATGTCTGGAGATCATGCCCTATGAGGAGTATCTTAAAGAGCTGGGTATGTTTAGCTGGCAGAAGAGAAGGTTGAGACAGGATCACCATGTTGAAGGTTGAGACAGGATCACCATGTTTCACTATGTGAAAGGAAGGGGGAGCAGGCTTCTTTTCTGCTGCCCTGCAAATTAGGACTCAGAATAATGAGTTCAAATAACAGAGAAGGAGATTCAATCTGAACATTAGGAAGAGCTTCCTGACTGTAAGAGCTGTTCAGCAGTGGAACTCTCTGCTTCAGAGTGTGGCGGAAGCTTCTTCTTTGGAGGCTTTTAAACAGAGGCTAGATGGAAATCTGTCAGAAGTACTTTGATTGTGCTTTTCCTGCATGGCAGAGTGTAGGACTACATGGCCCATGTAGTCCTACACTGGATGTGGGACCAAGCTTTTGGGCCATCCTAAGATACGGTTGATATAATCTGATGTATTCATTGGATTAATGTGAAATTGAATACAGACTGGCTCTGACTTTTGGCCCAATGCTACTGGCCCTGTTGTAATGGTCACACAGTGTTTTACTGTTTTAAATGGGGTATGATATTGGTTTTTAAGTGTGTTTTACGATTGTTTGTTTTACTATATTTTGTATTATATGTGCATTAATCTTGCCATTATGTAAGACCGCTCTGGGTCCCCCGGGGGAGAAGAGCGGTATATAAATTAAATAAATAAATAAATGTGGTCTCTTCCAACTCTATTATTCTATTATTCTAAATCAATCTGAAATTAACTCCATCATAATACAAAAAGCAGAGATAAAAGCAGCGTCTTAAAGTTGCTCAACGGATACAGTGGCAACAAGATTTAAGGTACAGTGGAGACTGGACCAGGAAAGTAATTGCTCTTTTAAATTTTGGCAGATCCGTGACCATTTGGTTTCTCTTCCTCTTTAAAAGGTAAAGGTTTCCCCTGACATTAAGTCCAGTCGTGACCGACTCTGGGGGTTGGTGCTCATCTCCATTTCTAAGCCGAAGAGCCGGCGTTGTCCATAGACACCTCTAAGGTCATGTGGCCGGCATGACTGCATGGAGCGCCGTTACCTTCCCGGTACCTGTTGATCTACTCACATTTGTATGTTTTTGAACTGCTAGGTTGGCAGGAGCTGGGGCTAACAGCGGGCGCTCATTCCGCTCCCGGAATTTGAACCTGGGACCTTTTGGTCCGCAAGTTCAGCAGCTCAGCGGTTTAACACACTGTGCCACCAGCCTCTTTATCTATTAGCAAAAGGAATCCCTTTGTTAACAATGCTCTCTCTGTCTTCCCCACATTATTCTGCCAGGATAACCAGAATATGAACCAGAGGACACTGATAAATAATAAGAATGATGGCTATAAAAATCACACCAATGTGTTGGATGCACAATCTGACTAGTGGCAGAGCATCTCCTTAAATCATAATACACTGCATGGTGTGGGTTTTGCTTCATCTGATTTATCATAAAGAACCACCCCTGCAACCCATTATCTACCCTGCAAACTCACCATAAAATATTTTTGCTTCCCCAGTTGTTCCTGGAAGTCAGTCCCAAATACAGCAATCTGTCCATCGTAGCGGCTATTACACTGTTAAAGGAAAGAGATGGTTATTATTAAAGATCTAACCAGAATGCTCCAAACAAGAGAAAAAAAGAGATTAATATTGATCAATGGCAGAAGGTCTGGAGAGAGGGGGGGGGGGCAGACAGACAGACAAACAGGGAGCGGGGAATATATGGATTCAAGGTGATGCCCTACCACAGGGCAATAGAGAGGTACAATAGATCCAGATCCAATAAAGAGATACCAGAATAAAAGTGGAGGCTTATACATACTATCTCACTTCCTTCTAGGCTAGTAGGGGGGAAATTGATGGTCCTATATCCTAAATGTGCAGTGGAAAAATACAAATCCCACAATTACTCACTGGAGCACAATCTTCTGCTGTTAGCTGTACATTACTTTCAGGAAGGCATTCATAAGCATCGAAGTACAGCCACTGATCCAGAGGGGCGAACTTCCCTGAGGCAGCCTGTAAGCAGAACAAAAAAGAAGAGGTGCCCATACCACCTTCTAGACTAGAGCCAGGGCACTTAGCCTTTTAGCCTAGAGGGCCACAATACTAACTCTGCAGCGGTGGCTTGCAAATACATCCCTCCATGCCAATGGAAAGCCCTCTCTTCCTTCCTAACACAAAGTGCAAAGTATATGAAGTTTGCTGGGAACAGACTGATAAAAAAATTCTCCATCGTTTCACCTAGAGATCCTTGTGCTGATATTTGTTGCTTGTTCCTCTTGGAATGGGATAATGTATTTGAAAACGTCACAGAAGGTTCTGGTACCATTATGTTTAGCCTGGGCCATTGAATCTTACTATTCTACTGATGAAACAGAATGGAATATAAATATTTCAATAATATTTATTAATATAGGTATACCTCAGTAAACAGAGTTTCTGGCAAGAAACCTCCATTTCACAAAGGCGATTTATATTAGTGCATCCCCTATGACTTTTTCCTCATTTTCTGTCTAGGTGGGCATCTTTTAGCTGCATTGAAATTGGGAGAATGTTGAAGGAGAGTTGAAGAAACACAAGATTTTTGGTTATCAGGTCACAGCAGCATGTTCTCAATAAACCAATTAACAAAGTTTGAATTAGAAACAGCAGGACACTACTCTAACCAATCTTACTAGATCTGTGTTCCTGTTTCCGACAGGCAAAGTAAACAGCAGCTACATCCAAATTCTCTTACTGTGCATGTGTGAATAGGAAAACAGAGAGAAAAGGTGAAAGTGCAGAGGTCTGACTCACTGGCATGTAAAAACACCTCCATATCTATAAATTTGGCCACCAAAGGAGAAACCATAAAAATAGTCAAAGAAAAAGCTGTCTTTGGGTGCATTTTGGAAAACTCAGTACACCACTTAGAAGATACAAAATGTTTTTGCTTACTTATGCAAAGCTAACTTTGCCTAGTTATTTCATTTTAAAAGTGCATATTGTAAGTTTCAAATAAAAATTCTGCTGAAACATGTTGAAATTATTTCTTTTTTTATGAGGTAGGAATCTAATCCTATTCTTTCCAAGTTATTTCTGTAATACCCAGGAACACATGTACTTCATTAATTAAGGTGTACCTGTAAACTGTCTTTAAAGTGTCATATGACTTTGTCATTCTCACTTTGGTTTAGAATCATATTCTGCCATGGATTTTCCTTAAGATAAGATGCAACATAGGTCTTAGGGTTCGGGTGTGTGGAGCTGCAAGAAAGTTTGGCGATCCATATGTTCTTCAGTTCATTCTGCATTAAGTATCCCTTGAAAATCGAATCTCTTTTTAAAGAAAACAACAGGTTAAAAGATATTGTCTAACCTATGATATAAGATATCTAGCAATTAAGTTACAATTCAGGACCAGATTGGGAGATATTGGATTACCAGCAACACTCCATTTTTCCATAGTAAACATGTGCCAAAATATTTCTTAATAGCTTTGATAATTCTCTAAGGTATTAGCATTTCTCATATTGTACAGGGAGGCTAAGGTCTTAGGGTGCCTAGATCATGTTTTTATTAAGTAGTTGCTCTGCACATACTTTTATGGGAGATCCTGACACTGACACCTTTCATTTGTAACTCTACACTATTTCTAACCATGCTGCTGAAAAGGGGGAGAACCAGTGTGGTGCAGTGATTGGAGTGTTGGATTACAACTCCAGGAGATTAGGGTTCAAATCCTTGCTCAGTTATAGAAATCCACTGGGTAATTGAAGGTCTGGAGAACAAGCCCTATGAGGAACACTTTAAAAGGCTGGGCATGTTTAGCCTGCAGAAGAGAAGGCGGAGAGGAGACATGATGAGGGCCATGTATCAAAATGTGAGGGGAAGTCACAGGGAGGAGGGAGCAAGATTGTTTTCTGCTGCTCTGGAGACTAGGCTGCGGAACAACGGCTTCAAACTACAGGAAAGGAGATTCTACCTGAACATTAGGAAGAACTTCCTCACTGTGAGAGCTGTTCAGCAGTGGAACTCTGTGCCCCAGACTGTGGTGGAAGCTCCTTTTTTAGATGCTTTTAAACAGAGGCTGGATGGCCATCTATCGAGGGTGCTTTGAATGTGATTTTCCTGCTTGGCAGGGTGTTGGACTGGATGGCCCACAAGGTCTCCTCCAACTCTATGGTTCTGTGATTATTCTATGATCTTGGCCAAATCAATCTCTCTTAGCCTCGAAACAAGACAATCGCAAACACCCTGCCCCCCAAAAAAGTATGATAGGGTCACCATAAATTAGCATTGACTTGGAGCCCCCAGATGGCGTAGTGGACTAAGTGACTTGAAGGTTGGGTTGCTGACCTGAAAGCTGCCAGGTTCGAATCCCACCTGGGGAGAGTGTGGATGAGCTCCCTCTATCAGCTCCAGCTCTATGCGGGGACATGAGAGAAGCCTCCCACAAGGATGGTAAAAACATCAAAACATCCGGGCATCCCCTGGGCAACGTCCTTACAGACGGCCAATTCTCTCACTCCAGAAGCAACTCCGGTTGCTCCTGACACAAAAAAAAAGCATTGACTTGGAGACACTTAACAACAACTAATTAACTTGTGCAAATTGTACAAAGATATCTCGTTAATATGCATTCTCTCCCCCTCAGGCTCTATCTACACTGCCATATAATGTAGTTTTAAACTGCACTATATGGTCAGTGCAGACTCATATAATGCAGATCAATGTGGTTTGTCTACATTATATGAGATTACATTGACCATATAATGCAGTTCAAACTGTATTACATGGCAGAGTTGATAGAGCCTCCATCCCTATCCCTCTGACAACATGTGAAGGAATCTTGTAGCAGACTTAGGCTACCAACATCTTTCTTAGGCGCTACAAGATCCCTTTGCGAACTGGTATTTCAGACTAACATGGCTATTACTTTTTGGGTGATACACAGATCTATAGGTGAACACTCTACCTAAATATTAGAATTTTGAAGGAAATTTTCCTTTGTTCTCTCCTATTGGTTTACTGAACAGACAGTAATTGATTTATTCCATTTCAGAAACCACTGGTTTAAAAATAAATGGCCTAACGAATGGGAACAAAAAGTCTCTGGTAATGCTGAAAGCTCACAGGAAATACTTTAGGATAATGAAAATGTCAAATGGATGTCTCAAATTAAAGTAGAAAGCAGAGGAACAAAACATGGAACTTCCAGAAACTTTTTAGCCTATCTGCAGTCTGCATGGGATAAGGGCACTGGTGGAGAGAAAGCCAGACTCTGTAAGCATAACATGCCATCTGGCGGACACTTGTTAAAATGATACTACACCATCATATCTGCCACTGAATAAAAATATTTGTTTGTATATTAGAATCAGCTCCAAAGAATGGATTGTCACTTATCTGCATTAGCCAATGTTCAAACCTAAGATTAAAGAAATAACTACACAAGGATTAAAGATGGAAGCCAAGAAGAAAGTAGCTCTACTGAAAACCAGGCTGTATTTGTTATGTTTATATTTTATGTTATATAACAATAAAGTGTAAGACAATAAAGGCACATTTGTTTATAAAGTATTATAGGTAAGAAAGTGTTTGAAGGAAGCTATGATCACTATTAAAATTATTTTTCCTGAACATCAGAAAATATGATACCTATTTTTATAAGATGTCTCACATTCACAAGGTCCCATTAATCACATGCAGCTACAACTCCTATGATTTCAGAGCACTGAATTATGGCAAAGTTGAACTGCATTAATTTTACAGTGTAGATTTACATGCAGTTAGATAAACTTGCAAGGGCAAACTGCCTTGAGGTCAAATCTGCATACGGCTCAAGTACCTATAGTTGTGTAAGACCAGGTAATTTCAACCAGGTAACAAGCAACATGTGCTAAAATTCCCTGCTCTACATAGGCACCATCACCAGTTTTCACTCTGGCAACCCTGTATTGACAGAGAAAGGAGAGCAACAGAACAAATTGTGTAGATGCTGCCCCCTCTCCATTACACCTGTAGCCAGTGTTGAACATGAGCCCGTGGGTTGGACCATCCTTAAGATGTCTGAAGTCACATTGGAACTTCTTACTAGTATGACAATCAAACAGAAACTTACATGTGACCAAGCTACTTATGTATAAACCTGTCCCCTGCAGACTATGGGTCCAGGCAGTGTTCCCAAATCTGGGAGTGGATCCAGAGTCTATCTCTTCTCTTCAGTGACTAGCTTGTTTCCACATACATGAATACTGTATGAAAGAGGCCTAGACCTGGGGTCTGGGAACTTCCCCATACACCTCAGATAAGTGCCTGACCACACCTAAGTAAGCACTAAACCTGAAGCAGAAGACTTGAAGCTCTTCAAAGTGATATTTTCTCCTCTTGAATTAGAAGATTCTGTGAAGTAGTAGCCACTGCAAAACTAGATGTTAATTGACTCATATTTGAATTAAGTTCAAGATGACTAATCTTGAATCCATTTTTGTAAATGTTCAATTGACAATCTGAACTGGATAATCCAAACCAAAACTAGCTAGATTGGTTTAAAGAAGGCAGGCAGTTCCCTGAAGTTCAACAGTGGTATTGAGGGAAATGAAAGAGAAACTCAAATTATCTCTTCTGGGTTCAACTTGTGGGCTCTGACTCAGTTATACTAATGAGAAGCCTATGTTTAGAAAATTTCAGACTCTTGCTTAACAGGACAAAAAGGCATTATTATAATAATGATGACACCAATAATTTCAGGGAACAATTTCTAAGTGTTAAAAATCATTCCATATGCATTATTTAGTTATAAAATTAAAGTAGGTCAAAACCTTTTTTCTGACTCAGGACATGATTCACTTTGAGAAGAATCTACTTTCCAGCAGTTAATGGGGTTATTGGCACAGGTTCAGGCCATGGCAAAGCAAGGCAACACGGCCAGAGGTGATGGGCACTCTCCTCACCCAGGATACAAAGTCCAGCTCAGGTCTGGGCATGTCTCCTCAAGAGTAAATCCAAATGCAATAGGTCCCTGACCTGCAAACCAGAACTTAGTTACACTAACAACTTCTAGGCTATGATTAGTGTCTTAATTCAGAAGTACTTAACATGCAAATCATTAGCTGTAGATTCACCATCCCTGCCTTAACACAATCCTGTATGTCAGTATTGTTACCTCTCCTTATTGCAGATAAGGCAGGAGGACTGAAGATAAGAGACAGAACAGCTTGTCTGAGACCAACTAGGCTGTGGTTCTCAACCTGGGGTCCCCAGATGTTTTTGGCCTACAAGTCCCAGAAATCCCAGCCAGTTTACCAGCTGTTAAGACGTCTGGGAGTTGAAGGCCAAAAACATCTGAGGACCCCAGGTTGAGAACCATTGAGCTAGTGAGTTCATGGCAGCAGTGGTTTGCAATGAAGTTTCTTTGGCCCCATCTACACTGCCATATGATTCAGTTTCTGAATGTAGATTACTTGATTTAAACTTGATTATATAGCAATGTAGACTCACATAATCCAGTTTAAAGCAAATACACTGCATTCAGAAACTGGATTATATAGTCAATGTAGATGAGGCCTTAGTAACTTTACTACAGCATCCACTGTCTTTGTTCATTGGAGAGGTGGAAATAGAAACTTCCCAATATTTCACTTCGTAGGCTAGACAGCATTCAAGAAAAAGATATTCTTCAGCTGCCAGTGAGTCCCCCAACACTGTCATATAAAATACAGATTATCTGCTTTGAAATGGATTATATGGCAGTGTGGGCTCATATAATCCAGTTCAAAACAGATAATGTGGATTAACTGCTTTGATAATCTGGATTATTTGACAGTGTAGAAAGGGCCTGAATCTATCAAATGATGTACTGCTGGTCACAGAAACTGAGATAAACTTTTAGGGTTTTAACATTTCATTCCATTCGCAAAGTTGTAGCATTCTTTGGAGCAAAGATACACCATGAGAAGTATTCTCCAAATAACACACAAAGCTGATGGTCCTCATGAGTACCTGCTACTCACCTTCAGGACCTCTTGGGCAGCTAGGCCTCCAATAAAGGCATTGACAGGACTCAGGTTACCAGCACATCCATATGAAAAAGTCCGGATCAGATCGTTTTGCAGTGACTCCTCATTCTCAGTTAGAGTCTGTGACAGCTCCACCATCTTATCTGCATCTGCCTGGCAAGGGATAATAATAGGCAAAGCTGACAAAGGAATGTCATGATGCTCATGTAACCCCTGTGTGAATGACTGTGAATGAGTCCAGTGAGTGAGGAAACTTTAAAAGAGTCTGTTCCTGCTAAGTGATATAAAGGTAAAAGGATCAAGAAGAATTGCTACAGTTGCCAGGGATAAGGGAACAAAAGGGTAAATTATTGAAAGTTAAGTACAGTAGAGTCTCACTTATAAACGGGCCGGCAGAATGCTGGATAAGTGAATATATTGGATAAAAAGGAGGGATTAAGGAAAAGCCTATTAAACATCAAATTAGGTTATGATTTTACAAATTAAGCACCAAAACATCATATTATACAACAAATTTGACAGAAAAAGTAGTTCAATATGCAGTAATGCTATGTAGTAATTACTTTATTTACGAATTTAGCACCAAAATATCACGATGTATTGAAAACATTGACTACAAAAATGCGTTGGATAATCCAGAACGTTGGATAAGTGAGTCTCTACTGTACATCTAGTTTGTATTTTTTCTTTAAGACTTTGAGGGTGCATCTGAATATCTCAGTACTGCTAAATACTGCAATGAAATTCTGACCCAGCAGTTCACTGAATGAATGCAATTGTCAGGACAGTGCATATGTGTCAAATTTAATGTATACACTGTTGCATAATTGTTAATTGTGTTTGCAATACAGGAAGACCACTGTATTTGTGGGGAATATTTTCCCGGACTTCATGTGGATACATGGAACTGCAGATAATAGCAAACCCTATTGAAATTAAGAATGTCTATGGTATCAAGGTTACCATAGAGCCAAATTGGAGGACTTAGAAAATGCCTAGACATATTTTGTTGGGCATGGATAAACAAAACCACTAATACTGATTAAAGTTGTAGTATATTCAATTATAGTTGGCCTCATAGAACCCAGAGAGAGAGAGACACTTACTTTCAGAAATAAAATAATGGCATTATTTCTCATGCAGGAGGACAAAATGTTGCATAGCCCAGGGTTGAGAGCATTAAGAAGCTTGGAGGACAGCAAAAAAGGAAGACCAAAGAAACTTGCCTGATCCCTGGGCTTGGGAAGTCGACACATCTCACTCCAGAAGACATGCATTGCCCAGAAAGCAGTGTGGAGTGTGTGATAGTAAGAGAGTTTTCCCTTATCTGGGGTGCTGATCTTAGGTTCAGCCATGGAGTCACACAGGGATTTCTGGGAATACAAACATATTAGCTAAATTGCCTATGCTTGCTAGTGATTATATGACATAGTCCTAGATCACATCAAACCATTCAAGTATAGTCTTCATCAGAGGTGGATAACATGCCAGTGTGGGAGCTGTCTTGCTGCATCTATGACTAGGAGTAGTACAGCAGCCCCCCCCCCCCCCCCCAATTTGTTGGACTGTAAGGCCTGAATCATATTGTTAGTCTCAAGCAGAGTAAGCCTGATGAAACCTTGGCAAGTCAAAACTAGTGTTCCATTGATTCAATGGATGTAAGGCTAATTTGGTCAAACCACTGGATTTAGGGCCCTCTGCCCTCACTATAAACTACAGTAACTAGGACGATGGGAGCTATGGTCCTCCATTTAGAGTGCCAGAAGTTGCCCAGCTGTGGTCTATCCTAGGTGGTAGTAGCTCTCCAGGATTGAAAGCTGCTCCTTTTTCAGCCTAAACTGAAGAAGCCTTGGATTGAACCTAACATCTTCTCATATTGTGTAACACCTTAACAAAGATCTGATCTTTCTTTCTTAGTGAAGTAGCATTGTGGTGTCCTTTCAGCTAAAATGATCAACTATCTCAATAAAAAGTGCTCCTTGTTTTAATATCCCCTGCAGTTTCAATATTCAGCATACTAGAGATGTTAGGTACATACAAAGAAATACTTCTGAGGCATCTTGACTTGAGTGATGATCCCACCACACTTGTATGGAGAAAAGGAAGATGTGTCTCCAATTTCCAGGCTGCATTCTCCTAGACACAGTGCAGAAAGATAAGGACTCACTCTTGTTCTCTGAGGAGGCCACTATGACTGAAGCTAAATAACGTCCCCTTAAGCCAGTGGTTCCCAACCTTTGGGCCTCCAGGTGTTTTGGACATTCCTCTGCTGCGAGTGTCACAGTACAGTGTTCCCCCCGGGTTTTAGTATGAATTTTAAATGAGCTGTCCAAGGTGCTGAAACTATCTGGGGATAAGGATCAGATAGCTCCTTTCAGGTTTATACCAAAACCCACAGCGGATTTGCCATCCCATTGACAACAAAACACTGCACCATTCTTATATCAAAACTCCTCACTGTACATCCTTGCTAGTACATGAACTTGAGGTTTCCACTATAACATCAGTAGACAATCATTGGGGGAAGGACAAATTTGGCTCTAAAGTGACTTTGGAGGATTGCATCCCTCAGTGCTCCATTAAAATAAAAAGTTAAAACATGTTTGGCTCCCCATGGCCCCTGGGTGCCTGAAAACTTTACTAAATTCTCCTTTTGGCCCTCTAGTGCATTTGGGAACAGATATCTTAGGAGAAGGTCCTGGGGACCTCAAGATCCAGGACACACTTGTGGACACTTTCTGTCTGTAATGAGGAATGACACACAAAGATGTGACAGCAAAGAAATAGAAGGTCTGTTACCTCTCACACAGATGAGACGAGGCTTGGAGTCATTCAGTTCTGTCATCCCTTCAACCTCTGAAAAGATCACCCAGTCAACATCCTCAAAGTGGGGATGTTGTCTTTGCTCTTCATCCCAAGCCACTGTCAAAATACCCGGGTTTCCCTGTGGGAAGAATACATACATGGGACAGTAGTGAATCTTGAGTTCAGCTATGGCTTCTTTGAAAGAAATTGATGGCATCTAAAACAGAAGCGGGCAACTGTAGCAGATTTGAGGGCTAGTGTTCTTTTTAAAAGACCCTTCCAGAGCCACAACTGCAAAAAGGACGCCAAAAGCCAGGAGGGGAGTAGAATCAAATCTAGAAAAGACCAAAAGTCTACTTTTGGTTTTGAAAAATGAATGGGTTTAAAAAACAAACAAACAGTTAAGATAGTGCAATGTGTGTGAGAGAAAGACAAAGTGAGAGAAAGCAGAGGAGAGACTTATTTGAAAGGCAATTAGTCCATTTTTTTATTAGAAAAGGGGCAGTCTGAGGAGTCTAGAGTGGTGAAGGGCTACAAGTAGCCCAAAATCTATATTCACATGCCCTTCATGTAGAAAATTAAGGAAAGAGCCATAGAAGATTATATATGTATAGACCAGTAACATGTCAGAGACAGAATTCTAGTTATGAGACACGGCTTGCTTCTAAGGGCCCTTTCACACTATCGAATTATATTCCATCTTATGGAATCCTGGGGTTCATAGACTTTCTGACTGAAAAATCTAAATGTCCCCACCTAAACTGTAAATCCCAGAAATCCATAGGGCAGAACCATGGTGGTTAAAGTACATAGTACTGCATAGTGTGAAGGAGGGTCAGATGAGGGTCTTTTTTTTGTAATTACTCTGCCTCATTCACAAAATTATACAGAAGGCTTGCATGTCAGCCTCTTCCACCTGCAGCCCTTCCATGTTTGGACATCACATATCCATCTTTGTCATTATCAAACAAAAAGAGGGAGACCTGCATAAATGCTTCATAGTGCCTTTTGACTGGTAACATTAGAAGCCAGTCATCCAGAAGCACCTACTGTATAAAGAGAATGAAACTACCTGGGTGATGTGGTCAATGGTAGCAGAGACAGGGTCAGCCTCTGAGGGATCATAAACCACAAAGCATTCTCCAAAGTCACAGAAAAGCTGTCTGGAGACAGAAAAAGAAGATACCATATTTAAAACCCCTTCCTTTCCAATACAGTACACTCAACCTACTGCCCCTAACCCCAAAACTGTCCAATCTCTGCCAGGAGCACCAACGTTGTAGTGGAGCCAGGGTCTGAACAAGTGAAGTGCCACACTATCTTATTAGTAGAGGTGATGACATCAGTCACACACACACACACGATCCCTTAAAGATACCCAGTTGCCTGTAGGCTTAGCTACAATTATTACAGTAGCATAATGAGAGGAATGGATTTTCCCTGCAATAATGTATTCAAAATATTTCCAGGTGACTAGGAGCCATTTCACAATACATAATTAAAGCACTATGATTTTACTTGAACTGCCATGGCTCCACCCTAAGGAACTGGAAGTTTAGGGAGGGGTGTTTATAATTCTCACCTTTAGTGTAAACTATGGGATTCTAAAAGATGCAGCCATGGTAGTTTAAGTGGAATAATAGGCTTGCATTGTTAGTGATATACATATGTATGCATTTGGAGTGAATTTGACATAGTATTCTGCTGACAGCACTGGAGGCAGAAATACACATAGTTATGTTGCATGTTGTGGTTGTGCACTGTAGCTTCACACAGTGTGCTGAAGTTTCACATTCTATATTGCTGCTTATTGCACAGCTGTACTCAGTGTTACTATGTATTATACTATTCTTCAGAGGGGCTATATAACATGATGTGAATTGTGAATATTTTTGCTATGCTTAAGAGAAGGTGAACTGCAGTCATAATACTTTAAGTTCTGTTGTGCAAAATGGTTCATGGTCTTGAATGGACAATTAAGTCTTCTGACAGCTGGTGGCTTCCATGCCAGTGGGGGTGATGTCTCCACTCCAGGTTTTAGTCTGAGTTGTAAAGGAGCTATCTAAGGGAGCCTGGGTAGTTACATCCAATTTCAGACAAAATATCGGGGCAGATTCATTGCCCACTAACATAGAAGCCATGAACAACTCTTGATTAAGACTTCATTAAGAAGCTATTCCCAGTAAAAATAAAACTGAAATAATAGGTTGGTAGGGCTGAACCTAGTGGCCTACCTGTTTGGATCCTACTTGGCTATGGGGACAGTCATTTTGAGTACCAGCTGTTCAGACTAATCACTATGTTCCCACAGAACCCCTTTGCCTCTCAGTGCCCCAGGCTGCTTCCACCACACTCAAAGCTAATATGAGCTACCAATTCCACTCTCCTGTCACCCACAGCACCCGTCCCCAAAGTAACATCCCCCCTCTCAGAACAAGGCCCAAACTCCTTCAGAGCAGCACATACCCAGCCAGGCCCTTTGTGTCAGCTATGACCAAGCAGATGTTGTTGGCATGGCAGAAATCACTGATACGCAGCTGTTCCTCCAAGGATGAGTTGGTCAAGACTACAATCTGCAGCAGATGTTGAGGCAATATGACAGCAGAAGCAAGCAACATAGGTGCTACCAGCTCATATAAACACAGCAGAGAGGGGACTTTCTAAATAGATCCACAGTTTGGGAACAAAAGCTCCTTCCATCACCCACAGGAAAAAAAGAAGTATGTTTCCAAGTGCTCACTCTCTAGGGATTTGCTACGTTCTCCAAGGTGACTGTATGACAACTTCCAGCAGAAGCATACAATAGAATTACCCAGATAACCTAGAAATGTCTTAGAGATGATATTTTGCTGGATGTGTGTACTAGTTCCATAGGTTGTATTGTAGTTCAATGGCTTTCTTCTGAAGTAATATGCAATCTAAACAGCAAAGATTCCTGGAATGAAAATCTCATTTTATTTACTAAACTGAAAAAAACATAGAAAATCTGTCTCAGATTTTTAAATTATTTTTTAAAAATCTTGAGACTGGTTTTCTTTTTTCTTTTTCTTTGTCCAATTAAACAAATAGAATGAGAATTTCGACTCCAGAAAATCCTGCTGTTAGATCACATATTGTCCTTGCAGAAGGCCAAACAAACCATAAAGACCATTTATGAGGCACTTTTATCTTACAATTGTTTTTGGGTGCTCTCCAGTATCTGACTTCTCTCCTTCAGTCACCAAGCATGCATGACTAAAAGATTGGTCAAAATTTTTTAGGAACTTTAATCCAAAAAAGCAATTTTTCCAAGCTCAGAATGCTTCACGATCTGCCCTTGTCTGACTCAGTGTCAGACAAGGGCAGATCTTGCAGCACAGCACAGCGATCCACCAAAGGCGGAATTACTCAGAAGGGACAAGATCTCCTCCTAGTGTTTCAAGTCAGGCAAAACACTTACAAGCTCATGAAGGTAATTTGCCAGCACATTACTATCAGTGGGAAGAATAAGACATTGACTTGTTGTCTTACCACTATTTAAAAAAGAACAGATACGAATTCAATTATGGATATGTGGGGCAAAGAGCAATTTTCACCTCCAAACTCCCTAGATTAATGTGATGTAATGTCACTTCCAGTGGTTATTTTATGGCATTTGTATGTTAAGTTCTGGCATTTTTTTCATTATGTTTAGAGTGTTGGAAGCTCATTAGGAGTAAGTTAAACCACTGTGTTTGTGAAACAAATTGCCTGAAAATGAACCGAGGAACATAAAAAGAAATACACAACTACAAATGGGGAGGGGGTTCACAGAGGCTTAAAAGGTAACAAAAACACATCTTGGGTAACCCCATATGACCCATGGGATACACGTTTCCATCCATGAATTAGACCTTGCATCTATAGCCAGTGCAGTGGCTTGTTTCTGTCCTCATTGGAATTACTTCCTCTCCCACTTCTGTGGCAGGAGACACACAGCTATATGTCTCTACCTGGAAAGTAGACAAGAAGCTCTCAGACAGCCTTTCGGTGTGGGCTATCACAGAGACGTGGCTGTTTAATTTGTCAAGATGGCGCTGGGAAACCATGGCTCGATTTTGGCCCACATCACCCTCCGATAGATAGAACTGCAAAGAAACACAGCAAAGCAAAGAGTGAAAAAAAATATTATCTAGGGGCCAATGGGTTTTCATAGTCAGGCAATAATTCAAACTCTAGACTCTAGAACTGTAGTCCAGCACTTGAACCACTATAGTACTCTTGCTCAGAGTGGACCTAAACATACTGAGTTTTATAGATATAGGTAATTGTTAGCCACTGAAGCTGGTAGTTACTGAAGCTGTTTTAACAAGGAGGTTATATGTTCCCTATAACTGGTTGCTGTTGGCAATCTGCCCATAGCATTTTGGATCCGCTGATGTTTCTGAACTGTTTCCAAAAGCAGCACCATGTAGAGTGTGTTACAATACTCCAAATGGGATGTAATCAAGCCATGGGTAAGTCACTTTGAGTCTCATTATGGAGAGAAAAAGTGGGTATAAACATAATAATAATAATAATAATAATAATAATAATAATAATAATAATAATGACTTGTGATTTTGTGATGCAAAATCCAGCATATACATCTCGTTTGTTTTGTCATACTGTGTTTTTGTGTCAGAATACTAATAGTAATAATAATAATAATGTGTCAATGTAGCTAAGTCTGACATCTCAAGGAATGGGTGCAGGTGGTGCATTAAGAATTTTTATTTCCCCAGTTAATCTCAAAGGTGCCACTGGATTCCTTTATATCTTTTTATATTAAAACAAGTTCACATTGCTCAACAAAACAGCGTAAAAAAACAGCAGGGAGAAGAGCACTATAACAAAACTGGGTTTTATTAAGATTAGCTGTCTCTTCCACTTGAAGCAGAAAGGCAGGATACAAATGTCATAAATAAATAAAAATAAAATTATGCAAGAAATGCTCATTTAACACATTAATGGATTCAGTTTGAGGACCACCACACATTTTTGTATTTTTAGCACAGATCAAGAATGTTGTAAAAATATTCCTTGCAGCTAGAAAGACTGAAGAAATCAAGCGCCATGGTATTAAATGGCTTTTAACATGAATTCAAAGCGACTTGTTATGAAACACAGAGAGTAAAAAGACAGAACTTCTTTCAATTGGTTTTAATGATTGTGACAATTAACTCATGGGACTTCCCAAATTGTGCAACAACAGTATATTTAAATCTCACAATAAACCATGAAAGCAGTTTAACTCCCCACAAATTACTCAACTGTAATTGTTTAGTGTTCAGATGATTTATGATTTAATTGGGATGTGGCACCAAAAAGTGACTGGTGCATATTTACTGTGTAGATTTCAGAACAACCTTCCGAACAACAAACCTTTTTAAAAATTACTTGTATTCCTAGCCCTCACACCAGAAGCAACTTGCAGTTTCTCAAAAGCCCGAGTTACCATAAGGGAATGTTGGGTAAGGAATTCTAAAAGGAAGTTATGGGAATTAGATGAATACAATATATATGAACATCTTGGACATAATCTTGGGGCATCTTCATTAGTCCGCAGATATCCATTTAGAAAATTCAGAGGCCATGCTTCTAGCATCTGTATTTACATTATTATTTCAAGTGTCCGTTATGTTACACAAATCCATATGGTTGATCACAGAATCACTGGGTTTGGAATTACTGTACTAAATGGGATCAAAATGAAGACGTTATTAAGATTTTAGATCTCATCCATCGATTTTTGGGGTAGTTTCTAATCAAACACTCGGTTTTCTGGAGCAGGAATATGCTTTAGAATGCATGTTTAAAATCAAGTTTGACTAAATGTTATATTTACACTTAGACTGACATCCTGGACATTTTCAGGTAAGTTTGGATGAATCGACAAAGTTTGGCTTTTTTTTCCCCAGAAAACTGCTGGGTTGGGTCTGTTTAGCATGCAACGTGACATGAAACAAATTTTAAGGGATTGTATAAAATAAACTTTTCTATTATATCTTGAAATTTTGGGCTAAAACAGAGTAGACACACCATTTAACTGACAGCAGTCAAAACCATAGGCAACACCAAGCCAGAGTGAAATAGTCCACATTTCCAATACCTCTCAGCTAGGAAAAGTTTTAATTAAGACAGCTTTAATGGCCTAGTGTCCACTCAGCTTGACCTTAACCATCTTTGTCATTTAGGGTTATTTTAAAAGCATCTGAAAAGCATACCTGTGAAGAGAGGTCACTCCACTGGGCCTTGTTCTGGTCATGGACAGTAACAGATTTCACGCCTGCAAGGATCACGTTCTTGGCAATCTCCACTCCGAGGCCCTGCATCCCAGAGACCAGCACAGCTTTTTGAGCCATCTTCTGCATGGCCTCACGGCCCAGCATGTACCTAGAGAAAGGCACCCCTTTCCATTAAAGCCTGTGCAGTGACACTCCTTTACCTGCCACCTTTGAAAGCAGATCTTTTCAAACTTCCTTGTGGTTTCCCTGCCAACCAATAATCCCAGCTCTCACCCTATTTCAGCCAGCACCATCTTATACCTTAGTGTTCATGTAGAGTGCCTTCGAGTTGTTTCTAACTTATGGTGACATTAAAGTGAAACTATCACAAGTTTTGCTTGGCAAGATTTATTCCAATGATAATTGCCAATGTCTTCCTCTTAGGCTGAGAGAGTGTGACATACTCTGGCATTCCATGACCGAGAGGGGGTTCCAAACTCTGGTCAATCACCACACCACACTAGACTTGGGTGCCACTTCAACCTATGGATTGTTCACTGCATTTGTTACTGAATCTGGGCCATTAAACTATTGACCAATTCCAGACAACATGGTTTTTGAGCTCAAGCTGAATGTCTCCTGCTTACACCTCATCTTACGCAAGACTCACAGTTGTCGAGAGTATAGTCCCTCGTCGATCTCAGGAAGGCTCTCAGAAGCATTCATTCTCGTCCTGCCCATCAAAAAGAGAAGAGTTAAAAGGACAATGCATTATCAAAGGCTTTCACTTTTGGAAAAGCATGACCTTTTAGAAATCATAACCTTTTGAAAAACTAGGAATCTCCATAGCCTTTTGGAAGCTTGACCCTTTTGGAGATCAATTAGCATTCACACTATTTGGAATAATCATAACCTTTGGTAAAGTATGATCCTCCTAAGAAGAGTCAAATACTCATTTGAGTGAATCTTCTCCTTAGTGGTAATATCCACTAGTATTCATTCAATGCAAAGTAGGCTTCTCAGTTGTTAGACTGATATACCTGGTTATCTCTCTGAACTGTTAGGAACAAAGATATGCCAATGCACAAAATATACAGCAGATCTTCAGAAATGTTATTTCAGTTGACTAAAAAACATCTACTCTCCCATAAAATATACTGGATTTATATCATGTTCTCAAGAGACCAAAAATAAGTAGTCTTCGTTAAAAGTAACATAGTTGATTTACTTACAAATTTCATGTATTCAGCATACAAGTTCATTTCTTATTGATTGATAGTTTAAACCAGTGATGCCCAAAGTGGGCGCTACCACCTCCTGGTGGGCGCTGCAGCGATCCAGGGGGGGCGGTGATGGCCACAGGTGCACTTTTTGTATTACCTTTCTATTCTGAGTTCAAAAAATAGTTTCATAATTTCAAACTTCAATGTTTCTAATTTACACCTTTCTTTATTATATTTTACGAAAAAGGTAGAAACATTAATACATATATCTTTCTGTTTAATGGCTATTAAAAAAAATTAAAAAATTAATTTCCAGGGGGCGCTGAGTAATATTTTTTCTGGAAAGGGGGCAGTAGGCAAATAAGTTTGGGAACCACTGGTTTAAACAGTAATTTCTCTAAAGCATTCTGTTTTAGTCTCTTTGTTGCATACAGATTAAAACTCTCCTCGGTTTAATGCATTAATGAACATTTTACCAAGCATTTAGTTGATTTAACTGTGTTGTATGATTTTATTGTTTTTGCTTTTGGGTATTGAATTTTGCCAATTATTGTAAGCCGCCTTGAGTCCCCTTGGGTGAGAAAGGCAGGGTAAAAATGTTGTAAATAAATAAATTGACTCACTACAGGCTGACTTCTCACTGGAGCATAGAATCATAGAACCATAGAGTTGGAAGAGACCTCTTGGGCCATCCAGTCCAAGCCCCTGCCAAGAAGCAGGAAAACTGCATTCAAAGCACCCTCAACAGATGGCCACCCAACTTCTGTTTAAAAGCCTCCAAAGAAGGAGCCTCCACCACACTCCAGGGTAGAGAGTTCCACTGCTGAACAGCTCTCACAGTTAGGAAGTTCTTCCTAATGTTCAGGTGAAATCAACTTTCTTGAAGTTTGAAGCAATTGTTATTTATTTGTTTGTTTGTTTGTTTGTTTTATATACCGCTCTTCTCCCCCAGAGACCTAGTTTCCAGGGCAGCAGAAAACAAGCTTGTTTTCTCTTCCCTATGACTTCCCCTCACACATTTATACATCGCCATCATGTCTCCTCTCAGCCTTCTCTTCTGCAGGCTATGTACGCTGACCTTACACTAACACTGACCATTACATACTGTACTGACTGACTTCTAAACTATACAGCTTCTAATGCAAACTCTAAACTCTACTGATTTCTAAAATGGAGTCTCAGTCTGAATAGTCCCAGATCTGGTCACATGGTCTGTAGTCCCTCCCACAACCTCAAACAACATAGAGTTAAGGGAACTGCATACTAAATCATATATATACAATATAGCAAGCAATCACAATTATATACATAATAAATAACTAATATAAGAGGCTTGTAGAAGGTTGCTATTCCCAACATTCATGACCAGAATCGCTGGGGTATTGTTTGGTTTCCGGGCTATATGGCTGTGTTCTAGCAGCATTTTCTCCTGATGTTTTCGCCTGCATCTGTGGCTGGCATCCTCGGAGAATCCTCTGAAGATGCCAGAGTTTGTAAGAAAATGCTTTGTTAGAAAATGCTACTAGAACATGTGGTGGAGGCTCCTTCTTTGGAGGCTTTTAAGCAGAGACTGGATGGCCATCTGTCGGGTGTGTGTTGAATGTGATTTTCCTGTTTCTTGGCAGGGGGTTGGACTAGATGGCCCATGAGGTCTCTTCCACCTCTATGATTCTATGATTCTAACAGGGCATACAGCTCGGAAACCACACAACCCATTTAAAAGGACACTTTGATACTGACTGCAGCTTAAATTCCGAATCCACTCCTATCCACTGCTACTGACAACCCACCCTTCAGTTTAGCATTCAAACCTGACTCATGAGGATAATGGTCCTAGAACAGTGACCTAGTCATTCAGCCTCACCTGCCTTGCCCAATGATCAGGGAATCTGGAAGCTGAAGTTCAGAACACATGGGGTGCATCTGCACCAGGCATTGGCAAACGTGGTCCTCCAGATGTTTTGGACTTCAAATCCCACAATTCCTAACTGCTAGTAAACTGGCTGGGATTTCTGGGAGTTGAAGTCCAAAACACTTGGAGGGCCAGAGTTTGCCCATGCCTGGTCTATAGCCTTTTCTATCCAAGAGCGCTGGGGCCCACCAAGCTACAAACGCTGGGATTCCATAGCATTGAATCATGGCAGACAACGTGGTGTTAAACCGCATTAATTCTACAGTGTAGAAGCAGTCCTGGAAGATCTGAGTTTGGAAAGCACTGCTGCCCTGGAAGTTCGGAAATTCAAGAGGTTAAGTTATGGGTTAGGATGGAAGCAGTTTAGCACTAAAGAGAGCCAACGGCCAGTCAGGTTCTGAACGCTATCTTGCAAGTCTGAAAACACAAGAGGACAGAGGAACACGTCGAGAAAGCAGGCTGCGACCTCCCCTTTGCACTGCTATTTTCTTGTGGGGGGGGGGGGGGGGGAGAGAGAGAGAGATCTCACCTGAACTCAGGGATCCCACAAGAGCTTCCGTCCTTAGCCTCTTTTCAGCGTGAAGGGACTGCAGCGTAGGCAGCCTCGAGTTCCTAAAAGCCGAACGAAAGTGAAACTGAAAAGCCGCCGCTGTTCCGGGAATTCAGGAGAACGGACCAAGAAACGATCCTTTCGCAGACACGTTGAATAATTTTGGTTTGGAGAGCTCCAGTTCTTGGCTCGATCTCAGCCCTAGAGGGGAAATGCGCGGTGGCTTCTCCCCCTTTTTAATGGCTGCGTAGACTAGGCATAGGCAAACTTGGGCCCTCCAGGTGTTTTAGACTCCAGCTCCCACCATTCCTCACAGGCTCAGGCCCCTTCCTTTGCTCAGCAGCGGCTAAGGGAGACAAAGAAGGGGCCTGAAGCTGTTAGGGATGGTGGGAGTTGAAGTCCAGAACACCTGGAGGGCCCAAGTTTGCCCATGCCTGATGTAGACTCTGGGGGACAGGGCATGTCTGCACTGTAGAACAAATGTAGTTCCACACCACTTTCACGGAAATGGCTCAATACTGTGGAATCCTGGGAGCTGTAGCTTGATGAGGCATCAGCCCTCTTGGGCAGAGAAGGCTAGAGACCTTGTAAAACTACAACTCCCACTATTTCCATAGTAGTGAGCCATGGCGGTTCAAGTGGGGTCAGACTTCATTCGTTCTACAGTAGTGTAGATGCAAACCTAAGGCTTCACACTATGTAGAATCATAGAGTTGGAAGAGACCTCCTGGGCCATCCAGTCCAATCCCCTGCCATGAAGCAGGAAAATTGCATTCAAAGCACCCCTGACAGATGGTCTTCCAGCCTCTGGTTTGTTTGTTTTTTTTCCGTGTTAGGAGCAACCGGAGTTGCCTCTGTTAAGCCTCTTCTTAAAAGCCTCCAAAGAAGGAGCCTCCACCACAGTCCTGGGGAGAGAGTTCCACTGTCAAACAGCTCTCACATTGAGGAAGTTCTTCCTAATGTCCAGGTGGAATCTCCTTTCCTGAAGTTTGAAGCCGTTGTTCCGCCTCCTAGTCTCCAGGGCAGCAGAAAACAAGCTTGCTCCCTCCTCCCTATGACTTCCCCTCACATATTGATACATGGCTATCATGTCTCCTCTCAGCCTTCTCTTGCAACGGCTGCTCGTAGGGCCTGTTCTCCAGACCATTGACACTTTCCAATACCTGGACACTTTCCAACTTATCAACATCTTTCAATTGCAATGCCCAAAATTGGACACAGTATTCCAGGTGTGGTCTCACCAAAGCGGAATACAGAGGTAGCATATCTTCTCTGGATCTAGACACTGTACTCCTATTGATGCAGGCCAAAATCCCATTGGCTTTTTTTTTGTCGCCAAATCACATAGTTGGCTCATGTTTAACTTGTTGTCCCCGAGGACTCCAAGATCCTTTTCAAACGTACTGCTGTCGAGTCAGGCATCCCCCAATCTGTATCTTTGCAGTTCATTTTTTCTGCCTAAGTGGAGTATCTTGCATTTGTCCCTGTTGAACTTCATTTTGTTAGTTTCAGCCCATCTCTCCAATCTGTTAAGATTGTTTTGAATTCTGTTCCTGTCTTCTGGAGTAATAGTTATCCCTCCCAATTTGGTGTCATCTGCAAACTTGATAATCGTGCCTTCTAGCCCTTCATCTAAGTCATTAATAAAGATGTTGAACAGAACTGGGCCCAGGATGGAACCCTGCGGCACTCCACTCGTGACTTCTTTCCAGGATGAAGAAGATGCATTGGTGAGCACCCTTTGGGTTCATTCGCTTAGCCAATTACAGATCCACCTAACCGTATTTTTGCCTAGCCCACAGTTTACTAGTTTGTTTGCCAGAAAGTCATGGGAGACCTTGTCAAATGCCTTACCGAAATCCAGATATGCTACATTCATGGCATTTAGCATATCTGGATTTCAATAAGGCCTTTGACAAGGTCCCCCATGACCTTCTGGCAAACAAACTAGACAACAAGAAAAAAAACTTTTTTGGTTATGCTGTGTTATTATTTGTAGTGGTAATAGCGAGGCTGCAGACCATATTTTAGTTCTTGTGGGCCACTGGTCTAGACACTATACTCCTATTTATGCAGGCCAAAATCCCATTAGCTTTTTTAGCTGGCTCATATTTAACTTGTTGTCCATGAGGACTCCAAGATCTTTCTCACACATATTGCTGTCGAGCCAGGCGTCCCCCATTCTGTATCTTTGCATTTCATTTTTCTTGCAAAGTGGAGTATCTTGCATTTGTTGCTGTTGAACTTCATTTTGTTAGTTTTGGTCCATCTTTCTAATCTGTAAAGATCGTTTTGAATTCTGTTCCTGTTCATCGTACACAGATTGCTGTGGTCTATAAGGTACTATAAGGTACTTTTCAGTTTGTCAGTTGTTCTCCAGATAACTATCAGAGTGTAATATAATTTCTTAAGTGAAAATGGGTAAGTGACTGTAAGGATCATGACCAAACATTGTATGGCTAGCAGCAATCAAGCCACCTGTTGGAGATTTTTTGTGTGTGACAGGAGCGACTTGAGAAACTGCAAGTCGCTTCTGGTGTGAGAGAATTGGCCGTCTGCAAGGACATTGCCCAGGGGACACCCGGATGTTTTGATGTTTTTATCATCCTTGTGGGAGTCTTCTCTCATGTCCCTGCATGGAGCTGGAGCTGACAGAGGGAGCTCATCTACGCTCTCCCCGGGTGGGATTCGAACCTGGCAGCTTTCAGATCAGCAACCCAACCTTCAAGTCACAACGCTTTAATCCACTACACCACCAGGGGTAACCTGTTGGAGATGGAGTGCTACTAAAAGAGACTAAGTACATCATGTTACTTGAGGTTGTTTGAAAGTTGGTTGCTGAGGAGGAATTTGGAGTTGCTGGAGCTGGTTTGTCAGAGTTTGGGATTGCTGGAGGAAAGTTGGAGTTGTTGAAGTGTTCACAAGAAAGATGCAACAAACATTCTGTTTACTTGATATCGTGTGAAGATAGCTGAAAATCCAAGGACTCTGCTATATTGTAAATACCTTTACACATAAATCTTTTCTTTGTTAAAGGAACAGTTTGTGTTTTTCGTATTCTCCTTAACCAGATGGGAAAGCTTCCAGAAAAGGGGGTTGCAAGTTTAGAACCTCAATTGATGGGCGCAACAATAACAATAATATGAAAAATACCCCAAAAAGTGAATGTATTTTTATACAATCCCCCCCCAACATATTTAATATTTCTCATATGAAGTATATATTATATATTTAATACATAAAATATATATTATAATTAGCTTGGGTACCAGGCGTTGTCAGGGTTATTTTAAAAAGTTTTTTTTACAAGATGCATAAAGTTGTGGGTGAACTACAACTCACATCATGCCAGGTTAACACCCTGAAACTCCATCAGTACTTAAAGTTTGAAATGTTGGGCAAGTTTGCTCTCTAGATCTGGCATGGGCAAAGTTGGACCTTCCCTCCAGGCGTTTTGAAGTTCAACTCCCACCATTCCTAACAGCCTCAGGCCATTTTCTTTTCCCCCTCCTTCGCTTAAGAGGCTGAGGGGGGAAAGGAATGAGCCTGAACCTGTTAGGAATGGTGGGAGTTAAAGTCCAAAACACCTGCAGGGCCCAAGTTTGCCCATGCCTGGTCTAGATGAATTTTTGGTGGGGTTCAGTGTCTCCCTGGCTGCAGGATAAACTACAGATCCCACCATGGTGGGACAGTACCTCTCAATTCCCTCCAGTAGGTTCAGTTGGTCATGGGGGTTCTGTGTGCCAAGTTTGGTCCAGATCCATCATCGGCGATGGTCACAATGTCTCTGGATGTCAGTGAACTACAACTCCCAGAAATGAAGGTGAGTTCCTCCCATACCCTGCAGTATATTCATTTGGTCATGGTGATTCTGTGTGCCAAGTTTGTTCCAGGCCCATTGTCAGTGGGGTTCACTGTTTCTTTGGTTGTGGGTGAACTACAACGCCCAGAAATCAAGATCTATCCCTCCCAAACCCCTCCAGTATCCAAATGTAGGCATATCCGGCATGCATGCATTGTCATTTAAGTTCACAGTGCTCTCTGGATGTAGGTGAACTACAGCTCTCCCAAATCAAGGTGAATTCCCCCCAAAACCCTCCAGTAGTTTTTGTTAATCATATGGGTTCTGTGTGCTAAGTTAGGTCCAGGTCCATCTTTGGTGGGGTTCAGAATGCTCTTTGATTGCAGGTGAACTTTAAATCCCAGTACCTACAACTCCCAAATGTCAAGGGCAATTCCCCACCAAAACCCATCAGTATTCAAATTTGGGCATATCAGGTATACATGTCAAGTTTGATCCAGATCTATTGTTCTTTGGGTTCACAGTGCTCTCTGGATGCAAGGTAAGACTCCAATAAATCAAGATATTTTGCCTCCAAACCTCTTTAGTTTTTTTCTTTGGTCATGGGGGCTCTGTGTACCAAATTTGGTCCAGGTCCATTGTGGTGGGGGTCACAGTGCTCTGTCTTGAACTACAACTTCCATCATGTTGATTCAGTCTCCCAAACCCTTCCAGTGTGTTCAGTTGCTGATCATTTCTGTTCTGTTTGCTGTGCATCATAGAAAAAAGTAGGAAAGGGTTATGGGAGAGGCATTGGGTGGATCATGCAAATTCCACACCTGTGGAGAGACTAAAAAACACTGGATGCCTGTGGAAAATCTAGGATAAAATTGTCCCCGCATGAAAGCTACAACTTCCATCCTGTTGACTCAGTTCCTCAAACCCTTTCAGTATGTTCAGTTGCTGATCAATTCCTGTTTGCTGTGTGCCACAGAAGAGTAGGGAAGGATTAAGGGAGAGGCAGTGGGCGGGATCATGCAAATTCCACATCAATGGAGAGATAATGAAACACTAGATGTCTGTTGTGGAGGAAAAACAGAAAATCTAGGATAAAATTGTCCCCGAATGAAAGCCTTCACATGGGTGGTGGGCAGTATGGTGACATTGGCGGGGCTCTTGGACATATTCACAGCACTCACTATAACTTGCAATGTCATTGGAGGGAGCACCATTTATTTATTTATTTGCTATATTATATCCCGCCTTCCTCGACCCCTGGGGGGTACTCAAGGCAGCTTACAAATGTCACTACATAGTGCCTACAGCATAAAACATGAGAAAGTTACATCAAAATTAAAATAAGCATACATAAAAACATATTTAAATACAATCCAATGTTATGACACAACACCCAAAAAGCAAGGTCTAAGGCTGATCCAGAGTCAATTGCACGATTTCAGGTAAACTTATTGCACAACTACTTCTCAAAAGCTTGCTCCCAAAGCCAGGTTTTAACTCTCTTTCTGAAAGCCAGGAGGGAGGGGGTTGACTTGACATCACTTGGGAGGGAGTTCCACAATTGAGGGGCCACCACTGAGAAGGTCTTATCTCTCGTCCCCACCAATCTGCTTGTGAAGGAGGTGGGACTGAGAGCAGGGGCTCCCAAGACGATCTTAGACTCTGACGTGGTTCATAGGGGGAGATACGTTCGGACAGATAGACTTGGCCGGAACCATTTAGGACTGTGTAGGCTAAAGCTAGCACTTTGTATTGAGCCTGGAAGCAAATTGGCAGCCAGTGGAGCTGACGTAGCAGGGGGGTGGTATGCTCTCTGTACACCACTCCGGTGAGCAACCTGGTTGCCACCCAGTGGACCAGCCGAAGCTTCCAAACTGTTTTCGAAGGAGCCCCACATAGAGCGCACTGTAGTGGGATGTAACCAGAGCGTGGACCACTGTGGCCAAGTCAGGCTTCCCAAGGTACCAGAGCAGTTGGTGCACAGTTTTTAGTTGTGCAAAAGCTCCCCTGGCCACCGCTGAGACCTGGGGTTCCAGGCTCAACGGTGAATCCAGGATCACTCCCAAGTTGCAAACCTGCATTTTCAGGGGGAGTGTAACCTGTCCAACACAGGCTATAATCCTATGCCCTGTTTGGCCTTACGACTGACCACGAGGACCTCCGTCTTGTTTGGATTCAGTTTCAATTTGTTTGCCCTCATCCAGACTGTTACAGCGGCCAAGCACCACTTCAGGGCCTGGACGGTTCAGTATCTGGACAGCCTCCTTAGTAGCAGGTGGAAAGGAGTGTTAGAGTGGGACGTCATCTGCATACAGATGACACCGACTCCAAAACTCCGGATGATCTCTCCCAACGGCTTCATGTAGATGTTAAACAACATGGGAGACAATATCGAACCCTGCGGGATCCTACAGGACAACAGCTGTGTGGCTGAGCAGGTGTCTCCCAGCAACACCTTCTGGGAACGGTCTCCCAGGAAGGACCAGAGCCATGCAGAACAGTGCCTCCCAAGCCCATACCTGCAAGACGTCCCAGAAGGATACCGTGGTCGACGGTATCAAAGGCCCCTGAGAGGTCCAGCAGAACCAACAGGGACACACACCCTTGTCCAGTCCCATTGGTGTCTCCTGAGTGGTGGGAGCTATCGCTATTTGTGGAGACAGGAGCCTGTCTGTGTAAGTGGACACCCCAACCACATATATAACGGTAAAGGTTTCCCCTGACGTTAAGTCCAGTTATGTCTGACTCTGGGGGTTGGTGCTCATCTCCATTTCTAAGCCGAAGAGCCAGCGTTGTCCGTAGACACCTCCAAGGTCATGTAGCCAGCATGACTGCATGGAGCGCCGTTACCTTCCCGCCGGAGCGGTACCTATTGATCTACTCACATTTGCATGTTTTCGAACTGCTAGGTTGACAGAAAACCACATATATATACATACACATTTTTGTTGGGGATTGTGGATGATAAGTAGAAGCTCTTATGTGTGCCCATGAACCCAAAGTCACCCTGCAGAATGATACACCACTCAGCTTTGCAGAACAAATAACACAGGAACTTTTACTAAGTCCAAGAGATCAACAATGGTATTTGCAATAGTCCCTCTGATTGCTTACAGAAATCAGCAGTCATAAGCAGTCCTTTCTTAGTCCATAAATCTGCTTCAGTGAAGATCAGCAGCGAACAAGGCCTCAGAAATAGTCAGGCTTCTCTGAGTACAGAGCCATCTTCTTTCCAGCCAGTACTCAGTACACTCTCTCTCACACACACACACACAGAAACCTGTTCAAACAGGTTCTCCAGCAGCAGGACAGCAACAGTTGCAAACTGATTCCCAGGTCCTTGCAAACTCAGCCAATGGGCTTCATGCATTTGATTTTCCAGTTAACACACATATAGTATCTTTGCAAACCATGACTATTTTCACTTTTATTATTATGTGGATATTTATGTATAGATCTATTGTAGTGAGGCTATCTGGAGGACACTCGTCCCTAATAGGTGAGCCCTGGGGCGTTTGGGTGTTCCCGGATAGTGATTCCTTCTCAGGGCCCAACTGTCTGTCATTTCTGCCTCGGGACTCCCTTGACGTTTAAACCCGACGCGCGAGGCCAACGGTGACGGCAAAGCGGGGCGGAGGCTTCACGCGCTCTCGGCTTGCGCCTGCGCAGTGCGGCGCCGGCGGTGGCAGTTTCTCTTTGCTCGGCTTGTGGCGTAGCGCGTCTCCATTGCAGGGCCGGGAGGAGGCCCGATGGCGGCGGCAGCGGAGGAGGCTTCGGCGGGGAGTCCCGGGGAGTGGGAGGCGCCGACGCGCTTGCTGCGGGCCCTGACCTGGCTCGGACAAGAGTTCATGTCAGACTGGGAGGCGCAGGACTTGCGGGCCGCGCTCTTCCAGCTGCTCCTGCTGTGGCTGGTGGTGAGCCTGCTGGGCATCCAGGTGGCCTGGCGGGTCTACGGCAACACCGTCACCGGCCTCTACTACCGGCAAGGTGGGAACACAGACAGCCTCTTTCTCCCTGCTTCGTTTGGCGGGATGGGCTCGACTGCAGCGCCCAGTCTGCCCAGCCCTTCCCCCCTTGCACTGCTCCAGTTGCCCTCCAGCCATTCTTCGTGCCCCCCTTTCGGCCCACTCATTTGCTTTGTCTGCCAAGACTTGGGGTGCATTTTCATTAGTTTAAGAGTCAAGGCCTGGCTCTATAGAATCATGGGAGTTGTCGTTTTACAAGCGCTTTCTTTAGCTGGGTTGCTGTGAGTTTTCTGGGCTGTATGGCCATGTTCTAGAAGCATTCTCTCCTGACGTTTCGCCCACATCAATAGCAGGCATCCTCAGAGGTTGTGAGGTCTGTTGGAAACGAGGCAAGTGGGGTTTCTATATCTATGGAAGGTCCAGGGTGAACTCTTGTCTGTTGGAGGCAAGTGTGAATATTGCAATTGACAACCTTGATTAGCATTGAATAGTCTTGCAGCTTCAAAGCTTGGCTGCCTTTTTTGCACAAAAGGGCTGGTGCATCACCAAACTACAATTCCCAGGTATCCACACTATTGAGCCATGGCCATCCAAGTGGTATCAAATGGCATTAATTATTGCAAAGTAGATGCATCCTTAGTTCGACTGAATATCTTCGACTGCAGCTCCCAGTATCCCCAGCCTTTCCTTCTCCATCTTGCACTACTAAGTCCCAGCATTCTTCATTTCTTCTTTTGCCCCACTAACATGTTCGGTTTGCCAAGATTTAGTTTTGCAGAATGTGTTTGACTGCAACTCCCAGCATCCCCAGCCAACAGGATCCTAAATCAAATGTTTCTTGAGGACCTCCTTAACTAGTATACTGGAGTGAGTTTGGCTATCACAAACAAACAAACAAACAAAAAAGCCATTTTCCATCGGTCAGGGTGCATTTACGCCAGGCATGGGCCAACTTCAGCCCTCCAGGTGTTTTGGACTTCAACTTCCACCAGCTGTTAGGAAGTCCAAAACACCTGGAAGGCCAAAGTTTGATCATGCCTGATCTACACTATAGAATTACTGCAGTTTGTCACCACTTTAACTGCCATGCATCAGTACCATGGAATCCTGGGAGGTATAGTTTGGTGAAACACACTTCTCTAGCAAAAATGGTTGAAAAAGACCTTATAAAACATATAACTCTCATGGTCTCTTAGCGCTGAACCATAGCAATTGAAATGGTGTCAAACTGCATTAATTCTACAGTCTATTTGCACTCTTAATTTTGCTGATTGTGTTCAACTGCAATTCCCAGTATCCCCAGCCAATATAGCCCTAAAGCAGACCTGTCCCCTTAAGGAGCTCCGGAACTATTATGTTGGAGATGCAGAAGGTGGCTGTGACAAAAAAAGCTTGTCAGCATCCTGGCAGGGCACCCATCTGTCAAAGTGATGTGCCAAGTCCTGTTAGTACAGCCACCCACCACTTTCTCTAATAGATTTGGAAAAGCTGGAGGTAGAGCCAGTGTGGTGGATTGAAAGTTGCGTTAAGACTTTGGAGACCATGACTCCATTCCTCAATTTGCCATGGAAGCCCACCATTGGTGAGTTGCTTACTCTCAGCCCCAGAAACCCTTGTGATAGGATTGTCTTAGGGTCACCATAAGTTGGAAACCCACAGGAACCCTCCTCTTTTCTTCAAAGCGTTCCTTCTGAACACTAGTCACTCTGTTGATTCAGTTTGATGGTTCTGTTTATTTAGTCATGCTGTGCAACATAACCAACAAGACAGGAGGTTATTCTTTGCCTGTTGCCTGTACCGGCCCCAAATGTTTTCTGGCCATTGCTTGCCATTTGTGTCTAGCCTTCTATGGTAGCTGGGCACCCATCCTATTTACAGTAGAGTCTCACTAATCCAACATAAACGGGCTGGCAGAATGTTAGATAAGCAAAAATGTTGGATAATAAGGAAGGATTAAGGGAAAGCCTATTAAACATCAAATTACATTACGATTTTACAAATTAAGCACCAAAACATCATGTTTTATAACAAATCGACAGAAAAAGCAATTTAATACACGGTAATGTTATGTAGTAATTATTGTATTTACGAATTTAGCACTAAAATATCACAATGTATTGAAAACACTGACTACAAAAACATTGACTGCTAAAAGGCAGACTGCGTTGGATAATACAGAATGTTGGATAAGCGAGACTCTACTGTATTTACTTTATTTTATTTTTATCCCTCCTTTCTCCCAATATTGGAACTAACAATAAATATAACCCTTTTGGGGTGAGAATGGCAGAATATAAACGTTTTAAATAAATAAATAAATAAGACGTGGCCGGGGAACCTTTGGTAATGTTTTGGACTGCAATTTCTATAATTTTTTACCAGGCAGAC
This sequence comes from Anolis carolinensis, assembly GCF_035594765.1. Lineage (NCBI taxonomy): Eukaryota > Metazoa > Chordata > Lepidosauria > Squamata > Anolidae > Anolis > Anolis carolinensis. The sequence continues at coordinate 86,637,565 of NC_085842.1, read as the reverse complement.
TGAAATTTCTGGGTGCTGAAGTTCAAGGTCTCTGGAGGACAAAGTTTTCCCACTGCTCTTCTAAATTGCACTATGCTGCTGCTTTAGTGCTGTTCACCAAAATCTGGAGGACCTGCAATTATAATTCTGGCTTGCTATTATACGTCAAAAACTCCTGACTTTCTCTAGTTACGCATTACTGACATTACTGTATACCCATGTTTAATGCCTACAGTTGGCAAGTCTCACATCATACAGAACTGTGTCTGTCATAAGTGTAAAAATGATAGCATTGCCTTCTACTGCAACTAGCGATCAAGTCCTGCCTGTGCCTTTGCCGAATATAATTGTTTGCAACTGTAGAAAATGTATGCCAGTTCTTGGAAGTGAAAAGATTTGTTCAGGTCTTTGCCACGATAAAGCCTAAGGATGCTAAGAAGGCATAATTTTTGGCATCTTAAACACTAATATATTTGCCATACACATTTGTGACCA